>NC_136506.1:33081666-33151666 GCF_053919585.1 Euprymna scolopes
CTATTCAATAATCTTTATTGACTCTTCATCTTCAACATAAAATAATAGCTAAGATAAACATAATGCATAAAATGTATATGTAGTACTATGTCCTTAGATTTCTGCCGTCTTTTATGATCTAAACGCCTAGGATCGCGACTGCAGCATTTCGTATTTTTCGGTGTGGGAGGTTAAAATCTTACTAAAATTGAGCAAACTATATATCGGCGAAACTCATATCTGTAGATTATATTTTATCAATAAAATTATAGATCCACCCCTCATTGTGAAATTCGACACAATAACTTTCCAGCGTTAAAAATTTAAATCTCCTTAAGCATTCAGTTAAATGCTTTAACGTACTATGTCTGAGCCGATCCAATAGTATCTATCGCAAAAATAACAATGTAGATAATGTATGCATTAATATGTGGTAAATACCCCTACATATAATGATGTATATGAGATAAGCTAATAAAATAGAAGTCAAGTTAAGACTTGAGACACATAAATACGAAACCCCTATTAGCAATTGATAAGAGGATTAGTAAGAAAAATACAAGTTATGACTTTAGTCAGACACATAAGAAAATTGAATTAGTAATAAGTATAACACTTTTGTATAATGGTTTGCGTGTATATAATCAGCGTCTATATAACATATATCTTTTTAACATTGTGTGATATATATAAGTGTATATATATATATAAATATATATATATATATATATTTAAATATATATATATATATATATATATATATATATATGCAGTGTATGACGTCTAAAGGTTAAATGCTTTTCTATTGTATGCACGCGTGGGCGTTTCACATATGATAAAAAAACCTTACGTCCTTGTGTTGTGCCCATTGCCGAACCAGAATTGGCGAAGGTTTAAATTAAGGCTAGTCAATCGAAAAGAGGGGATGGATTTCGAAAATATTGGCAAAAAAAGTGACCCCTCCTTGTAGAAAAGTGCTCAGTTGGGGGTGAAGGAATGAATGTCTTTAGCCAATTTTTCGATATTTGTCATCTGAAGGGTCGAGCTTCTAAACGATCTCGATATCATGAAAATCCGTTGTCTCTCTCGAAAGTTTAAGGCAGACATACATACATACATACATACATTTAAACAGACAGGTAAGATTTTTATTATGGATTTATACCTTTAACTACATACGTGCATCACGGTTTCCAGTTTATAATTCGATCGGGGGATCCTATTTATTAAAAAAGGAGGATGGAAAATGATAATATACTGCAACCATTAAATTATTCATATATAGATACACCATCTTAATGATCGTAGTCTGTTATCACCTTCTACCCTTCTTTTTAATAAATAGGACATCTCGATCACCGTAGACGCAATTTAAAAAATCAAATAAAAAAGTAATGGTGTTGCTTTTGGGTCGAACGTAAAACTAAAATACACCTTATTGGTCTTTGGTTAAGGATCCAAGGGTAGTATCTGTTTTGTCTAAAAATAGTATAATAATATCGTGTTGTTTCCGTTCGCGCTGGGTGTCTATACAATGGAAATATGTGACGTACTCTTATAAGGATATTGGAGTAAAACTGTAATAAGATATTTTCTGACATTATATAACCCAGATTACTTAGATAAATACTTTTACGGTTTCAACAAACGAGTTAAAATAATATCGCGGGGTCTTCATGCACGCTGCATTTCCACAAAATGCTCGGCAGGAATATTACATATGAAAGATGCCGCCGTGGAATTTCCACTGATCCCGCCAGTCTATATAATAAGACATGCATTAATTTAAATAAGATCAATCTGTGTAGTTATTTGGTATCATCAAATGCTAATTTTGCGCGTCGTATTCATTAGCCAATCAAAAGTCTTGGTTTGAATTAAAACAAAAAGAGCTGGATGAATAAAACGTACAACAACGGTTTAATGATTCATATAAATAATTTACAATTGTTTAAGCAACAGTGTTAAAACTTTAAGAAAGCGGAACGATTCAATACACAGTTTCGTCCAAGAAAGAAAAATCGAACATGCATCGACCAAAGTGCTGGCTTATTTGCGCTAACCTATTCTTTGCGGCCACATCTTTTTCGTTGCTCATAATAGTAATCTTCAGTAACATTCGTTTAAATGATAACTATCGCTTAATTAGCGCGATGTTCGAAATCCCGATTGGCATTATGCTCACCTACGCGTTAATTACCTTAATAATAGCAATCTCTGCTCTCTGTGGCATTTATCATCACTGGTACTATCAGCTGTTTATTTGTTATTTCACTGTATGCCTGTTTTTGATGTTTGAATTGTCCGTCGGAATATCCGGGTTCGTGTGGACGCCAGAATTGGTGAATTCCGTTCTAAAGACCCTGTCAGCTGCCGAACATTCCTACACCAGCAAAAATTCGTCCCGTGATACCTGGGATTCTGTTCAGAGAGACTTCGCATGCTGCGGCGTTAATAACTACACAGAATGGTATCCACACCTTCATAACGTCCATCTCCCAGACACTTGCTGTGTTCTCTACAACCCTGGATGTGGGGTTGACGCTGTAAAAACTAATAATTTCTATCAAAATGCATGTGGCATGGTCATTGCCAAGTGGGCTACAAAATCTGAAATCGCACTCGGTTTTTTCTTTTGGTTGACCATAGTGCTCAAGGTTGTTTCATTGTATTGGTTAAAGTTGTACTTGAACTTCCTCGCTCGTCTGCATTGTATTACAGATGCTCGTGGCATTCTTATCGTAAGATAATCAAGATGAACATAAAATCCGTGTATTGACTTGTATTCATCGTAAATGATGCCACTGACTTATTTTAACGTATTGTATACATCACTTGGCTTTAATAATTTGAACTAACTTTAATGTAAACGGCGGAAATGGTGAAAAGAAACGTCGAATTCTATTTCTGTTTACCGATATTTCTATATCAAACTAGTTGAAACTATTCCTACAATTCGTAATATTTGGATCTTTCGGACTATTCTCATCTTGAGTGTCATTCCCCCCCCCCACACACACATACGTTTCGGTCAATGTAAACTCTGATTTTCTCCAGGTGTATCTTGTCGAACTATAATCGGTAAAATGACAACACGTAAAAACAGTAATCCGAAGAATCCTATTACGAATGACCAATCCTCATCCTATAGCGTTTTTACTTCTGCATATTTAATTTAAATAAACGTCGTAAATTCAAACCCTCATTGAGAAACGAACTGTATTAAATTTAGTCGTTATTTCTGAAAACCTAGAAATTCTAACACTAGTTATATCGAAACGCATTTGTTTTACTAATTAAAATGCTTCATGATCTCCGAGGATTAATATTATCTTTATTCCTTCAAATAATGAATATAATTAATCTATTAGAGGACCCGGGTGTATGGAAGCAGTTTACTGGGCAATCTATTGTTACGTGGGGGGGTGGGGTATAAAGCAGACTAGTCAACAAACAACGGAAAAAATATAAGAAATAAAGGTACTTGTACAGTTTAAACAAGACACTAAAAAATGCATATATTGTACGTACTTATGGAATAAAGTTCCATGCAAAAAAAAAATCACTTAATTTGATCATGCAGTTTCTTCTTACCAAGGAAAATCAAATTTTAACGAAATCGATCGGGTAGTGGCCATTTTTTTTTTTTCGTTTAGAACGGATCGCCAGAGGGAGACAACTTCAATCACTGCTTAAAGTTTGTCAAAATTTGACGAAATTTTGAAACCTGAGCAGAAAAACTTTAATATTTTAGTCTTTTTTTCACTTTTGTCCTTTTGTTTATCAATTTTTTTGTTTAAAGGCATGCCCCCTCATGTCCGTACAGACAAATGACGACGATAGATCGATCTCATAAAAATTTAATGTTCCTTTCTAATATATATATATATATATATATATATATATATATATAAAATAACTTTATCAAATTAAGTGAATTTTTCGGAGAACTTTATTCCATAACGGGTACGTACGATATAACTTGAATTTTTTTTTTCATTTTTTTACTGTCTTTATTAAACTGTACAAGTACCGAGATAATTGTTACCGTTGCCAATAAGTTAAATTTACACCTACCATGATCATTTGGTTTGATTTTCAAGTAGATTTTATTTCTTTATTTAATCTAAAAGATTCAGTTTTTCCGAACGGATTTGAAGAAAAAGGCGGCTTTTTTACGAGAGTACCCTTCGTAATATAAACACTTTAATCTCGATGTTAAGAATGGCTTTCGAGGTTGAGGGTGTTTATTCCTGAAGTCGTTAACATGGGCAGGTTGAGAGTGTTTATACTACTCTGGTAAAAGAAAAAAAAACAAAATTAAAGCACCTGTAAACCTTGAAGTCAAGACGAGTCTTGCTTCTTCCAAAGATACCTCTTTTTTTCTTTCTTTCTTTCAAATCTGCTCGGAAATTTTATTTTTATTTTTTTTTTTAGATAAAGAATACACTACTTTAAAACCAAAACTAATAAGCCAGGAAGGTATAAAATAAACGGTAATATTTGTTCGTCTAGTTTGTTGGCTTCTCCACTAAATTACCGATTTTTGAAATTAACTGTGTCCACTGCCGATGTAACTTCAGTGTCGCAATAAGTTTAAATGTGTTTGGCGACAGCAAGCTTCGTTTTTGAATGCCATTCCCTTTCTGAATTACCTACATCTTAAAAACCTTCTCCAAAACGGACTGTCATCTCCAACATGAGTCTGGGTCAGTGAATAAGCCCCACTTGTGTAACTCGGAACTTCATGAGCCGGAATCATAGTATCTGTCAGAGCCCTATAACCGCATGATATACTACGCTGGCTACTCTGGTAAAAGAATAAAAATTAGTTGAAATAAAAACTCTTTAGTTTTAAACATACGCTCTTGTATGGAATTTACAAACTAATGTCAAGGTGCGCATATTTAATAAATGTAACGTTTAGAAATGTATTTTTTTAAACTCGAGGAGAGGTGGAGTGCCCTGCAACGGGATGTGACTGCAGTCTAGTGGTTAACGTCCTGGGCGTCCAAAGTTCGAATAGAGTTCGTTCGACAAAAATCACTCCAACTTAAGATGTTGGCAGCCATCTCCCGTAATCAATGTCTTTCTAGAAATAATGCTAACTGGGAAACCAATACCAACACTCGAATCTTCGGATTCATACGATATGGGGATTGCTGCAACGTCAATTTTAAACTATTCTGCTTCAAAGACTAAAATTAGGAATCAAAAACCGTACCTCGACTCTTTGCTGACTATTCATATCGAAATAAAACTGGTCGCTGGCTTTCTTAAGTGGTCTTGTGATTTGGATCAGGACTATATATATATATATATATATATATATATATATATATATACACGAGCAAACAGATAATAAAATATGTCAAAATCCCTTGGAAAAAGAGTTAAAAATATATTTAATCTGAAAAGGAAACACTTGATAAGTGGATAGTCCTTAATCCGCGGAGTTTCGAAGAAATACTTTACTTCTCATCAGGGGGTAGGAATTAGCAAAATGCAGGATCGGATTTTGCATGCAAAAGTATTTTATGAAACAACAAGTAAGTCATAGATATTACTTGATAACAAAAAAAGTGAAGCAGAGGGAATATGGTGAAGAAAAAGGTGATTACACGTGAATGGATAGTCTGGTGGAAGATAGATAATCTAGTGACGGTAAAATCCAAATATATAACTTCAAGAAAGTTAATTGAATTTCCATTTACACAAGTAAAATCCAAGGAAATCTCGTAATTGGAAGATGGTCCAAAATAATCCAAAGGCAGAAATCCATGGAATAATTGACAAAGATGTGTACAAGGGGAAAAAAGGGGAAAAATTCCAATAATATTAATAAAAGAAAAATAAGATATGCTTTCGACTGTACTGCCGAGACATAAATATAAATAAGAAAGATGAGGGAAAAAGAAGAGGGGAAAAATGAAATAGTGATAGAATTAAATATAAAATAGAGAAACAGGTGTCAAAATGACCCAGACAGGAAATGTTAAAAAGCGTGAAAAAGATACATAGGGCGATAAAATATAGGTCAACTGAAATGTACAGGTCATCACTTAAAAAAAATGTCAGCAAGATTTGTTAGAAGACACTAAATGGAAAATAAATAAATAGAGAATAATAAATAAACAATGAATAAATAAATAAAAATAAAAAATAAAAACATCTATATATATAAAAGGCAAAAATCGGTGTGTATGTATGTATGTATGTATGTTTGTTTGTAACGCTAAAACTTTTGACAGACACAACCAAAGTTGACAAATTAGGTAGCATATTGCACCTTGATCACCCGGATGACAAATATCGAAATTTCACGTCAAACGGACAACTAGAAGGGGGTTAACTGATCATTTTTCTCCCAGGGGGGCCCCCCAAAAAACCTGTCATTTTAACATTATTCATTAGCTGTCACGTGACGTGACGTCAGCTCAGTAAAATGTCGGCTACGCTGAGCCTCTGACGTACATTAAAGCTGCCTGCGAGGAGTATCATTGATACTATAACACAGTTAAATATTAGTTTAAGAGTCGAACCGTTATTACCAACGGATTTATCGCACTTCAAAAAGAAGAATCCCAAAATTACATAAAAATTGACGTAGGGAAAATGTTTTTATTTTTGCTTGAAGTTTTTTACCGGCGAAGAAAGATGACTATGCTCTTTGCTATAGTTTACCATGTAAACAAGGCTTTAGCCATTTTGTTTTTACCTCCTAACTCTGTTAAACTGGAAGGGGGAGGGGTGGCTATCAGTATAAGGCCGCTTAAATACACGAAAATTACTTTTATACGAGTTTGTTTTCTTATGAATGGAACCGCGTTTATAGGGGGGAGGGGGGAGGAGGCAATGTGCACAGTCTCCCAAGCATTACCTACTATAAAAAAAGATGCACATTTACCCTCTTCTCTCACCCTCTTTCTCTCTCTCTCTCTCTCTTTCTCTTCTCTCTCTCACTCTCTTTCTCTATCACCCTCTTCTCTCTCTCTCTTTCTCTTCTCTCTCTCATCCTCTTTCTCTCTCTCTCACCCTCTTCTCTCTCTCTACCTTTTTCTCTTCTCTCTCGCACCCTCTTCTCTCTCTCTCACCCGCTTCTCTCTCTCTACCTCTTTCTCTTCTCTCTCGCACCCTCTTCTCTCTCTCACCCGCTTCTCTCTCTCTACCTCTTTCTCTTATCTCTCTCTCTCTCAACCTCTTCTCTCTCTCTCTCTTACCCTCTTCTCTCTCTCACTCTCTGTGTACACCTTTTTCTCTTCTCTTCTCTCTCTCTCTGACCCTCTTTCTCTCTCTCTCACCCTCTTTTTCTGCTCTCTCTCACCCTTCTCTCTCTCTCTCTCTCTACCTCTTTCTCTTCTCTATCACCCTCTTTCCCTGCTCTCTCTCACCTTCATCTCTCTCTCTCTACCTATTTCTCTTCTCTCTCTCTCCCTCTGCTCTCTCTCACCCTCTTCTTTCTCCCTCACCCTCTTCTCTCTCTCTCTCACCCTCTTCTTTCTCCCTCACCCTCTTCTCTCTCTCTCTCTACCTCTTTCTCTTATCTCTCTCTCACTACCCCTCTCTCTCTCTGTCTTACCCTCTTCTCTCTCTCTCTACCTCTTTCTCTTATCTCTCTCTCTCACTACCTCTCTCTCTCTCACCCTCTTCTCTCTCTCACCCTCTTTCTCTCTTACCCTCTTCTCTCTCTACCTCTTTCACTTCTCTCACCCTCTTTCTCTCTCACCCTCTTTCTCTGCTCTCTCTCACCCTCTTCTCTGCTCTCTCTCACCCTCTTCTCTCTCACCCTCTTCTCTCTCTCTTACCTATTTTGTAATATATATATATAGATATATATATTGTACAAACTATTGTACAAACTATTACCACTTATCAAGGCCTATAGGCCACTCGAGGATGAAAGTTTAAAAGTGCACAGTAGTCAAATTCGGCAAAGATGACGGAACCGCTTTAAGAGGAGGATGAATTATTCAGTGACTCCAACCTATTTTGTTACATATATGTATGTATATATTTTTGTAAAAAATATATATTACTACTTATCAAGGCCCATAGGACACTCGAGGATTAGAGTTGAAAAGTGCACAGCAGTCAAATCTGGGAAAGAGGATGGAACCGCTTTAACGGGAGGATGAGTCATTCAGCGACTCCAACCTATTTTGGTATATATATATTTATATCTATATTTATTTTTAAATATATATTACCACTTATCAAGGCCCATAGGCCACACGAGGATGAGAGTTTAAAAGTGCACAGTAGTCAAATTCGGCAAAGATGATGGAACCGCTTTAAGAGGAGGATGAATTATTCAGTGACTCCAACCTATTTTGTTATATATATGTATGTATATATTTTTGTAAAAAATATATATTACTACTTATCAAGGCCCATAGGACACTCGAGGATTAGAGTTGAAAAGTGCACAGTAGTCAAATTCGGGAAAGAGGATGGAACCGCTTTCACGGGAGGATGAGTTATTCAGCGACTCCAACCTGTTTTTTTATATATATATTTATATCTATATTTATTAAACAATATATATTACCACTTATCAAGGACAATAGGCCACTCGAGGATGAGAGTTGAATAGTGCACTGTATAAAAAATACGGTAAAGAGGATGGAACCGCTTTAACGGGAGGATGAGTTATTCAGCAACTCCAACCTATTTTTTTATATATATATATATATATACTTTTATTAAAAAATATATATTACCACTTATCAAGGACAATAGGCCACTCGAGGATGAGAGTTGAAAAGTGCATAGTAGTAAAATTCGGGAAAGAGGATGGAACCGCTTTAACGGGAGGATGAGTTATTCAGCGACTCCAACCTATTTTTTATATATATATATATATATATATATATATATATATATTTATAACAAAAATATATTACCACTTATCAAGGCCCATAGGCTACTCGAGGATAAGAGTTGAAAAGTGCACATTAGTCAAATTCGGGAAAGAGGATGGAACCGCTTTAACAGGAGGATGAGTTATTCAGCAACTCCAACCTATTTTGTTATATATATATATATATATATATATATATATATTTTTCATAAAATATGTATTACCACTTATCAAGGCCCATAGTCCACTCGAGGACGAGAGTTGAAAAGTGCACAGTAGTCAAATTGGGGAAAGAGGATGGAACCGCTTTAACGGGAGGATGAGTTATTCAGCGACTCCAACCTTTTTTTTTATTTTGTAAAAAATATATATGACCACTTATCAAGGCCCAGAGGCCACTCGAGGATAAGAGTTGAAAAGTGCACAGTAGTCAAATTTGGGAAATTTGTTATATATCTATTTTTTTGTTACTTAGGCATTTCCACTTATCAAGGCCCAGATACATCTCGAGGATAAGAGTTAAATGTGCACAGTAGTCAATTGGACAATAAGGCCCAGAGGCCACCCGAGGATAAGGGTTGAAAATGGCAGTAGTTAATTGGACAACATAGTAATCGTTAGTAATGGAAAGTCGGGAAATTTGTTATATATATATTTATATTTTGTTTAGATAGGCATTACCACTTATCAAGGCCCAGAGGCCACTAGAGGATAAGTGTTGAAAAGTGCAGTAGTCAATTGGACAAAATATAGTAATTGTTAGTAATGGAAATTCAGTAAATTTGTTATATATATATTAATATTTTGTTAAATACGCATTACCACTTATCAAAGCCCACAGGCCACTCGAGGATAAGGATTGAAAAGTGCACCGTAGTAGTCGGTTGTAATGGAAATGCGGGATATTTGTAATATACCTATTTTTTGTTACTTAGGCACAACCACTTATTAAGGCCCAGAGGCCACTCGATGGTATTACCACTTATCAAGGCCCAGAGGCCACTCGAGGATAAGCGTTTAAAAGTGCAGTAGTCAATTGGACAATATAGTAATCGTTAGTAATGGAAATTCAGTAAATTTGTTATATATATGTATATTTTGTTACATACGCATTACCATTTATCAAGGCCCAGAGGCCACTCGAGGATAAGGATTGAAAAGTGCACAGTAGTCAATTGGACAATATAGTAATCGTTAGTAATGGAAATTCAGTAAATTTGTTATATACCTATTTTTTGTTACTTGGTCATTTCCACTTATCAAGGCCCAGAGGCCACTCGAGCATAAGAGTTAAAAAGTCCACAGTAGTCAATTGGACAATAAGGCCCAGAGGCCACCCGAGGATAAGGGTTAAAAAGTGCAGTAGTCCATTGGTCAATATAGTAATCGTTAGTAATTACTACTTCTCAAGGCCCAGAGGCCACTCGAGGATAAGGGTTGAAAAGCGCAGTAGTCAATTGGACAATACAGTAATCGTTAGTAATGGAAATTCAGTAAATTTGTTATATATATATATATTTATATTTTGCTAAATACGCATTACTACTTATCAAGGCCCAGACGCCACTCGAGGATAAGGGTTGAAAATATTCAACAAATTTTTTATCTACAGATTAGAAAATTTGTATATAGGGTATTCAGACATATGGAATATATCTAGCATAATCTATCTATTATATCTATAAAAGTCAGAATGTTTGTGTGTGTGGGTGTGTGTGAGGTAGAGAGAGAGAGAGAGAGAACAATTCTTAACCTATATATTCAACAAATTTTTTATCTACAGATTTTAAATTTGTTATAAAGGGTATTCATACATATGGAAATATATCTAGCATAATCTATCTATTATATCTACAAAAGTGAAAATGTGTGTGTCTGTGAGAGAGAGAGCAATTCTCAACCTATATAATCAACAAATTTTTTATCTACAGATTAGATAATTTGTATATAGGGTATTCAGACATATGGAAATATATCTAGCATAATCTATCTATTATGTCTATAAAAGTGAGAATATGTCTGTGTGTGAGAGAGAGAGAGTAAGAACAATTCTCACCCTTTATATTCAACAAATTTTTATCTACAGATTAGAAAATTTTTATATAGTGTATTCAGACATATGGAAATATATCTAGCATAATCTATCTATTATATCTATAAAAGTGAGCATGCGTGAGAGGAGAGAGAGAGAGAGAGAGAACAATTCTCAACCTATATACTCAACAAATTTTTTATCTACAGATTTGAAAATTTGTATATAGATTATTCAGTCACATGGAAATATATCTAGCATAATTTATCTATTATATCTATAAAAGTGAGAATGTGTGGGTGTGTGAGAGAGAGAATGAGAGAGAACAATTCTCAGCTTATATATGCAACAAATTGTTTATCTACAGATCCGAAATATCACATTTGTATAGAAGTAGAAATCTGGATACCTATTCTGATACCTAATAAAAGAAAGGACACTCTTTGGGGCGGATTTTGATGATAACAAGTCACTAATAAGAAATTATAATAAACATTGAAATAATTTAAGAATTTTATCAAAATAAAATTGCATGGTAATCACCCAATTTCTGCCACAAAATTTTGATTGGCAAAACTCATAAACAGAAAATATATATTTTCTAATTTCATCTTTTTTTTTATATAATCTGATTTGATGTTTTCCTTAATATTCAAATCACTATATTTTGCTGCTTAATATCAAATACAGCAAATGAGTTATTTTTTATGCATCAAACAATTACATTTTCTCATTCATCCAAACTAATCACTGAACATCAATTTCATATTTTCTTCACTAAAATATTACTGTGCTTGATGTCATCAAGTGGAGCGGATCATTTTTTTTTCATTTGTTCACACATTTTTCCAATTTATATATATTTTGTCTAAGATTCTTAGCCTATGTCATTGCATACCAAGCTGTTTATTAAAAGTTACGGTTCACTGTAAACACATACGTTACACCAAAATAAAAACGCTTCAGATAATGTCTTGATATTCAATTAAGTTTCTCACATGACATCTTATGAAGTTAGTAGAAATGTTACAGACTTTTGAATCTCAAACACTTTCAATACTGTGCACTGATATTTTCTTTTTTGGAATATAAGCACATTCATGATTTTTTTTTACAAACGTCAACAAATTTCACAATGTGTAGCAATGTACTGAAACAATTATAAAAATATTTGTTTTTATTTTGGATGATGCAGGGCATCCGAAGAGAGATTTTTCTAACAAAATGAAAGTATAATTTTTAGCAATAGGTATCTAGGAAAAGGCCACTACATACGTTATAAATTCCAAATTTCCACAACCTGGCAAATACTGGTACACGCTAGCAAATTTAGATTTGCAATTACAGAATATGATTCTAATTTTTTCCTTTGCTCTTTATTCTAACACTACACTAAGTTTACTGTTTTATTTCGCTACAGTTGATATTGTGTAGAACAATAAGAAAATCATAGTGAACAATGCATTCAACAAAATTTCACACACATTTCTAGATACCTATATCTAATAAGTTCAAAAGAAAGGACACACTTAGGGAGGTATTTTGGTGGTCAAGTCACTAAATAGAGATTAGCTGGTTTCCCGGCATAGCCCAGGATGTAATAAAGATTGACTGAAATACATGTTCTAGCTGGTTTCTAGGCGTTGCCAGGGATGTAATATAGACACATTATGTTGTATATTACCTGTTCTCTTCTCCCTAAGGTAAAACAATTTCATATACATGCTGTAAATTACCTATGCTAGGGATAAAACATGAACAATACCAGTCCGGGGGTAGATAAAACAAATAATACATAGAGATGAAAGATTCGTCTCCCCTAAGAATAAAACATATGTTCAATATCTGCTTTTGTTTTTTCATTGTTTATACGGTCCCGAGCAACGCCGGGTAGCCCTGCTAGTCTATATATATAAATCTCAAACGTCTGTGTGTATGTATGTTTGTTTGTAACGCTAAAACTTTTGAAAGACGGAACCAGACTTGATAAATTTGGTATCATATCGAAGCCCCATATCCCGGATGACAAATATCGAAATTTCACGTCAAACGGACCAGTAGAAGGGGGTAAACGTATCAGTTATCTTCAAGGGGGGCCCAAAAAAACCTGTCATTGTAATGCTTTTTATTACGTAATTCTTGAATGATCCAATGTAATTGATACGTAAAAAAAAAACCCTTAGTCATGTCACGTGACGTGACGTCAACGTCCACTAATGGCGAACAATTGTAAATAACAAGTTCTTTCTCCGATACTTTTGCAATTTCTCTTCTCCTTCGTTATATATATTATTAAACTTTATGACAATGTTTCCATCGTGATTAACTGGTTAAAAATATTATTTATACAAGAGTTTTAACGAAAAATGTCAGGAAAAAATGTACAGGAATAAAAAAATTCAGCTTTCAAAATATTAGAAGATATCATAATATTTATGTTATAAAATAATTAGCCATTTTCTATATTACCACGTGACCTCATACCTCTTAATCCAGTTTAAGGGGGGAGGAGTAGTGGCCGCTTCAAAACCAACACCGTCTTCCTCTTTTTTCTCTCTCTCTCACCCACTTACTCTTCCCTCTCTCTCACCCTCTTTCTCTTGACGTCATACCACTGTTAAACTCTCTCTCTCACACTTTCACTTCTCTCTCTCTCTCACTTTCTCTATCACCCTCTTTCTATTTTTCTATTCGTTTAAAAACGCTTAGTCATGTCAGGTGACGTGACGTCAACGTCCACGAATGGCGAAGGAACTAAATTTACTATACACCGCTTTTGGTTACTATGGGAACAGTTAATTTTTGTGCTGATTCGATTTTTCATTAATAAACAAATTTTATTATTCTAAAAGGAACTAACTTCACTATACACCGCTTTTGGTTACTATGGGAACAGTTGATTTTTGTGCTGATTCGATTTTTCATTAATAAACAAATTTTATTATTCTAAAAGGAACTAACTTCACTATACACCGCTTTTGGTTACTATGGGAACAGTTAATTTTTGTGCTGATTCGATTTTTCATTAATAAACAAATTTTATTATTCTAAAAAAAATACAGGACCCTTTAAAATTAAAACAATATTTGTTTAATAGTAATTATTAAAGAACAAGTTAAAATTTGACTTTTTTGGCCTTTATAAATCTAAAACATGTGGTTATGTCTATGAATTTGGCTTTTTATGCTGAAAGATTTGGCTTCAAACATTAACATCGTTATATTTAAGCTAAAAACCAAACAGAAATTACCTATAATGTATCATTACCACGTGACCACTTACATCTTTCTCTTCTCTCTCTCTCTCTCTTCTCTCTCTCTCTCACACTGTCTCTATCACCCTCTTTAAAACCAGTCGGTGTGTTTTTGATTTTACGTATGTATTTTTATATTTTTATCTCAGTAATTTTTATTATATTTATATATTTTAGATATTGACTGCTTTCTTTTTATTTATAGAACTTAATAAAATGTATTTATTTATTTAATGCCAATATTTTTCGGATTATACAATACACTTTATTGCAAATACTTCTGGCAACAGTTATTTATTTAACTTATATGCTAATACTTTTTGGGTACAAATATTTTTTTCCATGTTTACAGATTTTTTTTTTTTTTTTACATTTTTTTTATACTTTTTAATAGCATTTTCTTTTTTTTTCATGGGAAATTATTTTTCTATTCGTTTTAAGAAAATGCTATTAAAAAATAAAAATTCGATAAATTCTGGCAACAGTTATTTATTTAACTCAATGCTACTATTTTTTTGTAAAAATATTTTGTTTCAATGTTTTCGAAATTTTTTTAAAACTTTTTTATATACTTTTTATTAGCATTTTCTTTTTATATGACAAAACTTTAGCCATTTCGTCTTTACTTTATAACTCTGTTAAACTTGAAGGGGAGGGGTGGGTATCAGTGTGAGGACGCTTATGTACACGAAAATTACAGTATACTAAAAATCATATTCGACAGTTTAAAGGCTTTCACATTATTATTATTAAAAATATTAAAAATAAAACTATGTGTTTATTAAATAAATATTAATATTAAACATATATTAAAATGTGTTTGCCCTCTTCTCTCACTCTCTCTCTCTAGCCATTTCCTTTATTACCACGTGACCTCCTGTCTCTAAAACTGGAAAGGTGGGGGGAATTGCGCTAGAAACCAACAAAACCAGTAATTTCCATTTTTATATTAGTAACTCTACTACCTATTTTTTTTAATATATTTTATATACATTAATTTTTTTTAATTAAATGTAGACTTTACAATGAAAACCAAAAAAAAAAAATTAAAAAAAAAAAATTGAAATCTTTCATTCGCGCCATTCCCATGATATCAGATTCTACTGGATTTTCATGTAAATTGGACGTTCGTATTAAATACATAGATTCAAAAAAAATATTCATAAAATACATGTATGACAAATAATTTTTATCAAAGGCAAGATGTTTATTCAGCTCTAAAACCATAAACTGCTTATCGAACATTCTAGATGGCGTCTTATTCTCTCCATAACACGGTAAGTGTGGGAAAACATGTTATAAAATACTGTTAAAAACTCGCTTAATTGCTTTCAAATTCGACTATTTGTTATATATTTGTTTTTTGACAACTTCTCCGATTAACTACTCACGTATTTTCATTTCTTAGTTAAATAACTATTGTTTACACTTAAAAGTACAAAATCTGTTAATTTATTATTTCTATTTATGTATTGTTTATCATTAAGGTAATAGTGCATAGAGCGCTCCGTTATGTTTATAAAGCCATTCTTAATCTAGCACGGATCACTCTCTGCACTAGCACCTTTAAAAAAACACGGAACATATAGGACATTAAAATATGAATAGAACTTTTCATATTTTTAACCTACGATAACCTTTTTTATTTTTATTATAAAAGCAATATAAAAAAGAATAAATAGCGATGTATTGGAACATTCAAGATGGCGTCTTATTCTATCTTTAACACGGTAAGTGTGGGAAAAGATGTTATAAATAAAAAACCGGATAAATTCTGTTAAAAACTCGCTCAAGATATGTTACCGTGACATAGGTTGACATATATTCGGCGGGTTTTTAATAGTATTTTGTATAGTTTTTTATTTATAACACTTTTTTCCATACTTACGGTGTTAAAGAGGGTGTGAGACGCTATCTTGATTTTTCGAATACATTGGTAAACACTGTATGTTTTTCGAGCTGAATAAATATGTTACATTGAATAAAAACACAAAAAATATATCCAGTTTGATAGAAAAGTAACTTATCTTGCCTTTGATAACATTTATTTGTTATATATTTGTCTTTTGACAACTTTTTTGAATCTATGTGTACAGTAATACAAACCCAAATATATATATTTTTTTAAACAGTAATGAATTTTCCGAACTCAATATTTTTCAATTTTTAAACTCAATATTTTTCAATTTTTTAATTTTTAAAATCTATCAAAATTTTTCTATTGATTCTATTTTTACGATATTTTAAGGGTCAATGTGAAATTTTATGTTCTTTCCAATAAATTGAATATAATATTTTAGACAATCGTTTTTTTTTTAAATTCACGAACCCCCCCATCCCAATTTTTAAGTGTCTATTAAAAAGTAAATACTTAATTTAGTAACCCGATAGTAAATAATTAATGAAGATTAAAACCTGTTTTTTAAACCACGTTATTTGTTTTTTCTTTTTTTTTATGGAACCTTGGTCCTTGCTCCTTTAATTGAAAAAATAATTAGGGCTTGAATTACATTTTTCGAGGAGTTATATTGACTGCTTTCTTTTTATTTATAGAACTTAATAACATTTATTTATTTATTTCATATGCTAATATTTTTGGAATTTTACAATACACTTTAATACAAATACTTCTGGCAACAGTTATTTATTTAACTCATATGCTAATACTTTTTGGGTAAAAATATTTTGTTTCCATGTTTTCGGAATTTTTTTTTTTTTACCTTTTTTTATAATTTTTAATAGCATTTTCTTTTTAAATTAAAACGTAATTGTTTATGCATATTGAAATAAAATACATGTGTTTATTATTAAAAATAATTATTAATACTTAAAATAATAATATGTGTTCATTAATAAAAATAAATATTAATATTTAATATAAAATAAAATGTGCTTATTAATGAATATAAATATTACTATTTAAAATTATAAAATGTTTATTATTAAAAATAAATATTAATATTTAAAATAATAAAATGTGTTGATTATTAAAAATATATATTAATATTTAAAATAATAAAATGTGTTTATTATTAAAAATATATATTAATATTTAAAATAATAAAATGTGTTTATTATTAAAAATATATATTAATATTTAAAATAATAAAATGTGTTTATTATTAAAAATAAATATTAATATTTAAAATAAAATAACATGTGTTTATTATTAAAAATAAATATTAATATTTAAAATAAAATAATAAGTGTTTATTATTAAAAATAAATATTAACATTTAAAATAATAAAATGTGTTTATTATTAAAAACAAATATTAATATTAAAAATAAAATAAAATGTGTTCATTATTAAAAATAAATAATAGTATTTAAAATAATAAAATGTGTTCATTATTAAAAATAAATATTAATATTAAAATAAAAATGTGTTTATTATTAAAAATAAATATTAATATTCAAATAAAAATGTTTTTATTATTAAAAATAAATATTAATATTTAAAGTAGAATAAAATGTGTTTATTATTATAAATAAATATTAATATTTAAAATGAAATGTGTTTATTATTAAAAATAAATATTTATATTTAAAATAATAAAATGTGTTTATTATTAAAAATAAATATTAATATTAAAATAAAATGTGTTTATTATTAAAAATAAATATTAATATTTAAAATAATAAAATGTGTTTATTATTAAAACGGGCACACTTAAAAAGACAAGAACCCCCTCCCTAATGCAGGAGAGAGAATGCTCCCTGCTTGATCCCCTTCTTTGGTTGGATGACTGCCACCTCCCTATAGCGAGGGGTAAAAAAAAACAAATCACCCCTTCAGCCCTTCCCTAATCTGCGTAGCACGGCTCCCTCTTACAGGGAGGGAAGGTCAACAGGTGGAGGAAAAATAGTCAACGCAGGTCATACCGCCTGACCAGCTAAAATCGCCTTTTTATATAAGGCAGACAGTCAGACTATTTGCCTTGAGGGCGGGCTAAGCCCTCCTACCTTTTTGGGAGTGCTAAGCCCGCCCTCCAGTCAACCAAAAAAAAAAAATTTACCCATCCCACCTTTGTGGGAAGAGTGCTCAGCAAACCTTCTGAGCCACCATAAAAACAAAAGTTTCCTTCCCCAAGATGGGAAGGGAACGAGAAAGGAAAATTCTTAAAAATACATGGTCCACACACGGTCTAACCCCTGGGGATCTAAAATAAACTTCTCATATACACCGACACACACAGACAGTCTGATTGATTCTTTGTTCAACAGATTATAAGAATAAAACACTGAGCCAACATTAACAATTCTGACTTATCATTCAGACATGATTACGAAACTTTTCCCAGAAGGAAAAGAATGCGAAATGCGCCATGGAAAAACCCTTTGTGTTACATACATGTTGGAGAGAGTCTTAAAAATAACTGTACAACGCAGGGTATACCACCCGCCTCCTTCAGATTGGATTGGACAAAAATGACATTAAAAGGAAACGAAATTAGAAACAGTCAGTTCTTTCTTATGCATCAAACAATTACATTTTCTGATATTCATTCAAACTAATTACTGAAAATCAATTATATATTTTCTTACTAAAATATTACTGTTCTTGATTTCACCAAGTGGTGCGGATCTGTTTTTTACATTAACAATGTGCACAATATTTGAAGAATAAAGATATTTTTATTTTTGTGTTTTAGGTGGTGAAGGTGATCTGGGGAGTGTTCTTTTTTTTCACAAAAAAGGTACTTTTTACGAATGGGTATCCAAGAAAATTACAGTATTTTGTCAGAAATTAAGGTTTTCATTGACGACTCTCAATACTATCAGAAATGAACAATCTACACAATACAAACTAACTGTTTTGTTGGCTTTTTATTCTAACTCCAAACTGACCCATAACTACATATTTCTTTTATTTTGCAAATTTGATTTCCTTTAGTTTATATTGTGTAGCTGAATAAGAAATTGATTTAACTTTTGTCATTTGTAATTAACATGCTTTCAGCGCAATTACTACAGTGTAATCACACATGATATACCAAAATAAAAACACTTCAGATAAAGTCTTCTTACATAGAATTCAGTTTCTTACATGACATCTGATGAAGTCAGTACAAACGTTACAAACTAATACTTGAAAAATAATTTGACATTTACTGTACTACAATATCACATTTGTATAGAAGTAGAAATCTGGATACCTATTCTGATACCTAATAAAAGAAAGGACACTCTTTGGGGCGGATTTTGATGATAACAAGTCACTAATAAGAAATTATAATAAACATTGAAATAATTTAAGAATTTTACCAAAATAAAATTGCATGGTAATCACCCAATTTCTGCCACAAAATTTTGATTGGCAAAACTCATAAGCATAAAATATATATTTTCTAATTTCATCTTTTTTTTTTACATAATCTGATTTGATGTTTTCCTTAATATTCAAATCACTATTTTTTTGCTGCTTAATATCAAATACAGCAAATGAGTTATTTTTTATGCATCAAACAATTACATTTTCTCATTCATCCAAACTAATCACTGAACATCAATTTCATATTTTCTTCACTAAAATATTACTGTGCTTGATGTCATCAAGTGGAGGGGATCATTTTTCTTTTCATTTGTTTACACATTTTTTACAAATGTTTTTGAGAGTCCATACAAAGTTATAAGTGTTCAACATTTTTTTTCATTTGAATATATTCTGTCTAAGATTCTTAGCCTATGTCATTGCATACCAATTTGTTTCTTGAAAGTTAAGTTCACTTTTTACAGTGAACATCTGATACACCAAAATCCCTGATACCTGTTTCTTATAAGCGCCAAATAACTATCACTATTTCGATTTGTGTTTCATGAGAACAATTCAATATTGATACATTATAAGAAACATTTCCAGTGCTTTTCTCTTTTTAGCAATAGTTGGTTGATAATTAGAGGACTTAACTAACCCTATACTATGCTTTACTTTGTTTTGTATATATATTTTGTATTGTGTGGAATTAACAAAAATTCATATGCAGGAATCTGTTGATACATTCCAAGAATCCCAATGCGACCAACAAACTTGAAAGACTACAATTTCTTTTTACTATGACCAATAAGAAAGCTCAAGGACTAAGTTGTTGGACTCATCCTGATCACCATTTTAAATTATTGTTAACAGTAAGTTTAACATTTTAAGTACAGAATAATATTTCTTTTGATATTTATAAATTACTATTTTCTGTGACAGATGTTACTTTTTCAATATTGATTGCACCCTCTTTTGTGTTTTTAAATTTTGCATACAATAATATTAAGCACACCATACCAAGACCACTATTTCAGCATCTAATACACTGCCTACCAAGACCAATGTTTTCAAGTGACAATGGAGAGTATTCATGTTATGTTTCACACTTTTATGTTTTGAAACATTTTGCTGCTTAACATCAAATTCAGCAGATGTTTACTTTGTTTTGTGTATATACTTTATATTAGGTAGAATAAACAAAACTTAATTTCGCTACCATCATTATTTGTAGTGACATGCACTGTTAACATAAATAAAATCACTGGTGACAATCCCTGATACCTGTTTCGTATAAGCACCAAATAACTATGATAATGTGTTATTGTTGATACATTATAATAAACATTTCTATTGACTGGTCGTTTGCTTAGCTTAGGTTTACATCATTTTTTCACAATGTTTCTCTACTTGCTTTCAGCATGAGAGCAGATCATATTCTACACATGTTTCATGCATATCACACAAACTTATAATATTTGATCAACATTTGACTAACAATTTTACAAAAAAGACCTACCACCTTAAGGGGGCTAAAGGTAAGGCTCCCCACATAACCATAAAAGAAAGCCGCCCCCCCATACAGTGGGAAAGAGCTCCCTTCCCATTCTGGAGCAGAGAAGGGGCAAGGAAAACTCTTAAACATAAATGGTCAACGGAGGGTATACACCCTGGGAAACTAAAAGAGCCTTTTTATACACATCATCAGATGGCAAAACTTAAAAAGATAAAGAGAGCTATAGCAAGCTGGTCTAATAAACAGGTTTACACTACACTCAAGTTTACTTCAGACCCCTATTTCCTCCGTGCGAATAAGGTCATGACCCCCCGTCCCCAAGTGCAGGGAGGTTGCCCATTTCCCCTCCGGGCAAACTTTAAAAAAAAAAAATACTCCCTCCCTAAGGCAGGAGAGGGTAGACTTCCTGCCCCATCCCCTTAGTTGGTTGGATGATCAGTCACCTCCCTATACCGAGGGGTAAAAAATAAAAGCAAATCACCCCTTCAGCCCTTCCCTAATCTGCGTAGCAGGGAGGGAAGGTCAACAGGTGGAAGAAAAATGGTCAACACAGAGCATACAGCCTGACAAGCTAAAATCGCCTTTTTATATACAGCAGACAATCAGACTCTGATTGCCTGGAGGACGGGCTGAGTAATGAATGTGGAAGCCGGGGAACTTCTCCCAGAAGGAGGATGGGAGGCCCAGGGAGCCTTCGCTCTCCTCCTAAGAGAGGGATATCCTCTTACTCCCTTCGGAAAGAGATCAACCTTACACAAAACAAAAATATGGGAAGAGAAGCCTTCCCGGGCCCCCCTCCCCCTTCTGGGAGGAGAAGTTCCCCGGCTCCAACCTTTTTTTTTGGGGGGGGGGCTAAGCCTGTCCTCCAGGCAACCAAATGAAAAAGAAATTTACCCATCCCACCTTTGTAGGAAGTGTGCTCAGCCCACCTTCTGAGCCACTGTGAAAGTTTCCCTCCACCAAAAGGGAAGGGAACGAGGAAGGAAAAGTCTCTGAGAATCTTCATGCAATTTCTTTGACAAAGAAACTGTTTTCACTTGATTCCACACAAAATTTTTATTGCTTTTTCATCTATGGTCTTATATTAGGATTTCTTTATGCATATTATTTTATTTAAGAGTACTAAATAGCTTTTCAGTTTCTGGAGACTCTTTCAACTGTCTGGATTCTGCAGCAACGTTGTGGAGTGATATGTAAAACATAAATTGGTACTTTATAACAATAGGTATGCAGAATTCTAACTCGCCAGTGTTGATCGTTTCAATTATTTACAAATTCACCAGGTCCTGGATATGACCATAAACTGTATCCAAACGTGGGGCTTTGTGAAGTGTGAAGCCACTATTTAATTGCTATTGCTACCAGGTCCACTCTGATCTGGAGTGGTAGTACCTGTTAGGGTCCCAATTATGAGTTAAATAGAAACCAACATTAAATAAACAAATATATTCTAGGAAAAAAAAATGTCACTAGATTTGGCATGAAATAACCTGATATAGTGTTGATATGTCATAAAACAAAATGAACCAACAAATTCACCAATCGACACAATATCAACAAATGTATCTTTCTTTTCCTTATTCTGTGCTTATTTCTTGGTACTAAGCTTATCATTAACTAACCCTGACATTTCTTTTACTTTGTTTTGTGTATATATTTTATTTTGTGTAGAATAACCAAAAAGACATTTCGCTACCACATTTGCAGCGAAATGTTAGCATACATGAAATCACTGGTGACAACCCATGATGTTTTTTCTTATGAACACCAAATAACCAACACGCTTTCCATTGGTTTTTCATGATAACAATTTAATATTGATAAATTATAATAAACATGTCCATTACTTTACTTTTTTTATCAATAAATATACTTGGTTGATAATTAGAGAACACAATGTTTATTGTAATAAAACTTGTGATCTATAACATCCAATTCTAAAAATTAAACTTTCCTTTCTCAATTGAAACAAACAACATACCCCACACTATGTTCCTAAAAATGAG
Organism: Euprymna scolopes; assembly: GCF_053919585.1. Taxonomy (NCBI): domain Eukaryota; kingdom Metazoa; phylum Mollusca; class Cephalopoda; order Sepiida; family Sepiolidae; genus Euprymna; species Euprymna scolopes. Next base: position 33,104,569 of record NC_136506.1, read on the forward strand.
GATTTTACTATTGTGTTTACATAATTTTTTAGCTATGTTTCTCTTACTTTCAGCATGAGATCATTTTCTACACGTGTTTCATGCCTACCACACAAACATTTTACCTCTGACATTTTTATTTTTTTTCCAATTTCCTTTCACCATGAACATTATCATTAGTACAGTTTTCATTTAAAATGAAGCTGTACATGGTTACTATTACTTGGAAAGCAGATCTAAAAAAAAAAAATAAATGTTTTCACTTGGAAAATTTACGATTTATAGATCTCGGATTTGGCCCTTCTTCACCTTTTATCTTATATTTGTAAATATTGTATATATAAACTTTTTTCTTATTTCTCCAATGTTATTTCAATCATGCAATTTCATAATCCACCAACATTGTATAAGATTCAATTCCATTTTACACTTGAAAACAACTTTTTATATAGTAAACAGCATTTATTTCTTTTCAGACATATTCTTATTTTATTTTATTTCCAGTACTATGTTTTATTTCATTTTGTGGACACTCATTTACCTCTCTGGGATGCTGCAGGGAACATGTAGAGTGATATATCAAACAAGAAGTGGTACTTTATGACAATAGGTATCTAGGATTTACACATACCAGTGTTGATAGTTTGAAATATTTACAGACTAACATTTTACACAATATAAACACATGTACCTTTTTTTTCTTTTCCTTTGCTTATTTCTCGAACCTAAACTTATCATTAACTAACCTGTAACTTTGTTTACTTTGTTTTGCGTATATATTTTATATTGGGTAGAATTAACAACACTTAATTTCGCTACCATCATTATTTTTAGTGACATGCACTGTTAACATCAATAAAATCACTGGTGACAATACTTGATACCTGTTTCGTATAAGCACCAAATAACTATCACTATTTCGATTTGCTTTTTCATGATAATATGTTCATCTTGATACATTATAATAAACATTTCCATTCACTGGTCGTTTGCTTAGCTTAGCTTAACATCATTTTTTCACAATGTTTCTCTACTTGCTTTCAGCATGAGAGCAGATCATATTCTACACGTTTCATGCATATCACACAAACTTATAATATTTGATCAACATTTGACTAACAATTTTTTGCCAATTTCCTTCAACAAGGAACATGTAGATTGATATACCAAACATGAATTGGTGCTTTATAACAATAGGTATCTATAATTTTGCTTAATTCTCTAACCTAAACTTATCATTAACTAACCGTAAACTATGTTTTAGTTTTGTGTATATATTTTATATTGTGAAGAATAAACAAAAATTCATTTCACCACCACATTTGCACTGTTAGCATACACAAAAATCACTGGTTACAATCATTGGTAGCTGTTTTTCAAAAACACCAAATAACATTCACGCTTTCCATTGGTTTTTCATGATAACAATTTAATATTGATAAATTATAATAAACATGTCCATTACTTTTCTCTTTTTATCAATAAATATACTTGGTTGATAATTAAAGAACACAATGTTTATTGTAATAAAACTTGTGATCTATAACATCGAATTGTATAAATTAAAGTTTCCTTTCTCAATTGAAACAAACAACATATCCCAAACTAAAAATGAGGATTTTACTATTGCCTTTTAGATCATTTTTTAACAATGTTTCTCTTCTTACTTTCAGCATCAGAAAATATAATTTTCTACACGTGTTTCATGCATACCACACAAACGTATATGTGACCAACATTTTACCTCTGATATATTTTTTTCCAATTTCCTTTCACCATTGTCATTATCATTAGTACAGTTTTCGTTTTGTCTTTAAAATGAAGTTGTACATGTTTCTTAATACTTCGAAACCAAATATATCAAAAAAAAATTTTTTTCACTTACAAAATTTTCATGATATTTCTTTGACAATCATATTTGTTTTTAATTGAATTCAACACATGATTCTTACTGCTTTATCACCTTTTATCTTATATTTCTTTTTCTTCATACCAAATATTTTAAATATCAAATTTTTGCTCATTTCTTAAATTGAATTAAAAAAATGGATTTTTTTATTCCACCAATATTGTATAAGGCTCAATTCCATTGAACACAGTGTTTTATATAGTAAACATCAGCATTTGTTTCTATTTTATTTCAAATACTGTTTCATTTCACTTTCTCGATAATCATTTACATCTTTGGGGTGCAACAGGGAACATGTAGAGTGATATATCAAACATGAATTGGAACTTTATAACAATAGGTATCTAGAATTTCCACATACCAGTGTGGATAGTTTTAAATATTTACAAACTTACAATTTACACACTATAAACAAATGTATATTTTTTTCTTTTCTTTGCTTATTTCTCGAACCTAAACTTATCATTAACTAAACCTAAACTTTGTTTACTGCATTTTGTGTATATATTTTATATTGGGTGAAATAAACAAAACTTAATTTGGCTAATATCATTTGTAGTGGCATGCACTATTGACATATATAAAATCACAGGTGACAATCCTTGATTCCAGTTTCGTATAAGCACAAAATATCTATCATTATTTCGATTTGTTGTTCATGATAAAAATTTAATATTGATACATTGTAATAAACATTACCATTGCTTTTATCTTTTTATCAATACATATACTTGGTTGATAATTAGAGGACACAACTAACCCTATACTCTGCTTTACTTTGTTTTGTATATATATTTTGTATTGTGTGGAATTAACAAAAATTCATATGCAGGAATCTGTTGATACATTCCAAGAATCCCAATGCGACCAACAAACTTGAAAGACTACAATTTCTTTTTACTATGACCAATAAGAAAGCTCAAGGACTAAGTTGTTGGACTCATCCTGATCACCATTTTAAATTATTGTTAACAGTAAGTTTAACATTTTAAGTACAGAATAATATTTCTTTTGATATTTATAAATTACTATTTTCTGTGACAGATGTTACTTTTTCAATATTGATTGCACCCTCTTTTGTGTTTTTAAATTTTGCATACAATAATATTAAGCACACCATACCAAGACCACAATTTCAGTATCTAATAAACTTCCTATCAAGATCAATGTTTTCAAGTGACAACGGAGAGTATTCATGTTATGTTTCACATTTTTATGTTTTGAAATATTTTGCTGCTTAATATCACATTCAGCATATGAGTTCTTTCTGATGCATCAAACAATTACATTTTCTGATATTCATTCAAACTAATTATTGAAAATCAATTTCATATTTTCTTTACTAAAATATTACTATGCTTGATTTCATCAAGTGGTTCGAATCTGTTTTTTACACTAACAATGTGCACATTTTTTGAAGAATAAAGTTTTTTTTTTTAAGGTGGTGAAGGTGATCCGGGGAGTTTTTTTTTCCAAAAAAGGTACTTTTTACGAATGGGTATCCGAGAAACATTCAGTATTTTGTCAGAAATTAAGATTTTCATTGACGACTCTCAATACTATCAGAAATGAACAATCTACACAATACAAACTAACTGTTTTGTTGGCTTTTTATTCTAACTCCAAACTGACCCATAACTACATATTTCTTTTATTTTGCAAATTTGATTTCCTTTAGTTTATATTGTGTAGCTGAATAAGAAATTGATTTAACTTTTGTCATTTGTAATTAACATGCTTTCAGCGCAATTACTACAGTGTAATCACACATGATATACCAAAATAAAAACACTTCAGATAAAGTCTTCTTACATAGAATTCAGTTTCTTACATGACATCTGATGAAGTCAGTACAAACGTTACAAACTAATACTTGAAAAATAATTTGACATTTACTGTACTACAATATCGCATTTGTATAGAAGTAGAAATCTGGATACCTATTCTGATACCTAATAAAAGAAAGGACACTCTTTGGGGCGGATTTTGATGATAACAAGTCACTAATAAGAAATTATAATAAACATTGAAATAATTTAAGAATTTTACCAAAATAAAATTGCATGGTAATCACCCAATTTCTGCCACAAAATTTTGATTGGCAAAACTCATAAGCATAAAATATATATTTTCTAATTTCATCTTTTTTTTTTACATAATCTGATTTGATGTTTTCCTTAATATTCAAATCACTATTTTTTTGCTGCTTAATATCAAATACAGCAAATGAGTTATTTTTTATGCATCAAACAATTACATTTTCTCATTCATCCAAACTAATCACTGAACATCAATTTCATATTTTCTTCACTAAAATATTACTGTGCTTGATGTCATCAAGTGGAGGGGATCATTTTTTTTTCATTTGTTCACACATTTTTCCAATTTATATATATTTTGTCTAAGATTCCTAACCAATGTCATTGCATACCAAGCTGTTTATTAAAAGTTAAGTTCACTGTAAACACATATGTTACACCAAAATAAAAACGCTTCAGATAATGTCTTGATATTCAATTCAGTTTCTCACATGACATCTTATGAAGTTAGTAGAAATGTTACAGACTTTTGAATCTCAAACACTTTCAATACTGTGCACTGATATTTTCTTTTTTGCAATATAAGCACATTCATGATTTTTTTTACAAACGCCAACAAATGTCACATTGTGTAGCAATGTACTGAAACAATTATAAAAATATTTGTTTTTATTTTGGATGATGCAGGGCATCCGAAGAGAGATTTTTCTAACAAAATGAAAGTATAATTTTTAGCAATAGGTATCTAGGAAAAGGCCACTACATATGTTATAAATTCCAAATTTCCACAACCTGGCAAATACTGGTACACGCTAGCAAATTTAGATTTGACATTACAGAATATGATTCTAATTTTTTCCTTTGCTCTTTATTCTAACACTACACTAAGTTTACTGTGTTATTTCGCTACAGTTGATATTGTGTAGAACAATAAGAAAATCATAGTGAACAATGCATTCAACAAAATTTCACACAAATTTCTAGATACCTATATCTAATAAGTTCAAAAAAAAGGACACACTTAGGGAGGTATTTTGGTGGTCAAGTCACTAAATACAGATTAGCTGGTTTCCCGGCATAGCCCAGGATGTAATAAAGATTGACTGAAATACATGTTCTAGCTGGTTTCTAGGCGTTGCCAGGGATGTAATATAGACACATTATGTTGTATATTACCTGTTCTCTTCTCCCTAAGGTAAAAAAATTTCATATACATGCTGTAAATTACCTACGCTAGGGATAAAACATGAACAATACCAGTCCTAGGGTAGATAAAACAAATAATACATAGAGATGAAAGATTCCTCTCCCCTAAGAATAAAACATATGTTCAATATCTGCTTTTGTTTTTTCATTGTTTATACGGTCCCGAGCAACGCCGGGTAGCCCTGCTAGTAAAATATAAAAGATAAAATAATGAAAATTATTTAAGAGGAAAGGTTGGCCGGTATCTGCAAATTCAGGAAAAAGCAAGAAAAAAGTAAGTAAATTCATATAGTAAAATATAAGTAAATATACATACAAGATTTGAAAGTGTAGGTAGATTGATATATTAGATAGATAGGAAAGATTAAAGAATAAAGCAGAAATTGCAGATAAAAAACCGGCCATGCACAGAAGAAATACAGAATTAAAATAAAGAATTTTTAAATAATAAAGTAGTAAGAAGTATGTAGAAAAAAAAAAGATAAAGTTGAAGAAAAGTTTTATATATAGAAAAAGGTAAAAGTAATAACTATGTAATTTCGAAATTGCCATAATTAAATTTGCACTTATGTTTACAGAAAGAGATCAGTTCATTTTTAGAATTTATTATATTGTTACTTTGAGGGAAAGTAATTATAGTTATAGCTTCGGTTGTGCAGAGGTGATTTGACTTAGAGCCTGGAGTATTATACTTAACTTTTTTTATGATAGTCCATTTGATTGAGAAGGGGGTATTGTTGGAGTTTTTTAATTAAAGTGGTTACAGAAGTTCCTTTGTTATTATTAGAATTATAGTTGTTAAAAGAAAAATGTGGTTTGATATTCTTTTCTGAATTAATGTTGAAGTAGCGCCGATATATGTATGTACTTTATTAAAAGCTCGAGGTTTGGTATTAATATTAATTTACTGATTTGTATTAGTTAAATGGTTTGAATTTTGTTGATAGTCTTCAACAAATGGTGGGACAATGTCTGTATGAGGACTATTTTGGAGGGGATAACGAGTGTTGTTAGTGCTAGGATAACTGTTAGGAGAAATATTATTATTCTCATTAATATTATTATTATTATTATTATTATTAGTTGTATGATTGTTGATGGAGGGCTGCTCAAATGGTGTATTGGATTAGTTACTATATCAGATGGAGGATAGGAAAAATGATAACTTGAAGACGAAATATTAGTGTCTGTTATGGGAGGATTGCGTGAGAGCTCAGTAATTGTGCAAGAATATATAACATCTTTATGGATGCATTCATTATTGAGTGTGCAAAGATGTTAGCTATTACAATTACAGTTAGTTTTGGGTTTAATTGGGAAAGGGATTTTGGGGGCTGATTTAATTTTTTTGTTATAAGGTGTTAAGATTCTTTGTGTAAAATTAGGCATTGTTGAATAAGAAATCCTGATTGAATTTTTATTGAAAATAGAACTATATCTGTGTGGGTATTTGAAAGAGTTTTGTACAATGTTGAAGAATTCCTTAGGTATATTAGTTTTGACATTTAGGCTAAATAGAGGATTAAACCAAATATTTTTCTTTATCCTGAAAAAAAAGCATATCTTATTTTGATTTTATTAATATTATTGGAATATTCCCCCCTTTTTTCCGTTGTACACATTTTTGTGAATTATTCCATGGATTTCTGCCTTTGGATTATTTTGAACCATCTTCCAATTACGGGATTTCCTTGGATTTTACTTGTGTGAATGGAAATTCAATTAACTTTCTTGAAGTTATATATTTGGATTTTACCGTCACTAGATTATCTATCTTCCACCAGACTATCCATTCATGTGTAATCACCTTTTTCTTCACCATATTCCCTCTGTTTCACTTTTTTTGTTGTTATCAAGTAAGATCTTTTACTTACTTGATGTTTCATCAAATACTTTTGCATGCAAAATCCGATCCTGTATTTTGCTAATTCCTACCCTCTGATGAGAAGGAAAGTATTTCTTCGAAACTCAGCGGATTAAAGACTATCCACTTATCAAGTGTTTCCTTTTCAGATGATATATGTTTTTAACTCTTTTTCAAAGTGTTTTTTAACATGTTTTCTTAACTGTTTGCTCGTATCATAAGCTATATCTCCTATTTGGTTTTATCGAGCTTGTACATCTGGCTTAAATAACTTTATAATTATTTAATATTTATATTATACTTTAATTTTACCAACTTGGATCATTTTGGTAAATTTAATTGTAATTTGTGTTTTATATATATATATATATATATATATATATATATATATATATATATATATATATACGTTGTTGTGTTGATTTTTTTAAACGATGATAGGTTAATGTCTCCGCCTCGAAGAACCAGTGTTTTTCTTAGAAGATCGCCCATTTTTTATTTGGACGTATTTTTTTTTTTATTAATTTATTATTTTTTAAAAACAGTAATATACGGACACGTGTTTCGGAGCCATACTCCTCATCAGCGTAGCTTGACTGTTGGCAGGATTCGTTTAAAAAATCAGCAGAACCACGTAAACAGATGAACAACAAAAATGAAGCAGTAAAAAGCATCATAGAGTAAGGGATTAGGAAGCTGGACTGAAACACACAAGGTCCAATGTCCGAATCTTACCAACAGTCAAGCTACGCTGATGAGGAGTAGGGCTCCGAAACACGCGTGTCCGTGGATTACTGTTTTTAAAAAATAATATATATATATATATATATATATATATACACCGACTGCCACATTGTAGTCTGTAACATGATGTAGAACTTATTCTCTATGTTGTAAGGAAAATATCTCTTTCCTTGTATTATACTATTCAATAATCTTTATTGACTTTTCATCTTCAACATAAAATAATAGCTAAGATAAACATAATGCATAAAATGTATATGTAGTACTATGTCCTTCGATTTCTGCCGGGCTTTTATGACCTAAACGCCAAGGATCGCGACTGCAGCATTTCGTAGTTTTCGGTGTGGGAGGTTAAAATCTTACTAAATTTGAGCAAACTATATATCGGCGAAACTCATATCTGTAGATTATATTTTATCAATAAAATTATAGATCAACCCCTCAGTGTGAAATGTGACGCAATAACTTTTCAGCGTTTAAAATTTAAATCTCTTTAAGCAGTCAGTTAAATGCTTTAATGTAATATGTCGGAGCCGATCCAATAGTATTTATCGCAAAAATAGCAATGTATCAAACGTTTAGATAATGTATGCGTTAATATGTGGTAAATACCCCTACATATAATTATGTATATAAGATAAGCTAATAAAAATAGAAGTCAAGTTTAGACTTGAGACACATAAATACGAAACCCCTATTAGCAATTGATAAGAGGATTAGTAAGAAGAATACAAGTTATGACTTTAGTCAGACGCATAAGAAAATTGAAATAGTAATACGTATAACACTTTTGTATAACGGTTTGCGTGTATAGAATCAGCGTCTATTTAACAGATATCTTTTTACATTGTGTGATATATATATACGTGCATATATATATAAATATATATAAATATATATATATATATGCAGTGTATGACGTCAAGAGGTTAAATGCTTTTCTATTGTATGCATGCGTGGGCGTTTCACATATAATAAAACAGTTCATTAACATTTAGTCTGTGCAATTCATATACCTCTCTCTGTTGTGTCTTTGTCTCTTGTCGTTATTTATCTCTCTCTCTGAAGGAAAGCAAACAACAATTGGTTAAAGATTTTATATAAACCTTTTCTTGACTCCCATCGGAACTGCAAAACGTTGACATTTTTTACATTTTCTAAAGTCGAATATCACTCAGTTTCCAAAACTTGCTCGACTTTCAAGTCTCACTCCAAACTCTCAACTAACGAATTACGTGTATTACTGAGCCATCTGGTTACGTCATCAACTCCACATAAAATTACGATCACGTGATGCCGTCACTAAAATCATCTGCATTGTTTATGTTCTAACATTCTTTTTTGTTTTGACATTCATACGTAAACAATCCATGAGAACTATTAAATGCAAGTATTTTAACTTAACATATCCTTTCGTGTCGATAACATTTTTCTGTCTAACAAGTACAATCCTAATAATCGACCATTATGATACTCATCATAATAATCGATCATTTTACTTTCCGGTATTTGCTATGTAGTCTAACAACCTAACAATACTTGCAAGGAATGAATATGATAAGAAAGCGTATAACAGGGTTTATGTATAATTCAATAAAACCGCCATAGTTCAACTGATTTCACAATTATATTTTCTTTACGAATAACACAACTTATCATTGCAAAATACTCGACGATAAAGTTTCAGTAGATGGGTAGTTAGTACATTTGAAAATATAAATTCTTGCCACTTCCCCGAGAGAATCTTAATGTTTTCGAGTCTTGCTTTGAGTGCGTGGAATGTGAACGTTATCAATCCTCTTATAGTATTTGTCATTATTCACCTAAAACCATAAAAAAATGAATTACTTCTGATATCACTTGCTGTGGTTGACAGCTGATTTTAAAAGCTGGTGACGAATACGGCGCCTATATTGTACTATATGAAATAATCTTGTATTTAATAAAGGAGACGCATTTTTCCCCCTGTGGACGAAACTACCTTAGGTTGGCAACAACAGGTGGCATATAAAAATGCCCATGTTTACGTCATTAGCCATTACTTTATCTAGCTATAAAACACACTTGCATACAAATTATTTCGGAATATTAAAAAAACAAACTTTTAGTCCAAAGTGCGCCATGACCATCATCGTCCTAACCTAAAAAGGAAGTAGCTAAAATTTCAACCTCTTTACCGCCTACTTTTACTACACCATTCTACACCGAGTTCTTTTTTATTTTTACATAATTTTCCAGGATTTTAACAGTCAATATTTAACCACAGATTTCTTACACATGCGCATATTCTTAACCCTTCTATCCGACAAATATAACGATTTCTCCCTGTTAAATATCTGGCGCCGCTGAGTAGAGGAGCAGTAACCATTCTACAATTCCAACATTCGGTTATTCCCCCAAATAAACGAACACTTATCAACTATTAAACACGGTGCTATTCTTTGGTACGTGCACAATACTCTAACACTCTACTTATTATTCATAAATTTGTTCCGCCTATACACTCTGGTCTTATACTATTTACTTGTGAAAATATTACACACCCAAAACATAAATGCTGACCATCTACGCGATACAACTGTTTATAAACACTAGAGGGAGGGACAGTTACAGATAGAGACATACAGAGATTGTGATTAAGACAGACACAAAGAAATAAGCCGTGTTTATTTGTAACGGAGCTGAAGCCAATGTTTACGATTATAAATCAAAAAACAATTTCTGTGATAAATCTATGTCTGTCGTACCGCTGTCTTGTATTTTCTAAAGATTAAAATTGAATAATGTCTGTTTTTACAAGAACGTTAAATACCCAAGTTATAGAACAGCAATGTAGTTTACTTTTTCTTTTCCGTAAGCAAAACTGACTCTGCTTTGATAAAATTGGGTTTGACGTACCGCTGAATTTTTTTTTCCTAAATAATAAAATTGATTAAAGTTTATATTAGCAAGAATGTTTATACATTTGTCTACCGATCATACATAAAAATATACAGGAAAAGCACGCGTACTATTTTGATACATTCTTGTAACAATTAACTGTTTTCCGTTTATTTCTTTTTGTTTGTGTATGCAAAGTTATGTGTGTATTTTTCTTACGACCTGCTCAGCCGTGGTCTAAACACCCCCAACCTCTCTATGGTCATAATGGCTTCCGCAGTTGGGGTGTTTATTCAGATGATGAGGTTGGCGTTGTTTATAATACGCTGACACAATGATACTCTGCCCTTTCTTTTGTTATTCCTATTCAAATCATTCCTTTACTTTTTTTTTTAATTATTATTTTAAACGTCTGTTCGCTCACGTTTCTTTTTGCTCAATGGATATGATCCGGCGATTTCCGTGGTTCGCCTGCGTCGTCCACCGAGAATTACGGAAAAACAGACTTTTATCTGAAGAAGTATCGAAGTTTAACAATGAGTACATGTTTTTTTTTAATATTAAAAGCGTTGAACAATACGAAGTACAATTTTTGGTACTCATGTATTTTTGGTACTTATGTATTTTTGGTACTCATGTTTTTTTGGTACCGTGCTGAATTTTTTCTTTTTTATTTACAATGCCATTTTAACCTTCGGGAAAGTGTTTTGTCAGTATTAAAAAAAAATTAGCGTGAAACTTGAATTCAACCGGAAAACACTATTTACAAATAACGCGGTATCAAAAATGCATAACAAATGTAGAGGATGCATATTTTTTCCTAGATTTCTTAAACATGGGTATGTCTACGGCTTCACAAACATCACTACATGGGAACGATATTTGTTTCGTATTTACGTTTTTTTTTATGCTGTAAAAATTTGTAAAAATTGTGATCAGTTCATTTAAAGCTTCTTTTAAATGGAAAAACTGTTAGGATGATAATATTACATAGTGTTACATACAGAGGGGAGGTTAAAGCTGTGGCAAGCGTTAGAGGTACACATTATTATTACATTTGTTAAAAAATAAAACAACTAATTAGGCTATTTTGCCAATACAGACAATTAGTAATTAAATATTTGGCCAACAACAAAAATAACAGCCGTATTTGAAATTTTTACGTTGAGGTGGGTGGGGTGGGGGGCATGCTACCACCAGCAACGCCGGTTAACGGGTCCTGCTAGTTGCAAATAAAACTCCTTGCTAGGCGACATTTTCTTTGTTTGTAAAAATATTTCAGCAATAAATTAGGAAAATTTAATAATAGGCAGTTGCTTTACACGTATTCTGTATAATTAAAAATTCAATTATTGGGTCACTATTTCGTCGCATTTGCTCTTAGACAATATGCACAAAGTGGATATCCTTCTCATATATGTATAAGAATTACGTTTTAAATGAAATTTCCAGACTTGTTTGTATTATGGAATACTAGCAGGGAGACACGGCGTTTCCGGGATTGAATGAGGATCAACGATTGCGTAATACGTTCAATACTTTATTGCGATTTAAATCGATAAATCGTACAGTTTTCAATGAATTCGATTGATTGCGTTCTCTAGTCGGGGACCCACATACTCGACATGCCTCCCCGCAGCGACTTAGTACATAATGCATTGTAGTCTATATTGCACTGTAGAGAACCTTCTGTTAATTCTATAAAATGATTAGTATATAATGACATAAATCAAAGCTTGAAATGTAAAAGTCAAGTATAATGGTTCAATTGTGCTCTAAACACAAACATTTATTTCGAATGCACTTCCAACTTCATCAATGAATAAAATGTTGATTTTACACGCCAGGACTTTCTGCTTGTACGGTAATAAAACCCCCTGTGACGTAAGGTTGTATAAACGAACACATCGCGGAATAGTGAGCAGTTATCTGTGTAAGTTCATTCGTAGAGATTGATATAAGTGGACACATTTTTTTAGTCAAATACCAAATGAAATTATTTGATTTCATTGATTAAGTAATAAAACGATGTTATTTATTTATAATGCATCCCTACTTTTGTCATGAATTTATTTTACAAAAGATCCGGTTGGTGTTTTTAGTCTTGTATGTCTTATATTTACGAAAATATTTTCCTGAAGAAAGAAGCCAAAGATTGTGAACATGACGAAAATCCAGATTCGTAATGACAATAAAAATACAAATTAGCATAGTGTACCGATACGTTTTTCCATATTTATCGCAATTCTGGTCATCCTTAGAATAAATATTCAATCGTTCTAGAATGTTTAAATGATATTGATTAACATTCCAGTTGTAAAAAAATATCACATTAAATTCAACAGCGTCGTAAGCCTAAAAAGAAGCCTCCACATAAAAATGTAAATGGGATCCTCTATTCTTATACTACTATATAATAGATTAGCTTCATGAAGGCTTTCTTTTCTAGAACAATATCAAACGTCCATGGATCCAAGCGTTTGTTAGGGTCCTGGATATGACCGTAAACTATATCCAGTGATGAGAACCCAGCTTGCGGGATTTGGGGAGTGTGGAGCCACCCTTTAATTGCCATTGCTCCCAGGCATTAAATAACCCGAAAAGGGTTGATATGCCGTAAAACAAAAACAACCAACCAACCAAGCGTTTGTTACTGGATTGAACTTCATTCTATGGTACTCTTGTAAACCCTGATTTACAATTGAATTTCGTTTATGCATATACTAGCCTGGGTACCCGGCGTTGTTTGGGTGTTTGTAGGTGTGTGTTTAGCAATAAATGAATAAATAAATAAGAAAGTTGCCTCTCTCGAAAGTTTTACGGAGACATACATACATACATACATGATGATTGCAACGTATTGTCAGACGAGTGCCACTCCCTCAGACATTTAAAATCCATGAGCCCAAATGCCTGATGGAGTATCTATACAAATATGATGTTACAGAGTCTTAGCTTTGTACGACAGCTAAGTCTCTCTCTCTCGGTTCAAAATGTAGAGATCCAGCAACAAGCAAGAGCAAGATAGCCCAACAAATTAAACTGCAGACCAGCTTAATGCGGATAATGGTTTTCCGCTTTATGTTTTTTTTTTTAAATCAGAGATTTGCTTCTCCTAGAAAGGTTGCCTTCATCACGGCTTACGGGAGCCCTCTCCACCCCAATACACATATACACACAAATATACATATACATATACAAATATACATATACACACACAAATATACATACATACGTACATACATACATACATACATACATTTAAACAGACAGGTAAGATTTATATTATGGATTTATATCTTTAACTACATACGTGCATCACGGTTTCCAGTTTATAATTCGATCGGGGGATCCTATTTATTAAAAAAGGAGGATGGAAAATGATAATATACTGCAACCATTAAATTATTCATATATAGATACACCATCTTAATGATCGTAGTCTGTTATCACCTTCTACCCTTCTTTTTAATAAATAGGACCTCTCGATCACCGTAGACGCAATTTAAAAAATCAAATAAAAAAGTAATGATGTTGCTTTTGGGTCGAACGTAAAACTAAAATACACCTTATTGATCTTTGGTTAAGGATCCAAGGGTAGTATCTGTTTTGTCTAAAAATAGTATAATAATATCGTGTTGTTTCCGTTCGCGCTGGGTGTCTATACAATGGAAATATGTGACGTACTCTTATAAGGATATTGGAGTAAAACTGTAACAAGATATTTTCTGACATTATATAACCCAGATTACTTAGATAAATACTTTTACGGTTTTAACAAACGGGTTAAAATAATATCGTGGGGTCTTCATGCACGCTGCATTTCCACAAAATACTCGGCAGGAATATTACATATGTAAGATGCCGCCGTGGAATTTCCACTGATCCCGCCAGTCTATATGAATAAGACATGCATTAATTTAAAAAAGATCAATCTGTGTGGTTATTTGGTATCATCAAATGCTAATTTTGCGTGTCGTATTCATTAGCCAATCAAAAGTCTTGGTTTGAATTAAAACAAAAAGAGCTGGATGAATAAAACGTACAACAACGGTTTAATGATTCTATAAATAATTTACAATTGTTTAAGCAACAGTGTTAAAACTTTAAGAAAGCGGAACGATTCAATACATAGTTTTGTCCAAGAAAGAAAAATCGAACATGTATCGACCAAAGTGCTGGCTTATTTGCGCTAACCTATTCTTTGCGGCCACATCTTTTTCGTTGCTCATAATAGTAATCTTCAGTAACATTCGTTTAAATGATAACTATCGCTTAATTAGCGCGATGTTCGAATTCCCGGTTGGCATTATGCTCACCTACGCGTTAATTACCTTAATAATAGCAATCTCTGCTCTCTGTGGCATTTATCATCACTGGTACTATCAGCTGTTTATTTGTTATTTCACTGTATGCCTGTTTTTGATGTTTGAATTGTCCGTCGGAATATCTGGGTTCGTGTGGAAGCCGCAATTGGTGAATTCCGTTCTAAAGACCCTGTCAACTGCCGAACATTCCTACACCAGCAAAAATTCGTCCCGTGATACCTGGGATTCTGTTCAGAGAGACTTCGCATGCTGCGGCGTTAATAACTACACAGAATGGTATCCACACCTTCATAACGTCCATCTCCCAGACACTTGCTGTGTTCTCTACAACCCTGGATGTGGGGTTGACGCTGTAAAAACTAATAATTTCTATCAAAATGCATGTGGCATGGTCATTGCCAAGTGGGCTACAAAATCTGAAATCGCACTCGGTTTTTTCTTTTGGTTGACCATAGTGCTCAAGGTTGTTTCATTGTATTGGTTAAAGTTGTACTTGAACTTCCTCGCTCGTCTGCATTGTATTACAGATGCTCGTGGCATTCTTATCGTAAGATAATCAAGATGAACATAAAATCCGTGTATTGACTTGTATTCATCGTAAATATGCCACTGACTTTTTTTTTTTTTTTTTTTTTTTTTTTTACCGTATTGTATACATTACTTGGCTTTAATAATTTGAACTAACGTTAATGTAAACGGCGGAAATTGAAAAACTTCGAATTAAATGTCTAATTCTATTTTTGTTTACCGTCATTTCTATATTAAACTAGTTGAAACTATTCCTACAATTTGTAATATTTGGATCTTTCGGACTATTCTAATCTTGAGTGTCATTCCCCCCCCCACACACACGTTTCGGTCAATGTAAACTCTGATTTTCTCCGGGTGTATCTTGTCGAACTATAATCGGTAAAAACAGTAATCCGAAGAATCCTATTACGAATAACCAATCCTCATCCTATAGCGTTTTTACTTCTGCATATTTAATTTAAATGAACGTCGTAAATTCCACCCTTCATTGAGAAACGAACTGTATTAAATTTAGTCGTTATTTCTCAAAACCTAGAAATTCTAACACTAGTTATATTGAAACGCATTTGTTTTACTAATTAAAATGCTTCATGATCTCCGAGGATTAATATTATCGAAGTCCTTCAAATACTGATTATACTGAATCTCTTAGAGGACGCGGGTGTATGGAAGCAGTTTGCTGGTCAATCTATTGTTACATTAGGGGGGTATTTAGCAGAGTAGTCAACAAACGACAACGGAAAAAATATAAAAAATAAACGTACTTGTACAGTTTAAACAAGACACTAAAAAAACATTGTACGTACTTATGGAATAAAGTTTCATGCAGTTTCTGTTTACCGAGGAAAATCAAATTTTAACGAAATCGATCGGGTAGTGCCCATTTTTTCTTTTTTTCGTTTAGAACGGATCGCCAGAGGTAGATAACTTTAAGGTTGTTAAAATTTGACGAAATATTGAAACCTGAGCAGAAAAAAATACTTGCATAAATATTTGTCTTTTTTTTTTTTTTTTTTTTTTTTTTTTTTTCACTTTTGTCCTTTTGTTTATCAGTTTTTTTTTTGTGTAAAGGCATCCCCCCTCATGTCCGTACAGACAAATGGCGACGATAGATCGATCTCGTTAAAATTTAATGTTCCTCTATATAAAAATAACTGTATCAAATTAAGTGAATTTTTCGGAGAACTTTATTCCATAACAAGTACGTACGATATAACTTAATTTTTTTTTTCATTATTTTTTAATGTCTTCATTAAACTGTACAAGTACCGAGATAATTGTTACCGTTGCCAATAAGTTAAATTTACACCTACTTGAATCATTTGGTTTGGTTTTCAAGTAGATTTTATTTCTCTATTTAATCTAAAAAATTCAGTTTTTCCGAACGGATTTGAAGAAAAAGGCGGCTTTTTTACGAGAGTACCCTGCGTAATGTAAACGCTTTAATCTCCATGTTAAGAATGGCTTTCGAGGTTGAGGGTGTTTATTCCTAAAGCCGTTTACATGGGCAGGTTAGGAGTGTTTATACTACTCTGGTAAAAGAAAAAAACAAAATTAAAGCCCCTGTAAACCTTGAAGTCAAGACGAGTCTTGCTTCTTCCAAAGATACTTTTTTTTTTTCTTTCAAATCCGCTCGGAAATTTTATTTTTATTTTATTTTTTTAGATAAAGAATACACTACTTTAAAACCAAAACTAATAAGCCAGGAAGGTATAAAATAAACGGTAATATTTGTTCGTCTAGTTTGTTGGCTTCTCCACTAAATTACCGATTTTTGAAATTAACTCTGTGTCCACTGCCGATGTAACTTCAGTGTCGCAATAAGTTTAAATGTGCTTGGCGACAGCAAGCTACGTTTTTGAATTCCATTCCCTTTCTGAATTACCTACATCTTAAAAAACCTTCTCCAAAACGGACTCTCATCTCCAACATGAGTCTGGGTTCAGTGAATAAGCCCCACTTGTGTAACGCGGAACTTCATGAGCCGGAATCATAGTATCTGTCAGCCCTATAACACCATGGTTATACTGCGCTGGCTACTCTGGTAAAAGAATAAAAATTAGTTGAAATACAAACTCTTTAGTTTTAAACATATGCTCTTGTATGGAATTTACAAACAAATGTCAAGGTGCGCATATTTAATAAATGTAACGTTTAGAAATGTATTTAAACTCGAGAGGTGGGGGCCCTGCAACGGGATGTGACTGGAGTCTAGTGGTTAACGTCCTGGGTGTCCAAAGTTCGAATAGAGTTCGTTCGACAAAATCACTCCAACTTAAGATGTTGGCAGCCATCTCCCGTAATCAATGTCTTTCTAGCTGGGAAACCAATACCAACGCTAGAATCTTCGGATTCATACGATATGGGGATTGCTGCAACGTCAATTTTAAACTATTCTGCTTCAAAGACTAAAATTAGGAATCAAAAACCGTACCTCGACTCTTTGCTGACTATTCATATCTAAATAAAACTGGTCGCTTACTTTCTTAAGTGGTCTTGTGATTTTGACCAGGACTATATATATATATATATATATACACGAGCAAACAGGTAATAAAACGTTAAGAACACTTTGAAAAAGAGTTAAAAATATATTTAATCTGAAAAGGAAACACTTGATAAGTGGATAGTCCTTAATCCGCGGGGTTTCGAAGAAATACTTTACTTCTCATCAGAGGGTAGGAATTAGCAAAATGCAGGATCGGATTTTGCATGCAAAAGTATTTTATGAAACAACAAGTAAGTCATAGATATTACTTGATAACAAAAAAAGTGAAGCAGAGGGAATATGGTGAAGAAAAAGGTGATTACACGTGAATGGATAGTCTGGTGGAAGATAGATAATCTAGTGACGGTAAAATCAAAATATATAACTTCAAGAAAGTTAATTGAATTTCCATTTACACAAGTAAAATCCAAGGAAATCCCGTAATTGGAAGATGGTCCAAAATAATCCAAAGGCAGAAATCCATGGAATAATTGTCAAAGATGTGTACAAGGAGAAAAAGGGGGAAAATCCAATAATATTTATAAAAGAAAAATAAGATATGCTTTTCACTCTACTACCGAGACATAAATATAAATAAGAAAGACCAGGGAAGAAGAGGGGAAAATTAAATAGTGATAGAATTAAATATAAAATAGAGAAACAAATGTCAAAATGACCCAGACAGGAAATGTTAAAAGCGTGAAAAAGATACATAGGGCAAAAAATTATAGGTCAACTGAAATGCACAGGTCATCACTTAAAAAAATGTCAGCAAGACTTGTTAGAAGACACTAAATGGAAAATAAATACATAGAGAATAATAAATAAACAATAAATATATAAATAAATATAAAAAATAAAAAAAATGAAAATTATTTAAGAGGAAAGGTTGGCCGGTATCTGCAAATTCATGAAACAGGAAGAAAAAAAGTAAGTAAATTCATATAGTAAAACATAAGTAAATATACATGCAAGATATGAAAGTGTGGGTAGATTGATATATTAGATAGATAGGAAAGTTTAAAGAATAAAGCAGAAATTGCAGATAAAAAACCGGCCATGCAAAGAAGAAATAAAGAATTAAAATAAAGGATTTTTAAATTATGAAGTAGTAAGATGTATGTAAACAAAAAAAAAAAACGATAAAGTTGAAGAAAACTTTTATATATCGGTAAAAGTAATAACTATGTAATTTCAAAATTGCCATAATTAAATTCGGACTTATGTTTACAGAAAGAGATCAGTTCATTTTTAGAATTTATTATATTGTTACTTTGAGGGGAAGTAATTAGAGTTATAGCTTCGGTTGTGCAGAGGCGATACTACTTAGAGCCCGAAGTATAAAACTTAACTTTTTTTATGATAGTCCATTTGATTGAGAAGGGGGTATTGTTAGAGTTAAGTTTTTTAATTAAAGTGGTTACAGAAGTTCCTTGGTTATTATTAGAATTATAGTTGTGAAAAGAAAAATGTGGTTTGATATTTTTTTCTAAATTAATGTTGAAGTAGCGCCGATATATGCATGTACTTTATTAAAAGCTCGAGGTCTGGTATTAATATTAATTTGCTGATTTGTATTAGTTAAATGTTTTGAATTTTGTTGATAGTGTCCAACAAATGGTGGGACAATGTCTGTATGAGGACTATTTTGGAAGGGAAAATGAGTGTTGTTAGTGTTAGGATGGCTGTAAGGAGAAATATTATTATTCTCATTAATATTATTATTATTATTATTATTATTATTATTATTTGTATGATTGTAGATGGTGGATGCTGCTCGAATGGTGTATTGGATTAGTAACTATATCAGATGGAAGATAGGAAGAATGATAACTTGAAGACGAAATATTAGTGTCTGTTATGGGAGGATTGCATGAGAGCTCAGTAATTGTGCAAGAATATATAACATCTTTATGGATGCAATCATTATTGAGTGGGAAAAATATGTTTGCTATTACAATTACAGTTAGTTTTGGGTTTAATTGGGACAGGGATTTTGGGGGCTGATTTAATTTTTCTGTTATTAGATGTTAAGATTCTTTGTGCTAAATTAGGCATTGTTGAATAAGAAATCCTGATTGAATTTTTATTGAAAATAGAACTATATCTGTGTGGGTATTTGAAAGAGTTTTGTACAATGTTGAAGAATTCCTTAGGTATATTAGTTTTGACATTTAGGCTAAATAGAGGATTAAACAAAATATTTTTCTTTCTCCTGAAAAAAAAAAGCATATCTTATTTTTCTTTTATTAATATTAAAGGAATTCCCCCTCTTTTCTGTTGTACACATTTTTGTGAATTATTCCATGGATTTCTGCCTTTGGATTATTTTGGACCATCTTCCAATTACGGGATTTCCTTGGATTTTACTTGTGTAAATGGAAATTCAATTAACTTTCTTGAAGTTATATATTTGGATTTTACCGTCACTAGATTATCTATCTTCCACCAGACTATCCATTCACGTGTAATCACCTTTTTCTTCACCATATTCTCCCTGCTTCACTTTTTTTGTTATCAAGTAAGATCTTTTACTTACTTGTTGTTTCATCAAATACTTTTGCATGCAAAATCCGATCTTGCATTTTGCTACTTCCTACCCTCTAATGAGAAGGAGAGTATTTCTTCGAAACTCCGCGGATTAAGGACTATCCACTTATCAAGTTTTTCCTTTTCAGATGAAATATGTTTTTAACTCTTTTTCAAAGTGTTTTTTTAACATGTTTTATTAACTGTTTGTTCGTATTATAAACTCTATCTCCTATTTGGTTTTATCGAGCTTGTACATCTGGCTTAATTAACTTATAAATATTAATTATTTTAATATTTATATTATACTTTAATTTTACCAACTTGGACTCTCGTGGTAAATTTAATTGTAATTTTTATTTTATATATATATATATATATATATATATATATATATATATATATATATATATATATATATATATATATACGTTGTTTGTTGATTTTTTTTAAACGATGATAGGTTAATGTCTCCGCCTCGGAGAACCAGTGTTTTTCTTAGAAAGTCGCCCATTTTTTATTTGGACGTATTTTTTTTAATTATTTTTTAGAAACAGTAATCTACGGACACGTGTTTCGGAGCCCTACTCCTCATCAGCGTAGCTTGACTGTTGGCAGGATTCATTTAAAAAAATCAGCAGAACCACGTAAACAGATGAACAATAAAAACGAAGCAGTAAAATCGTCAATGGCATCATAGCGTAATGGATTAGGAAGCTGAACTGAAATACACAAGGTCCAAGGTTCGAATCCTACCAACAGTCAATCTACGCTGATGAGGAGCAACACCGTAGATGACTGTTAAAAAATTATATATATATATATAATTTTTATAATTACAGATCCACCTCTCATTGTGAAATGAGACACAATAACTTTCCAGCGTTTAAAATTTAAATCTCCTTAAGCATTCAGTTAAATGCTTAAATGTACTATGTCTGAGCCGATCCAATAGTATTTATCCCAAAAATAGCAATGTATCAGAAGCTTAGATTATATATGCATTAATATGTGGTACATATCCCTACATATAATGATGTATATAAGATAAGCTAATAAAATAGGAGCCAAGTTTAGACTTTGGATACCAAAATACCCTATTAACAATTGATAAGAGGATTAGTAAGAAAAATACAAGTAATGACTTTAGTCAGACACATAAGAAAATTGAATTAGTAATACGTATAACACTTTTGTATAACGGTTTGCGTGTATATAATCAGCGTCTATTTTACATATATTTTTTAACATTGTGATATATATACGTGCATATATATATATAAATATATATAAATATATAAATATATATATATATATATATATAAATATATATATATATATATATATATATATATATATATATATATATATATATGAAGCGTATGACGTCTAGAGGTTAAATGCTTTTCTATTCTATGCATGCGTGGGCGTTTCACATATAATAAAACAGTTCATTAACATTTAGTCTGTGCAATTCATATACCTCTCTCTGTTGTGTCTTTGTCTCTTCCTGTTATTTATCACTCTCTGAAGGAAAGCAAACAACAATTGGTTAAAGATTTTATATAACCTTTTTCTTGACTCCCATCGGAACATCAAAACGTTGACATTTTCTACAGTTTCTAAAGTCGAATATCACTCAGTTTCCAAAACTTGCTCGACTTTCAAGTCTCCCTCCAAACCCTCAACTAACGAATTACGTGTATTACTGAGCCATCTGGTTACGTCATCAACTCCACATAAAATTACGATCACGTGATGCCGTCACTAAAATCATCTGCATTGTTTATGTTCTAACATTCTTTTTTGTTTTGACATTCATACGTAAACAATCCATGAGAACTATTAAATGTAAGTATTTTAACTTAACATATCCTTTTTCGTGTCGATAACATTTTTCTGTCTAACAAGTACAATCCTAATAATCGACCATTATGATACTCATCATAATAATCGATCATTTTACTTTCCGGTATTTGCTCTGTAGTCTAACAACCTAACAATACTTGCAAGGAATGAATATGATAAGAAAGCGTATAACAGGGTTTATGTATAATTCAATAAAACCGCCATAGTTCAACTGATTTCACAATTATATTTTCTTTACGAATAACACAACTTATCATTGCAAAATACTCGACGATAAAGTTTCAGTAGATGGGTAGTTAGTACATTTGAAAATATAAAGTCTTGCCACTTCCCCGAGAGAATCTTAATGTTTTCGAGTCTTGCTTTGAGTGCGTGGAATGTGAACGTTATCAATCCTCTTATAGTATTTGTCATTATTCACCTAAAACCATAAAAAGATGAATTACTTCTGATATCACTTGCTGTTGTTGACAGCTGATTTTAAAAGCTGGTGACGAATACGGCGCCTATATTGTACTATATGAAATAATCTTGTATATAATAAAGGAGACGCATTTTTCCCCCTGTGGACGAAACTACCTTAGGTTGGCAACAACAGGTGGCATATAAAAATGCCCATGTTTACGTCATTAGCCATTACTTTATCTAGCTATAAAACACACTTGCATACAAATTATTTCGGAATATTAAAAAAACAAACTTTTAGTCCAAAGTGCGCCATGACCATCATCGTCCTAACCTAAAAAGGAAGTAGCTAAAATTTCAACCTCTTTACCGCCTACTTTTACTACACCATTCTACACCGAGTTCTTTTATATTTTCACATAATTTTCCAGGATTTTAACAATCAATATTTGACCACAGATTTCTTACACATGCGCATATTCTTAACCCTTCTATCCGACAAATATAACGATTTCTCCCTGTTAAATATCTGGCGCCGCTGAGTAGAGGAGCAGTAACCATTCTACAATTCCAACATTCGGTTATTCCCCCAAATAAACGAACACTTATCAACTATTAAACACGGCGCTATTCTTTGGTACGTGCACAATACTCTAACACTCTACTTATTATTCATAAATTTGTTCCGCTTATACACTCTGGTCTTATACTATTTACTTGTGAAAATATTACACACCCAAAACATAAATGCTGACCATCTACGCGATACAACTGTTTATAAACACTAGAGGGAGGGACAGTTACAGATAGAGACATACAGAGATTGTTATTAAGACAGACATAGAGAAATAAGCCGTGTTTATTTGTAACGGAGATGAAGCCAATGTTTACGATTATAAATAAAAAAATAATTTCTGTGATATATCTATGTCTGTCGTACCGCTGTCTTGTATTTTCTAAAGATTAAAATTGAATAATGTCTATCTTTACAAGAACGTTAAATACCTAAGTTATGTAGTTGACTTTCTCTTTTCCGTAAGCAAAACTGACTTTGCTTTGATAAAATTGGGTTTGACGTACCGCTGAATTTTTTTTCCTAAATAATAAAATTGATTGAAGTTTATATTAGCAAGAATGTTTATACATTTGTCTACCGATTATACATAAAAATATACAGGAAAAGCATGCGTACTATTTTGATACATTCTTGTAACAATTAACTGTTTTCCGTTTATTTCTTTTTGTTTGTGTATGCAAAGTTATGTGTGTATTTTTCTTACGACCTGCTCAACCGTGGTATAAACACACCCAACCTCCCCATGGTAATAATGCCTTCCGCGGTTGGGGTTTTTATTCCGAAAGCCGTTCTTAACATGAGGAGGTTTGCGTTGTTTATAATACGTTGACACAATGATATTCTGCTCTTTCTTTTGTTATTCCTATTCAAATCATTCCTTTATTTTTTTTTTAAATTATTATTTTAAACGTCTGTTCGCTCACGTTTCTTTTTGCTCAATGGATATGCTCCGGCGGTTTCCGTGGTTCGCCTGCGTCGTCCACCGAGAATTACGGAAAAACAGACTTTTATCTGAAGAAGTATCGAAGTTTAACAATGAGTACATGTTTTTTTTAATATGAAAAGCGTTGAACAATAAGAAGTACAATTTTTGGTACTCATGTATTTTTGGTACTCATGTATTTTTGGTACTTATGTATTTTTGGTACTCATGTATTTTTGGTACTTATGTATTTTTGGTACACATGTATTTTTGGTACTCATGTATTTTTGGTACTTATGTATTTGTGGTACACATGTATTTCTGGTACTCATGTATTTTTGGTATTCATGTATTTTTGGTACTCATGTATTTTTGGTACTCATGTAATTTTGGTACTTATGTATTTTTGGTACTCATGTATTTTTGGTACTTATGTATTTTTGGTACTCATGTATTTTTGGTACTCATGTAATTTTGGTACTTATGTATTTTTGGTACTCATGTATTTTTGGTACTCATGTATTTTTGGTACTTATGTATTTTTGGTACTCATGTATTTTTGGTATTTATGTATTTTTGGTGATCATGTATTTTTGGTACTCATGTATTTTTGGTACTCATGTATTTTTGGTACTCATGTATTTTTGGTACTTGTATATTTATGGTACCGTGCTGAATGTTTTTTATTTTATTTACAATGCCATTTTAACCTTCGGGAAAGTGTTTTGTCAGTATTAAAGAAAATTAGCGTTAAACTTGAATTCAACCGGAAAACAGTATTTACAAATAACGCGGTATCAAAAATGCATAACAAATGTAGAGGATGCATATTTTTTCAAAATTTCTTAAACATGGGTACGTTTACAGTTTTGCAAACATCACTACATGGGAACGATTTTTGTCTCGCATTTACATTATTTTTTACGCTGTAAAAATTTGTTAAAATCGTTATCAGTTCATTTAAAGTTACTTTTAAATGGAAAAACTGTTAGGATGATAATATTACATAGTGTTACATACAGGGGGAGGTT
Source organism: Euprymna scolopes (assembly GCF_053919585.1). NCBI lineage: Eukaryota > Metazoa > Mollusca > Cephalopoda > Sepiida > Sepiolidae > Euprymna > Euprymna scolopes. Next base: position 33,129,870 of record NC_136506.1, read on the forward strand.
AAAGCTGTGGCAAGCGTTAGAGGTACACATTATTATTACACTTGTTAAAAAATATAACAACTAATTAGGCCAATACAGACAATTAGTAATTTAATATTTGGCCAACAACAAAAATAACAGCCGTATTTGAAATTTTTACGTTGGGATGGGGTGGGGGGGCCATGCTAGTTGCAAATAAAACTCCTTGCTAGGCGACATTTTCTTTGTTTGTAAAAATTATATTTCAGCAATAAATAAGGAAAATTTAATAATAGGCAGTTGCTTTACACGTATTCTGTATAATTAAAAATTCAATTATTGGGTCACTATTTCGTCGCATTTGCTCTTAGACAATATGCACAAAGTGGATATCCTTCTCATATATGTATAAGAATTACGTTTTAAATAAAATTTCCAGACTTGTTTGTATTATGGAATACTAGCAGGGAGACACGACGTTTCCGGGATTGAATGAGGATCAACGATTGTGTAATACGTTCAATATTTTATTGCGATTTAAATCGATAAATCGTACAGTTTTCAATGAAATTGATTGATTGCGTTCTCTAGTCGGGGACCAACATACTCGACATGCCTCCCCGCAGCGACTTAGTGCATAATACATTGTAGTCTATATTGCACTGTAGAGAACCTTCTTTTAATTCTATAAAATGGTTAGTATATAATGACATAAATCAAAGCTTAAAATGTAAAAGTCAAGTATAATAGTTCAATTGTGCTCTAAAAACAAACATTTATTTCGAATGCACTTTCAACTTTATCAATGAATATAATGTTGATTTTATACGTCAGGCCTTTTTGCTTGTACGGTAATAAAACCCCTTGTGACGTAAGGTTGTATAAACGAACACATCGCGGAATAGTGAGCAGTTATCTGTGTAAGTTCATTCGTAGAGATTGATATAAGTGGAAACATTTTTTTAGTCAAATACCAAATGAAATTATTTGATTTCATTGATTAAGTAATAAAACGATTTTATTTATTTATAATGCATCCCTACTTTTGTCATGAATTTATTTTACAAAAGATCCGGTTGGTGTTTTTAGTCTTGCATGTCTTATATTTACGAAAATATTTTCCCGAAGAAAGAAGCCAAAGATTGTGAACATGACGAAAATCCAGATTCGTAATGACAATAAAAATACAAATCAGCATAGTGTACCGATACGTTTTTCCATATTTATCGCAATTCTGGCCATCCTGAGAATACATAATCAATCGTTCTAGAATGTTTAAAGTATACTGATTAACATTCCAGTTGTAAAAAAATATCACATTAAATTCAACAGCGTCGTAAGCCTAAAAAGAAGCCTCCACATAAAATGTAAATGGGATCCTCTATTCTTATACTACTATGTAATAGATTAGCTTCATGAAGGCTTTCTTTTCTAGAACAATATCAAACGTACATGAATCCAAGCGTTTGTTAGGGGCCTGGATATGACCGTAAAGTATATCCAGTGATGAGGCCCCAGCTTGCGGGCTTTGGGGAGTGTGGAGCCACCCTTTAATTGCCATTGCTCCCAGGCATTAAATAACCCGAAAAGGGTTGATATGCCGTAAAACAAAAACAACCAACCAACCAAGCGTTTGTTACTGGATTGAACTTCATTCTATGGTACTCTTGTAAACCCTGATTTACAATTGAATTTCGTTTATGCATATACTAGCCTGGGTACCCGGCGTTGTTTGGGTGTTTGTAGGTGTGTGTTTAGCAATAAATGAATAAATAAATAAGAAAGTTGCCTCTCTCGAAAGTTTTACGGAGACATACATACATACATGATGATTGCAACGTATTGTCAGACGAGTGCCACTCCCTCAGACATTTAAAATCCATGAGCCCAAATGCCTGATGGAGTATCTATACAAATATGATGTTACAGAGTCTTAGCTTTGTACGACAGCTAAGTCTCTCTCTCTCGGTTCAAAATGTAGAGATCCAGCAACAAGCAAGAGCAAGATAGCCCAACAAATTAAACTGCAGACCAGCTTAATGCGGATAATGGTTTTCCGCTTTATGTTTTTTTTTTTAAATCAGAGATTTGCTTCTCCTAGAAAGGTTGCCTTCATCACGGCTTACGGGAGCCCTCTCCACCCCAATACACATATACACACAAATATACATATACATATACAAATATACATATACACACACAAATATACATACATACGTACATACATACATACATACATACATTTAAACAGACAGGTAAGATTTATATTATGGATTTATATCTTTAACTACATACGTGCATCACGGTTTCCAGTTTATAATTCGATCGGGGGATCCTATTTATTAAAAAAGGAGGATGGAAAATGATAATATACTGCAACCATTAAATTATTCATATATAGATACACCATCTTAATGATCGTAGTCTGTTATCACCTTCTACCCTTCTTTTTAATAAATAGGACCTCTCGATCACCGTAGACGCAATTTAAAAAATCAAATAAAAAAGTAATGATGTTGCTTTTGGGTCGAACGTAAAACTAAAATACACCTTATTGATCTTTGGTTAAGGATCCAAGGGTAGTATCTGTTTTGTCTAAAATAGTATAATAATATCGTGTTGTTTCCGTTCGCGCTGGGTGTCTATACAATGGAAATATGTATCGTACTCTTATAAGGATATTGGAGTAAAACTGTAACAAGATATTTTCTGACATTATATAACCCAGATTACTTAGATAAATACTTTTACGGTTTTAACAAACGGCTTAAAATAATATCGTGGGGTCCTCATGCACGCTGCATTTCCACAAAATGCTCGGCAGGAATATTACATATGAAAGATTCCGCCGTGGAATTTCCAATAATCCCGCCAGTCTATATGAATAAGACATGAATTAATTTAAAAAAGATCAATCTGTGTGGTTATTTGGTATCATCAAATGCTAATTTTGCGTGTCGTATTCATTAGCCAATCAAAAGTCTTGGTTTGAATTATAACAAAAAGAGCTGGATGAAGAAAACGTACAACAACGGTTTAATGATTCATATAAATAATTTACAATTGTTTAAGCAACAGTGTTAAAACTTTAAGAAAGCGGAACGATTCAATACACAGTTTCGTCCAAGAAAGAAAAATCGAACATGTATCGACCAAAGTGCTGGCTTATTTGCGCTAACCTATTCTTTGCGGCCACATCTTTTTCGTTGCTCATAATAGTAATCTTCAGTAACATTCGTTTAAATGATAACTATCGCTTAATTAGCGCGATGTTCGAATTCCCGGTTGGTATTATGCTCACCTACGCGTTAATTACCTTAATAATAGCAATCTCTGCTCTCTGTGGCATTTATCATCACTGGTACTATCAGCTGTTTATTTGTTATTTCACTGTATGCCTGTTTTTGATGTTTGAATTGTCCGTCGGAATATCCGGGTTCGTGTGGAAGCCGCAATTGGTGAATTCCGTTCTAAAGACCCTGTCAACTGCCGAACATTCCTACACCAGCAAAAATTCGTCCCGTGATACCTGGGATTCTGTTCAGAGAGACTTCGCATGCTGCGGCGTTAATAACTACACAGAATGGTATCCACACCTTCATAGCGTCCATCTCCCAGACACTTGCTGTGTTCTCTACAACCCTGGATGTGGGGTTGACGCTGTAAAAACTAATAATTTCTATCAAAATGCATGTGGCATGGTCATTGCCAAGTGGGCTACAAAATCTGAAATCGCACTCGGTTTTTTCTTTTGGTTGACCATAGTGCTCAAGGTTGTTTCATTGTATTGGTTAAAGTTGTACTTGAACTTCCTCGCTCGTCTGCATTGTATTACAGATGCTCGTGGCATTCTTATCGTAAGATAATCAAGATGAACATAAAATCCGTGTATTGACTTGTATTCATCGTAAATGATGCCACTGACTTGTTCTTTTTTTTTTTTTTTTTTACCGTATTGTATACATTACTTGGCTTTAATAATTTGAACTAACGTTAATGTAAACGGCGGAAATTGAAAAACTTCGAATTAAATGTCTAATTCTATTTTTGTTTACCGTCATTTCTATATTAAACTAGTTGAAACTATTCCTACAATTTGTAATATTTGGATCTTTCGGACTATTCTAATCTTGAGTGTCATTCCCCCCCCCACACACACACGTTTCGGTCAATGTAAACTCTGATTTTCTCCGGGTGTATCTTGTCGAACTATAATCGGTAAAAACAGTAATCCGAAGAATCCTATTACGAATAACCAATCTTCATCCTATAGCGTTTTTACTTCTGCATATTTAATTTAAATGAACGTCGTAAATTCCACCCTTCATTGAGAAACGAACTGTATTAAATTTAGTCGTTATTTCTCAAAACCTAGAAATTCTAACACTAGTTATATTGAAACGCATTTGTTTTACTAATTAAAATGCTTCATAATCTCCGAGGATTAATATTATCGAAGTCCTTCAAATACTGATTATACTGAATCTCTTAGAGGACGCGGGTGTATGGAAGCAGTTTGCTGGTCAATCTATTGTTACATTAGGGGGGTATTTAGCAGAGTAGTCAACAAACGACAACGGAAAAAATATAAAAAATAAACGTACTTGTACAGTTTAAACAAGACACTAAAAAAACATTGTACGTACTTATGGAATAAAGTTTCATGCAGTTTGTTTACCGAGGAAAATCAAATTTTAACGAAATCGATCGGGTAGTGCCCATTTTTTCTTTTTTTCGTTTAGAACGGATCGCCAGAGGTAGATAACTTTAAGTTTGTTAAAATTTGACGAAATATTGAAACCTGAGCAGAAAAAAATACTTGCATAAATATTTGTCTTTTTTTTTTTTTTTTTTTTTTTTTTTTTTTTTTTTCACTTTTGTCCTTTTGTTTATCAGTTTTTTTTTTTTTTTGTGTAAAGGCATTCCCCCTCATGTCCGTACAGACAAATGGCGACGATAGATCGATCTCCTTAAAATTTAATGTTCCTCTATATAAAAATAACTGTATCAAATTAAGTGAATTTTTCGGAGAACTTTATTCCATAACAGGTACGTACGATATAACTTAATTTTTTTTTTTCATTATTTTTTAATGTCTTCATTAAACTGTACAAGTACCGAGATAATTGTTACCGTTGCCAATAAGTTAAATTTACACCTACTTGAATCATTTGGTTTGGTTTTCAAGTAGATTTTATTTCTCTATTTAATCTAAAAAAATTCAGTTTTTCCGAACTGATTTGAAGAAAAAGGCGGCTTTTTTACGAGAGTACCCTGCGTAATGTAAACGCTTTAATCTCCATGTTAAGAATGGCTTTCGAGGTTGAGGGTGTTTATTCCTAAAGCCGTTTACATGGGCAGGTTAGGAGTGTTTATACTACTCTGGTAAAAGAAAAAAACAAAATTAAAGCCCCTGTAAACCTTGAAGTCAAGACGAGTCTTGCTTCTTCCAAAGATACTTTTTTTTTTCTTTCAAATCCGCTCGGAAATTTTTTTTTTTTTTTTTTTTTAGATAAAGAATAAACTACTTTAAAACACAAACTAATTAGCCTGGAAGGTATAAAATAAGCGGTCATATTTGTTCGTCTAGTTTGTTGGCTTCTCCACTAAATTACCGATTTTTGAAATTAACTTTGTGTCCACTGCCGATGTAACTTCAGTGTCGCAATAAGTTTAAATGTGCTTGGCGACAGCAAGCTACGTTTTTGATTTCCATTCCCTTTCTGAATTACCTACATCTTAAAAACCTTCTCCAAAACGGACTCTCATCTCCAACATGAGTCTGGGTTCAGTGAATAAGCCCCACTTGTGTAACGCGGAACTTCATGAGCCGGAATCATAGTATCTGTCAGCCCTATAACACCATGGTTATACTGCGCTGGCTACTCTGGTAAAAGAATAAAAATTAGTTGAAATACAAACTCTTAAGTTTTAAACATATGCTCTTGTATGGAATTTACAAACAAATGTCAAGGTTCCAAGACACGCACTAGACCAGACAAAGTTCTCGAAAGCAGGTGCCCACTTGGTCAGCCTTTTGACCACTTAAGGGTTTTATTTGTCTAGCCAAAAAGGACCGACCCCTTCTTTGGGTGAGTGGTCCTTTCGGCCAACTAACTGTTTGCTTTTCTTTCTTTTTTGCAGGTCCGTCCAGTGTCTGGATCCGACTTAAGCAGCCGGCAGGACTAGAGGTAACCGACGTGCCATTAGGCGAAGGCCCTCTAGCTCCGAATCGGCGGATCGGTGAAGGGCACTGGGCCAACAAAAAAAGAGGCAGGCCTCTGCCTCTAACACCATGGGGGACGCCCCTGGTGTTGTGACGAGGAGGGGGAGTGCCACATCCGGTGGCACTCCAGTGACGAGAAGGGGGGGTGTCACATCCGGTGACACCCCAGTGCCGAGAAGGGGGGGTGTCACACCCGGTGACACCCCAGTGCCGATACCTGGGGATATCACCTTTGGTGATATCCCAGTGACGATGACGGGGGGCACCACGCTCGGTGGTGCTCCAGTACAGTGGAAGGTCCCGGGGGTCGTCACCCCCAGTTCGGAAGGGTCGCAAGCGTTCGGTAGTGCTGCGGGCAGTGTTGCAAATGAGGGGATCGCCACCCAGGAAGGCGCCCCCGGGACGAGCGAACGGGTCTCTGTGGTCGACACTAACAGGCCATGGATGCCGCCTACAACCGGGAGCCGCGAGGAAGTCGTCAAGGCCTGGAGTGACTTCATCAAGCAGACTCCAGGCGGAGAGGAGGAAGATATATCCAAGGCAGCGGCGGCGGCTAAGAAAAAGAAAAGGAGGCCTGTAAAACGTTGGTGGGTGCTCGATAACGAGACACCAACAGTACCGGAACAAACACAGTCGGCAAGGAGCAGCCCCCAAAAGTCGGCCACAGAGACCCGCAGAAGAACTAAATCAGCGGAGGTCATTGTTGTGGATGGGTGCTCCCCGGGGGGTGGAAACCAAAAAGCGTGGAGCCGGCTAAGAACGAGGAGTGGCCAGCTCTCGCAGGTACAGACTCACCAATCCCAGAGGAGCAAAGAACACCACCTTCAACTCCTGTGGCAGCAGTGTGGGACGGAAAAGTCGCAGCGGAACAACGGAGCTGGGGTCCCCAACCCAAAGAAACTAGACGCCCCCAGTACTACAAGCAGCTCTTCGACGAGAAATATAGTAGCTACGTCGAGGGGAACAACATCAAAGTCGTCCCGGAAGCCCTTGAAAAAATACGGGAAAGATCGGTATCCCTGTTGACCTTGGACGCGAAAGGGAAAGGACTTAAAGGTGTGCCAAAGGATACAATGATGGAGCTGCTGGGCGAACTCAACATCATGGCCCAGTACGCGGTCCGGCGTTTCAACGCCATGTGGGAGGTCCTATTGCCGACAAAAGAAGACGCTGAGAAGCTGGCAAGAGGTGACGTCGTGTGGAGAGATATCAAAATTCGACCGGAATATCTCTCCAAGAGGAGAACGACCATAACGGTAACAGGGGTACCGTGCTTCCTCGTCGAAGAGCAGCTGGGGGCCATCCTGTCCCAATATGGCGATGTGGAAGAAATTGAGGCCATAAAAGGACCTAGAAATATCCACACCGGGGACTACCGGCTCCAGATGCGGCTAACCCGCAAAGAATTCCACGGGATCCCAGCCCAATTTACCTGCGAGGGCTGGTCGATGATCGTCATAGTTGAGGGCAGAAGACCACAATGCTGGCATTGCCAGAAAACGGGTCACGTTGCACGATTCTGCCCTCAAAAGAAGACAACAACGGTGGCGACCAAGAAAACCGAGGAGGAAGCAGGAAGAAAATCAAGGGAGGAGAAGAAAGAGGACGAAGCTGGGACCAGTAAGTGGAGCACCGTAACAGCCAGGACAGCCAAGAAAGCAGAGCCGGCTCCACAAACCGTATCACGACCTACGGCGACTACTGCTAAAAGGAAGCTCAGGGGCAGCTCCTCGGGCTCTGAGAGCGACAATGACAAACACCAGGAGAAGAGAGAAAGAAAGGAAGATCAAAAAGACCAGCACCCTGAGCTTCCGGAAAAAACCACCCCCCAGGAAGAAGTTCAGCTTACCCCTCCCCTTTTCACTACCCAGGATTCAGAGATGGAGCAACAAGGAGCTCCGGAAAACAACATCATAGAGGACCCAGAAGTCGAAATACCAGAACACAGAAAGTCGGCGGCCCCTAGGGAAGAAAGGACCAGGAAACTCCCTTTCTGGCCTGGGGAAAAAATATGCACCGCCGACCTAAGCCATACGGTCAGTGACCTCAACGGCCGACAGAAAAAACATATGAAAGAACTGGAAGCCCTCAAGGTGGTCGATGGAAAGGAGGTCACTGACCCGAAGAATTTCAGCAACGCTCCATCTCTCATTACCTTCGTCCGGGTGAACAGGGGAGGTAGAGCTAAAGCCCTCTGGAGGATGATCGAGGAGGGAAAGACAGCCTTCTCAGGATTCAAAATTGTAGACGGGGAGCACCCATCACTCAGCAAAATAGCCAACCAATGTGAAGGGAGGGTCCCAATTTACGTTCACCCTTCCTTTTATAGGGCACTAAAGATGACGTTCCCCCTGGACGTGGGAGGCCTGGCTCGAGACGGACGGCTTACGTCCGACCTGCTCACGGGCAGTCTCGGTCAGGCCTTCGACGTCCTGACCCCCGAGGACTTTAGACCCCTAGTAGAGGAATACTACTAGGTAGTGGAAACATGGAAACGAGCTTAAATTTAGCTAGTTTAAATGCGAGGGGCATGAGATCCCGAAGCAAGGCTGTTCGCGTGCTGAGGGATCTCGTGGCCCTTGAGGTAGATATAGCCACCTTGCAAGAGACCCACTTTGTTGGGGCCGGGGACTGCGATGTGCTGGTGAACGATTTTGATGTTTACTCAGCATATGGCAGTCTCTATAGCCGGGGGGTTTCTGTACTAGTGAGTCGCACTCTGTCTGCGACGGTTACACTTGTCCACGCGGACGCTCATGGGAGGTTGGTCGTGGTCGATGTTGCCGTTAAAAGCGGCGCGTTTCGGATCGTGGCAGTTTATGCGCCTAACATCCCCAGCGAGAGGGTTTCCTTTTTTCGGCGGGTGGAGGTGTTTCTCTCTTCGGGTCCGGAGCGGGTAGTTTTAATGGGGGACTGGAATGCCATCCTGGACCCCAGCATAGATAAGGTCGGGGGGGTTAGAGGGTCGGGAGGGTGTGAAAGCAGCCTGTCTGACCTGATGGCCTCGTGCGATCTGGTCGATAGGTTCCGTCTGGATCACCCCGGGAGGGAGATGTGGACGTGGCAATCTAGCTCGGCCGCCTTTACAAGTTCATACTTGGACAGGATGTTAATTAGAAGGGGCGACACAGATTTCCTATCTTGTCCCACGTTCCACTGGTTAGGTCATTCGGACCACAAACTTGTTTTGGCCCGTTTGAAATTAGGTAATAGGCCTAGGTTGGCTGGCTACTGGAAGATGAACGCCTCCTTATTGGAGTCGGTCGACTTCCGGGAGCAGCTGACATTACTAATTCAGAGGGAGTTAGTGGGGGCGGTTACCGGGAGTAGATGGTGGGTTAACCTTAAGGCTACCATTAGGCGCTTTTGTGTCCAATACAGCCAACGCCTCGCGTTAACTAGGGCTCGGACCAAAAGGCACTTAGAGGATAGATTGACCCGGGCGGTGGCAGGGGGGGATTCCCTAGAACTAGCTCTAGTTAAGGGGGACCTCAATCGCTTGGCTAGCGAGCGATATGAAGGTCAGTTAATTAGGGCTAGGTTAGAAAGAGTTTCCAGCGAAGCCGTGAACGTTGACGCTGTTGAGCGTAAGGCTGCCCTAAGACGTGGCTCGGACGGGTACATTCGGGAGGTGAATAACCTGGGAGGGCGTCCTCTCGTGTCGACACGGGAGATCTGCAATGGGTTTCGGCAACATTTGGAGGAGCGCTTCACCAAACTACCCAGACTCCGCGGCCAGGAGTTTGGCAGCTATTTAGCTGGCTCGCCCCGCCTTACTGCGGCCCGAGCGGCTAGCTGCGAGGGGATGGTTACGGAGCGTGAGGTCATTACTGCGTTGAAGCAGGTTGGCCGCAACAAATCTCCGGGGCTCGATGGTTTACCTTACGAACTGTTCTTGAGGCTGTCGCCCATGTTTGTGCCCCTTCTGACGGGCGTGTTTAACCACTGGTTTGCCCAGGACTCGATCCCGAGGCAGGTAACCAAAGGAGTGGTCACGCTTCTGAAGAAGGGGAACCAACATGGAGGGGGGAATCTAGATGACTATAGGCCCATCACTCTGCTTAACGCAGATTTCAAGATTTTGTCCCGCGTTCTTGCGAATCGACTGCAGGCTGTTATCGGCGACTTGGTCGAACCGGATCAGAACTACGCTGTGAAGGATCGATCGATTCAAAACAATCTGCACTTGATTCGCACGATCTTAGAGGGGGTAGAAGACGACACAGAAGCCGCGCTGATCAATTTAGATCAGTCCAAGGCGTTCGACAGGGTGGACCATGGGTTCCTGAGGGCTGTTGTGGAAACCGCCGGCTTTGGTCCGGACTTCCGCAAGTGGATCTCCGCCCTGTATCGTGATCCCGCGGTGGTGGTGCAAGTTAATGGTAGGTTGTCGGAGTCCTTTGGGGTCTCCCGGTCGGTGCGGCAGGGTTGTCCGCTGTCGCCTCTGCTTTATGTCCTGGCGTTGGAGCCCTTCCTTCGCAAATTAAGGGACGAGGCGGCGAGACCAGTCCTACGCGGCATAGCTCTGCCTGGCGGCAAAGTTGCCAGGGTGTCCGCGTACGCCGATGACGTCACCGTGTTCGTCGCACGACGAACCGACATTGAAGCGGTGGTAGAGGCGATCGCTGAGTATGAAGTTGTCACAGGGGCCGTGATCAATCGCAGCAAGTCCGTTGGCCTGCGGTTGGGCGCCTGGACCGGGGTAAACTCGCTTCCAGGTGCGTTCGGCTGGACAGATGGCCCAGTAAAGATCCTCGGTGTGTGGTTCGGGCCGGACCTCCAGCTGGACAAGAATTGGTCGGAAGTACAGACTAAGGTCGAGTCGTCAGTAGGGACTTGGATTCGGAGGAAATTGTCCTTGAAGGGTCGTGCGGAGGCATGTGCTACATACGTGTTTCCGCTGATCCTTTACCGTTTATCTGTTCTTCCCCTGCCTGCGGACCGCTGTAAGGCTTTAGAGCAACTCCTATTCAAACTTCTTTGGGTAGGAGGAAAGCCGTATGTCCGTAGACAGGTCTGTACACAGAAGCTTAGCGAGGGAGGCTTGGGGATGCCTGATCTGCTAAGTCACAAGCACGCAGAAAGATTGGCATTCCTGAGTCGGACACTGATGGAGGAAACGCCCTGGGTACCAGTCGTGGAGCAAGCTTTCCCACGGCTCATATCCAACCCTGCCGCTGAAGGTCGCAGAAGACCGGCGGGGGAAAGGTGTTTCCTGACCGAATGCCGAGCCGCCCTTAGGGCATTGCCGGGGTCCAGTGACCTTGCACGGCCTAGGTGGTTGCTATATAGGGATGTAGTGGAGGGGACTGCGAAAGACCCGCTGGTGGAGCGGCTACATCTGTCGAGGGGGGAAGTTCTCTCGCTGTGGAGTTGGGCGCCTGCCAGTAGCTACATCAACAACGCTGAATTTTCTATTACGTGGAGGCTAGTCCGAGACGCGCTGCCACTCTTTGGCAAACTAGCCAGGGACGATCATGATAGGGATTATTACTATCCCCCGTGCCCACGCTGCAATGATGAAGAAGAGGAGGAGACGAGAGAACACGCGTTCTTTCTTTGCAGCGGGGTGCGGAGTCTCTGGGAGTATGTCGAAGGGGTAACGGCTCGCATCGACCCCGAGCGGTCGGTGCCACTTGATTTAGCGTACGTAGTCGATAATGTGGATCCACCGTTTGACAGGGAGAAACGGTTGGGGTTTCTAGCGATCCTAGCGGTGGCTAGGTTAGTGACGTGGGTTTCACGTCTGGACATTGTCTATAGGGGGCAGTCCGTTTCCGATCACGATCTGGTTGTTCGCTTTAAGCATCAACTTAAAACGAAAATCAGATGTGATTGGAAAAGATTGCCCCACATCGACTTTGATAGAAGATGGGTGCACAACACTAGTTTGTGCATCCGACGAGGCGCTAGATTTAAGTTCGTGTTTCCACCCTAGTGGTATTGGTCCTAGGGTGCTGAGGTTTCTTTTTTCTCGGAACCCAGCCCAATCAAGACAAGTAATATAAGGTTTACCTTATAATATTGGGTAGTTTTAAGGCTAGATAGGCAGTAACCACCAAGAGTGGATAGCTTGTGCTTTTTATAGGGCCTAGATTAGGGTAGTATGCGTGTGGATCCTGTTCCCATAGCTTTTTATTTTTTGATAGATTGGCACTAGGAGAGCTTCCAAAGATGCCCAAAAGTCCACTTGTTTTATTTTGTCCCAGGCCTATTTTGCCCATTACGTACATTATCTTGGAAGACGCCATCCATCCCTATTATCCCCGACCCTAATTTATTTTCCATACATGTCCCTAGTTCCTCCACTCCCCTTTAGGGAACGACCTGCTTGCTTTCACCCTTTCCCCCCGGGGGAAGAGGACCGGAAGACAGTGGGCGTTTCATATGACAGACCAGCCGTTAGGTAGGGAGGGTCCCCTTACTAACCCGCCCCCATAGGCATTTTGTTAATTTGTTTTCTTTTTCTTTCTTTTTGGGTGTATTCTAGTTTGCCCCCCTCCCCATCATCTCACCCCCATTACAAAAAAAAAAAAAAAAAAAAAAAAAAATTAAAACTCTTTAGTTTGTACATATTTTTCCTTTTAATTTCTTGTATATAATGTTATATGTTCTTCTTTTATCACAGCGTGAATGTCGCCTGCCATCCCGTAAGCTGGGGAGCTGTTATTTTAAGTAGGTCCGGGTAAGAATGTTAGGCGAAACAGTGCGTGATAGAAACTCTAGTATAGGTTTTATAATAAAGTACTTGCTATCTTACGCAAGTCTAGCTAAGGACTAGAAAATACCCCTTTTTTTCCACTCCCCCTTACTGGCCTTTGTGCCTAAGCTTCTTCGTACCCCAAATGAGGCCTTGGCAGTAGATAATGCCAAGGCCGGGGACGAAGGGCTAAATATAATACTTTACAATTGTTTAAGCAACAGTGTTAAAACTTTAAGAAAGCGGAACGATTCAATACACAGTTTTGTCCAAGAAAGAAAAATCGAACATGTATCGACCGAAGTGCTGGCTTATTTGCGCTAACCTATTCTTTGCGGCCACATCTTTTTCGTTGCTCATAATAGTAATCTTCAGTAACATTCGTTTAAATGATAACTATCGCTTAATTAGCGCGATGTTCGAATTCCCGGTTGGTATTATGCTCACCTACGCGTTAATTACCTTAATAATAGCAATCTCTGCTCTCTGTGGCATTTATCATCACTGGTACTATCAGCTGTTTATTTGTTATTTCACTGTATGCCTGTTTTTGATGTTTGAATTGTCCGTCGGAATATCCGGGTTCGTGTGGAAGCCGCAATTGGTGAATTCCGTTCTAAAGACCCTGTCAACTGCCGAACATTCCTACACCAGCAAAAATTCGTCCCGTGATACCTGGGATTCTGTTCAGAGAGACTTCGCATGCTGCGGCGTTAATAACTACACAGAATGGTATCCACACCTTCATAACGTCCATCTCCCAGACACTTGCTGTGTTCTCTACAACCCTGGATGTGGGGTTGACGCTGTAAAAACTAATAATTTCTATCAAAATGCATGTGGCATGGTCATTGCCAAGTGGGCTACAAAATCTGAAATCGCACTCGGTTTTTTCTTTTGGTTGACCATAGTGCTCAAGGTTGTTTCATTGTATTGGTTAAAGTTGTACTTGAACTTCCTCGCTCGTCTGCATTGTATTACAGATGCTCGTGGCATTCTTATCGTAAGATAATCAAGATGAACATAAAATCCGTGTATTGACTTGTATTCATCGTAAATGATGCCACTGACTTGTTTTTTTTTTTTTTTTTTTTTACGTATTGTATACATTACTCGGCTTTAATAATTTGAACTAACTCTAATGTAAACGGCGGAAATTGTGAAAAGAAACTTCGAATTAAATGTCGAATTCTATTTCTTTTACCGACATTTCTATATAAAACTAGTTGAAACTATTCCTACAATTCGTATATTTGGATCTTTCGGACTATTCTCATCTTGAGTGTCATTTTCCCCCTCCACACGTTTCGGTCAATGTAACTGATTTTCTCCAGGTGTATCTTGTCGAACTATAATCGGTAAAATGACAACCGGTAAAAACAGTAATCCGAAGAATCCTATTACAAATAACCAATCCTCATCCTATAGCGTTTTTACTTATGCATATTTGATTTAAATGAACGTCGTAAATTCCAACCATCATTGAGAAACGAACTGTATTAAATTTAGTCGTTATTTCTCAAAACCTAGGAATTCTAACACTATTTATATCGAGAAAATCACTTGTTTTACTAATTAAAATGTTTCCTGATCTCCGAGGATCAATATTTTCTAAGTTCTTCAAATACTGATTATAATGAATCTATTAGAGGACCCGGGTATATGGAAGCAGTTTACTGGGCAATCTATTGTTACATTTGGGGGGTATTTAGCAGAGTAGTCAACAAACGACAACGGAAAAAATATAAGAAATAAAGGCACTTGTACAGTTTAAACAAGACACTAAAAAATGCATATATTGTACGTACTTATGGAATAAAGTTCCATGCAAAAAAAAAATCACTTAATTTGATCATGCAGTTTCTTCTTACCAAGGAAAATCAAATTTTTACGAGATCGATCGGGTAGTGGCCATTTGATTGTTTTGTTTTTTTTTGTTTAGAACATCTCGCCGGAGGGAGACAACTTCAATCACTTAAAGTTTGTCAAAATTTGACGAAATTTTGAAACCTGAGCAGAAAAAAAATACTTAAATATTTTAGTTTTTTTTTTTTCCCCCACTTTTGTCCTTTTGTTTATCAATTTTTTTGTTTAAAGGCACCCCCCTCATGTCCGTACAGACAAATGGCGACGATAGATCGATCTCCTTAAAATTTGATGTTCTCTATAAAAAAAGAATAACTTTATCAAATTAAATGAATTTTTCGGAGAACTTCATTCCATAACTGGTACGTACAATATAACTTCTATTTTCATTCTTTTACTGTCTTTATTAAACTGTACAAGTACCGAGATAATTTTTACCGTTGCCAAAAAGTTAAATTTACACCTACCATGATCATTTGGTTTGGTTTTCAAGTAGATTTTATTTCTCTATTTAATCTAAAAAATTCAGTTTTTTTATTTATTTTGCGAGAGTACCCTGCGTAATGTAAACACTTTAATCTCCATGTTAAGAATGGCTTTTGAGGGTGTTTATTCCTAAAGCCGTTAACATGGGCAAGTTGGGAGTGTTTATACTACTCTGGTAAAAAAGCACCTGTAAACCTTGAAGTCAAGACGAGTTTTGTTTCTTCCAAAGATACCATTTTTTTCTTTTTGTTTTCTTTCAAATCCTCTCGGAAATTTTATTTTATTTTTATAGATAAAGAATAAACTACTTTAAAACCAAAACTAATTAGCCAGGAAGGTATAAAATAAACGGTAATATTTGTGCGTTTAGTTTGTTGGCTTCTCCACTAAATTACCAATTTTTGAAATTAACTCTGTGTCCACTGCCGATGTAACTTCAGTGTCGCAATAAGTTTAAATGGGTTGTGCGACAGCAAGCTTCGTTTTTGAATTCCATTCCCTTTCTGAATTACCTACATCTTAAAAACCTTCTCCGCAACGGACTGTCATCTCCAACATGAGTCTGGGTTCAGTGAATAAGCCCCACTTGTGTAACTCGGAACTTTATGAGCCGGAATCATAGTATCTGTCAGAGCCCTATAACCGCATGTTTATACTACGCTGGCTACTCTGGTAAAAGAATAAAAATTAGTTGAAATACAAACTCTTTAGTTTTAAACATACGCTCTTGTATGGAATTTACAAACTAATGTCAAGGTGCGCATATTTAATAAATGTAACGTTTAGAAATGTATTTAAACCCGAGGAAAGGTGGGGGCCCTGCAACGGGATGTGACTGCAGTCTAGTGGTTAGCGTCCAAAGTTCGAATAGAGTTCGTTCGACAAAAATCACCCCAACGTTAAGATGTTGGCAGCCATCTCCCGTAATCAATGTCTTTCTAGAAAGAATTCTAACTGGGAAACCAATACCAACACTAGAATCTTCGGATTCATACGATTTGGGGATTGCTGCAACGTCAATTTTAAACTATTCTGCTTCAAAGACTAAAATTAGAAATCAAAAACGGTACCTCGACTCTTTGCTGATTATTCATATCTAAATAAACTGGTCGCTTATTTACCTCCCAATTTAGCCACAAATTTTTACCTGTATAAGTATTTTGTATTTAATTCCCATTAAAAGAAACTTAATTTAATTTTTTTTTTTTTTTTTCAATTATGATTTCTGCTCTTATTCTAACGAATATTTTCAGCATTGTTTATATAACATTCATAAGGCTAATACTTATATTGAGTGTTGCCCCAACAAAATATTGGCACTTTTTTATTTGCAGTTATTCATAAACTGTATTAACCAGGGAAAGGATCGATATCTCCGTTTTTAATGTTATGTAGTGATTTGTAATTTCAGTTGGGTGGGCAAAAGGTTTAAACGACTATAGTTTAACGTTCTGATTTTGTTATCCATACCGCCAGATAAAAAAAAAAACTTCAATGTATATATAATTATGTAGTGTACCAGCGGTATATATATATATATATATATATATATATATATATATATATATATATATATATATATATATATATATATATATATTATTACTGTGCGCACGCATTAATAGTACGAATCTCTTTGCTGTAAAACAATCTCGATTTCCCAGGACTTGCTAGCTTCACCTAGTGATTACTTTGTCTATATACTAGCCTGGGTGCCCGTCGCTGATCAGGTGTGTGGAGTAAAAAAATTGTAGTAGGCAGGCTCGAACCCATACCGTGAAGGAGGAAAAGAATGTGGAAAAAACGTGACGTGTTAGCTGTTGCGTCCATCGCCAAACTGAAGTGGCGTAGGTTTAAATTAAGTGTACACAATCGAAAAAATGGGATGGCTTTGAAAAATATCGGCGAAAAAAGCGACCCCTTCCTGTAGAAAAGTGCCTAGTTGAGGGTGAATGAATTAATTTTTTTTTTTTTTTTTTTTTAGGCCAGTATTTGGATATTTATCGTCCGGAGGGTGGTCGTTCTAAAAAATGATACGGATCCCATGAAAATCCGTCGCCTGTGTCGAAAGTTTTAGGCAGATGCTCAAACATACATACATACATTTAAACAGACAGGTGAGATTTATATCTGTATATAATGCATCATTTGCAATTCACGTTTCAGCTCATGTAACATCCGACTTTCGCCAGAAACCTCTCGTTGAACTATACATATTCTATGGCAGTTTCGCACTGTTTTCTAGATATTCTTTAATGTATTCTAGAGTGTCTTAGTATGAAATACATGATACCCTTAACTTTTTTACTATTATACCTGTTTTTTTTTTTTCTATTAGAGACTTTTCTCGTGTGTATGTGTGATATGTATGTATGTTGTATAGTGGGGAGGGGTCATATTTAAGAGATGAGATGAACATATATAACGGGTACATTTATAATAAAGTTAACGATTCTGATGATGAGGGAGAGCGACATTTATACATATTAGTTATTTTCTAGGATGTTTGGGACTTCATATAGATACTGAATGGAGATGTATACAAGTTCTTAACACAGAGGAGGGGAGATACATATTCTTGGAAGGGTTACACAATGTCCATTACAAGATGTTTAACACATTACCTTTCGTGCATTGAAAGATGACACATGACAACAGTTTTACAAAAACACAAAGATGATTCTTTAATCATTGGACCGGTCGAATGCTGATGACGTCAGGAATTCTATTTGGGATCTACATAGTTTTGATGTTCTTTCCTTCGCTTCCAAAGGATTCTGACTCCAACTCCACTGCTCTCAACTCTTCAACTACCGACTCTGCAACTCTCTCATCTGACTAACTCTTGCTCATAGATTGAGAATCACCCTTCGTTATCACGCCAGAAATGTTTTCCAAACGTGACCAATTCACTTGGCTATACACACGCTTTTGACAACAAAACTCAACATATGACTCTAACCTATTTTCTACAATATATTTGTAATTTGTTCATTCTTTTTGGCTGACCTTTTTAACATTCCGATTCCAAACAGAATGAACAATCAATTCTTTTTACGATATAAAGAATATCTAACTATTACTAATAGAATTTAGCTATTGATAAATTCTAACATTCAAATTCTTAACTTTGCTTACAAGGTTCGAGTCTCGGCTTATCTTAATCTCATTTCCACTTATCTAAAGTTCTTATTTACATGGAAAGGTGACATCCATTTTCCTGTAACGCGCGCACACACACGCATATATATATATATATATATATATATATATATATATATTGAAGTTGCTATTCTTCAAAAGTAGGGTAACGAATGAAAGATAAATAGATTAATACAAGAGTGCTCAATACGGTAGTAGAGCAAGTTACGTTTTCAATTTGTCTTTACATAAGCAACAAATTA
This sequence comes from Euprymna scolopes, assembly GCF_053919585.1. Lineage (NCBI taxonomy): Eukaryota > Metazoa > Mollusca > Cephalopoda > Sepiida > Sepiolidae > Euprymna > Euprymna scolopes. The sequence goes on from NC_136506.1 coordinate 33,148,510, forward strand.
TTGCTAATGTAAAGACAAATTGAAAATGTGTATATACATATATATTCCAGCCGTTTTTCAATGCAATCATTGTGGATTTGTTTTGTTTATTCCTTTTACAACTGACGTGTGCAATGCATTGTAATCATCGTCGTATTCAGAATAAGTCTTTTAAACAAACATTTTATTTAAAAACAAATACAGCCGTTTTTCAACGCAAGTATTGTGAATTTGGTCTTTTTATTATTTTTTTCTTTTAACTAATGAGTGTAATTAATCATGATCGTCGTCTCCAGCAACAGCCAAGCCCTATGTGGTGTCATTATGTGACAGCACACGGAAACTGGGTACCTAGCGGTCACAGGCTGAAACACTGTTTCAGACTGTTTGTGAATCTGAGATGGCTGGCTTCTAGACACGTAGCATGCAGACCCACCGGCGTGTGAATACTCCCTGATTCCCTACGAACCATCCCCTTATTATGGGTTAACTAAAAAGACTAGATAGAACTCGTCAGCTATGATCGGTCCTTCATCTAGGAGAAGGAAAACTCTAACCTGAAACCCGTCAAGTGCTTGGATTTGTGTGTGTGTCTATGCATATGTAAACAAGTTGAACCGCTATAGATGCATCCTTAGTCTAATATATATATATATATATATATATATATATATATATATATATATATATATAAGGTTTTTAGTATTACAAAAGTTCTATTAAAGTTTTAAAAAGAATAAATGGATCTATTATTGGGAAACTGGGAGAAAAATAGTTAAAAGACTATTCGATTAAAAAAAAAAAACCTCGGGGTACCTTTCGACTGACGCTTTTCAAGATATGACGTCGGTAGCAATTAAAATAAAACAACATACACACAATTGAAAATGGAGACAAGGGGACAGGTGAAGCAAAAATACATAAAAATGTATGTAGCGAATTCAATGAATGAATAACCAGTGATATATCGTCCATATTTCAGAACTCGGGACAGGGAAAAAATTAACTTGTCTGCAAATAAGTGCAGAAAAAAGGAATATTGACGCAATGTAGGCATTTTTTTTTGTTAAGAGCTTTTAAATAGGTTTTATTTTAACGACAGCTCCTTTTGCCTAAAGAGCGATGGTCTGGGCATTAGTACATTAACAGCCTCCAAAATATTAAGATGCTGTTTGGAATGGTCTTGTTCAAAGAGCTCTAATGAAATAAATGCCTACATTGCGTCAATATTCCTTGGTCTGCACATTTTGCAGACGAGTTAATTTGTTCCCGTCCCGAGTTGTAAAATATGGATGATATATCACGGTTATTCATTTATTTAAATCGTGTAGTTTTATTTTATTTTTAGGGGGGATACCTCTTCCCCTCACCCCCATTTTCAATTATGTCTAAAGTGTTTTATTTTAATCGCTACCAACTTCATCCCTGGAAAGGTGTCGGTCGAAAGAATCCTCGAGATTTTTTTTTTAGTCGACTATTTTTGTCCTGTTTATTTTTTAACCCCCCCGCATTGATCATTCCCATATTTTTAATAATGCCTCCACTTATCCTTTTTAAAACTTTAATGTATAATATATATATATATATATATATATATATATATATATATATATATATATATATATATATATATAAATGTTTAGAGGTACAGGATTTATATATAGTTTTAAAAATAATAGACAGAAGTTTCTCGAGAGCTCTTTCGGCCATCATCTCGTCAGGAGAAAATCGATAGCTAAACTAAATAATATTGCGTCGAAAAATAAAGAGTTGTAATGGGGAACTTATTAAATATGAAAAAAGTACGGGGACACTAAATAAATTTATTTACGTTTAAAAACGATTAAAATTTTGGCACAACGAGGGAGAAAAGATTCAAAGTTCCCCAAAGAGAAACAATGCGTTTGATGTTTCTTTTTGCTGGCACAAAGAAGGTTGACGCACCGCAATACAGACAGCCTCCAAGATCTTTAAATAGTTTTTGGAGTTCGCTCTATGTAGAACCTCGAACCAATCTATTTTATATCTATCGGCACAGCACGGGTTGTCAACCAAATGCTGGCCAATAGCAGAGTCCAAGGCTGTAAAAGGAGGGAGACCACCAGACCCCATCCTCCCTTGTCTGATCTTCGATGGAACATGCTGGTTAATACGAGTCAAAAGGTGCAAGGATGTTCGCCCAACATAACCAGCATCGCACTGGCATCTAAACTGATATACAATATTACTATTTTGGATGTAAGGCAAACTATCCTTGTGAAAAGACGGAAAAGCAGGTCTCGTAGTATATACCAAACGCAAGGACACAGAATTGAAGCAGTCGTAAATACTTCTTCGAATCTGTTTGGAAATTCTATTACTCCCCTCCCCAATCCACGGTAATTTCAAATAAACCGGGCATTTCAAGGGTTCAAACTTTTTTTTTTAATCCCCTAAAAAGTATATATAAATATATATATATATATTTAAAATCCCCTAAAAAGTATATATATATATATATATATATATATATATATATATATATATACTTTTTAGGGGATTTAAAAAAAAAAGTTTGAACCCTTGAAATGCCCGGTTTATTTGAAATATATTTCATCATTTTATTTGAATATATATATATATATATATATATATATATATATATATATATATATACAGTTGGGTAATACGATCGAAGTTGTATATTTGGTAATCCGCATATCTGAGTAGATATCCGAATCGGGAAGTTCTTGTATAAATTTGTTTGTGGGTCCAGCGAAAATAATTCAAAATCTGGTGGAAGCCTTATAATTAAAGTTCTAAATTATTATTAGTGGGGTGAGGTGTTAGTTGTGGGGAGAAGAGGTAGTTGTGAAAGGTAAGAAGTGGGGTGATATCAGTTAGTATCTTATATGTTTTTAGATAAAGAGGTGTGACTTATCAACACATTTATATATATATATATATATATATTCATTTATTTATTTATTATTTTTAAAACAGTAATCTACGTACACGCGTGTTTCGAGGTCATTAGCTCTCGTCAGCGTAGTTCAACTGTTTCTAGGGATCGAACCTGAGACCATGTTTACCACAGTCCGGTGCCTTAACCGTTAGGCCATAATCCCTAGATTAATTATACTGTTTATTTTTATCGCTTATAAATTTAGATTTTGTTATTGTTATTTTTTTTCAAGCG
>NC_136506.1:33754166-33936666 GCF_053919585.1 Euprymna scolopes
CGTTAGACTTGAAGACAACCATATTGTAGTCAGCCGGAAAGCAGGAAAACGGAAGACAATTCCACAGGCGTGCAGTTCTAAGAAAAAAGCTTTGTTCATAGAAATCTACGTTTAGGTTTAGGCACAGATAAAGAGTGGGGGGAATTATTGATAGTGTTTACAGCTAGACAAGTGTTTCTTGTGAAAGTTTGGCGAGGGGGGACCATAGATTGAAGCTCAGTCGAACACTTTCCATGAAAATAATGATACATCAGAGACAAACTCGCAACATCTCTTCTGTGAGATAGAGGTTGCAAGGAAGAGAAAAGGACATCTCCTACGAGGCTACGAAGTCTATTTTGAACTCTATCAAGGCAGGCCAAGTCCTTTCTAGCAGCTCCTGCCCAGATGTGGCAACAGTATTCCATCCTTGGACGTGCCTGGCTCTTATATAGATAGAGAATAGCATCAGCAGTGAGATATCTACCGGATCGATAGAAAGATCCCACCATTTTTCCAGCGGCCTTGGCAACAGGTTTGATGTACGTGTTCCATTTAAGATCAGGAGTAATGGTCAAGCCAAGAAGCTTGTCAAAACTAGAGGCCTCCTGAAGACCAGAGCCATTCATTTCAATTGATGCCAGATGTGGATCAGAATGTTGATGATGTAAAGAGAGAAGCTTGGTTTTAGATGCATTAAAAGTAACCAGCCACTCCTTACCCCATTGTACTACGTGCTCAAGATCAGAGGAGAGAGAATTGGAGAGAACTTGGTCGTTTACTGTCTTAGATGTGCTACCATAAATGGTAGTGTCGTCAGCATAAATGTCTACAAATTATGTAAGGATGTGATTTGGAAGATCATTAATGTAGATCAGGAAAAGAGTTGGACCGAGGATGGACCCCTGAGGGACACCGGCATTAATACTGTGAGCTTCTGATTTTTGCCCCTCAACTACTACTCTTATGAGCCTATCAGAAAGAAATGATTTAATAATTGAGAAGACATTTCCAGCAATACCATAGCTACAGATCTTATGAAGTAAACCTTTATGCCATACCCTATCAAAGGCCTTAGATATGTCAAGAGCAATTGCCCTAGAAAGGTTGCCTCCATCGAGAGATTTGCTAATCCTATGAGATATAACTTTAAGTACATCTGCTGTAGATCTAGCAGAACGGAAACCATATTGAGTGTCACTCAGAAGGTTATTTTTGTTGAGATGGTTGATTACTTCTGTATTTAACACAGATTCCAGCAACTTACTCATGACGCACAGAAGACTTATTGGCCTGTACTGAGAGGGGGATGAGCGATCACCTGAATTCTTAAATACAAGGCATATTGATGAAATTTTCCAGGGAGATGGGAAACTATTCTCCTTAAGACAACGTTTAAACAGTTTTGTAAGTATGGGCGCTAGTTCAGGTTGAAGTTTTTTGGGTACTATAATTGGAATACTGTCAGGGCCAGTTGCTTTACTGGAATCAAGGTTTTTGATTAGCTTGGCAACATCACGTACAGATATACGTATATCACATAGCATGTTTTCTGATACAGGAGGAAATATTGGGGGTTGGCGGCCTTGATCGCAAAGGGTAGAATTAGCTGCAAAGTTCTTGACAAAGAGTTTGGCTTTGTCTGATGCTGACGAGATTACCTCAGGTCCATTGATAATAGTTGGGATGGAGCACACGCTTCTGTTCAGGATTCTGTTTGCTATTTGCCAAAACTGGTGGGAACCAAGCCGCTGTTCAGCTACTTTGAACTTAACAGATTGAGCATACAACTCTCTTGCATTCTTTATTACTTTCTTACAATGGTTACTGGCAGTCCTGAAAGCGGCTTTAGTTTTCATACATCTATTACGTTGGAAACAGTGGAAAAAGTGATTTCTGTGCGCAATGGCAGCTGCACATTCTGGAGAGAACCATAGCTGGCTGTTAGGTTTTTGCTGAAACTTTTTCGAGGGTATGAAACGGTCAATACCACAATTAACCATTCCGCCAGATCTGATACTATAGAGGACACATCCTTTTTAAACATGGAATGCAGAAGTAGATCAGATATAAATGTACGGAAGCTATCCCAGTCAGCCTTAGTGTATCGATATACTGTACGATGGAGAGGTACGTCTGGGGATTTATTACATTTCATTTTTATCTTAATTGATACAACAGAGTGGTCGGAAGATCCAAGAGGCGACAGAACAGAAACTGAACATAGTCAGGGCAAGTTGTGAGGAAAAGGTCTAGTAGGCTCGCATACTGGCTGTCATTGTCGGGCACACGGGTTGGTTCCTGAACAATCTTAGTGAGGTCATAGGCAATGGAGAAATCATGACAGAACCTCCCCTCATCATTGGTCTTGTTAGAGTGGGTCAACCATTCGACGTTGTGAACATTGAAGTCACAACATACGTGAATGTTAGCTGAAGGATAAGCAGATAGGACTTGGTCAATTTTCTCAGATATGCTTTGAAAGATAGTAACTCCGCTGTTATGGGAGCGATAGAGAGTAAATATAAATGCCGTAGTATGAGCTAAAGCAACCCGGAAGCACATATAGGGTAAGTTAGGATCTTCCCTGGAGATGTCCCTACCACATGGAAAGTTATCCCTAATATTGGCACATATTCCATGCCCATGGCGATCTTGGGGGTCAGATTTAGAAGTTAAGTTAGAGTCGCCTGTAATTGCGAACTCTTTTAGGGAAATAGCCTGTCCAATGCCAGTTTCACTTAAAAATAAAAGGTCTGGTTTAGTCTCCTGTAATTGGGTTTCAACCTCTGGAAGGCTAGAACGTAGACCCCTGATGTTGGAGAAGGAGACATGGTAGTAGGGGTCTACGTTGGAAGTTGGATTTGTGAATAAGCAGCTTCACTCACAACTAGCATTTTTAATTACGTGCATCACACAATGAATATTATGCTCTGTATGCACGCATTCATTAGATATCAAAGACACTTTTATATACATCACAAAACGATAAATGATCCTATGTAATATATATTATGAGAAATATAAACACAAGTAGGTACAACACCACACACGTGTATATATATATATATATATATATATATATATATATATATATATATACAGGGTGAGCTTAAAAAAAAACAAAAGCTAAATGGAGGCCATCTAGAACATACGCTGTAGAACGGTGAAAAAAAGGCCAAAGACCCTAGTGTTTTGATAGTATGTTTTGAATATAATAAACTACTACTTATGACCAAAGTTTCATTTCATTCGGACCAAACACTAAGAAACGAGGCCTAATTAGATTCGGGGCCCGTTTTTTGGGGTCACCCTATATATATATATATATATATATATATATATGTGTGTGTGTGTGTGTGTGGTGTGTACCGGCTACCCAACACTTATCCGATAGGCCAACATTGAAGCAACACGAACGAGTATTAAAACGACTTTCTATAATCTAGACTTTGCAGGAAAAATGCAATGTATCTATTTCATTTCAGTTTCATCCAGTTCAGTAGTTCGTTTTTAAATATACACAAGTCATATGACCCATATGGGGACATCGGACCTGATAAGTCACCATGGCCCACTTTACTGTAACATTTAAGACTAATGTACTGTATTTCAATACCAAATTCAGAGGGTAGTGCAATATCTGTTTTTTTATATATAATATAAAACTATTATCCCAGGCATTGCCTCTTTTGGGGTTTAATTTAGTATCGTTTGTTTTCACAAGCCGATCGCGGTCCTGGATATGACCTTAAACTATATCCGATGGTGAGGCCCCAGCTTGCGGGCTTTGGGGAGTCTGGAGCCACCCTTTAATGGCCATTGCTCCCAGGTCCACTGACCCGGAGTGGTAGTACCTGTTAGGGTCCCAACTATGGGTTAAATTGAACTTGATTTAAAAAAGAACAAAACAAATATACTCTATAAAAAAATTGTTCTTCAAAGTTACTTGATTCGGCATTAAATAACCTGAAAAGTGTTGATATGCCGTAAAAAAAACAAAAAACAAACACAAGACGATCGCTCCAGTCATCAACTATTCCCTAGTAATAGTGTAAGTATATTAGTATTGTAACATACGTTCATTCTTCATAATATCATTTTTTTTTCAAACATTGCACCCTTCTTTTATTTTTTGCAGGATCCTTAATATAGTCTTGTTCTGTGATCATGGTATCTTTTTTCATACTCACTTCTTTTTAATTTACGAGAAACGAACCAAACGTAATGCCTCCTATTTTTTATTCTGTCCGAATAGATCAAGAAAGGATTTAAAACAGCATCGTTATGATGACTGATTTATGCGTAAATGATCTGAAAGTTTCATTTCTCCGTTGTAGATATTGACGATTTGGGACTTAAAAATAAATAGGTCTCTACTTTCAGAACTACCTTCGTATTATAAAGCGCAATCTCGACGCCAATGCATCCATTGCTGGCAAAAGTGCGTTGCGAAAAATGGTGACAATGTAGAAAAATAAATTCCGGGACACAAAAGATCGCCTGTTTTAATGGCACCACTCCCGTCTTGGTAGATATTCAATATTTGACTTAACACAATAGAAGGTTTTGCTTTCGGAGCGACCCTCGTAGTATATATTATGTTCCAAAGAGACTATTTCGCCCAAATATTACTTTCTCCGTTTTCAGTGGGGCAGAGTAGTGTCTTGTCTGCTGTCGTTAGACCATGCTGTTAGGCATTACCTCCTTTTATGGGATACCGTACGTCAACAATAAAAGGTCACAATAAGTTGTTCATTAGTAAACTAAACGCACACATTATATACAGTAACGATAATATTCTCCATCTGATGGCATATTTTACTTGAAATCATAATGTAACGTGGTCGTTACATGTAAACACTCGGGACCCACACGTTGCATGTCATCCATCCATCCAGTGCGGCCGCAGCCGGGATTGAACTCACTACACGAGTTTGTAGTATAATTCAAATATTGTCGGTAGCTGAATACTTGATGCTTTGCAAAGGCTATCAAGGGTATTTTTTATCGTGACGCCATTACTATACAGCGTGCCTACCACGACTTAAGAGAGTCCCATCTACCCTCGAAAGAAAGATAGACCGCGCCAGTTTCTCAACCTGGTATTTTACCTCGCGTTACATACAACGTTTCGCCTTCCCAAATGGTCACCCATCTGGTACTGGCCAATCTCAACAGTGCTGGCGAGAACCTATGTGTCAACCGGATTGAGCCGCATGCAGACAGTCACGGTTATGCAAAAGACAAAGAAAAAATCCGACTCACTTTTTCAGTTGAAACAACAGACATTAATTTACAGGTACTTCCAGAATAACGCCTTGTCTCTTGTTCAAAACGCTTTTTGTATTCCAATGTGCTTAACAAAACACTGCTGTGTTGAACATATAACTATCTGTCCTTATCCGGCCATGTTTAGGACACGTCTTTCCCTGTCGTTTTTCGGGACACGTTTTTAATAATCTTTTTTTTTTTCTTTCTCACTTAGACGCCACGTCAAATACGGCTTGGTCATTTGTATACGTCTTGTGCAGCTGCTTCTGTCATACGCGTGTCTGCGCTCCGTGACTATAACAATGAAAGAAACAATACACATTTCTTTCAATACATCTGGGATACATCGTCTAGTTATAAAATATGGATGTGTAAATATGTTAAAATATGCTTAAAGTAAAATCTCTAAAGTTATTGCATTTATTTTCGATAAAAACATTAAGCACGCACTAAAGAATAAAAACAAAAACAGTCTTCGAAAAGCATAAATTTTCTTGTAAATTAAATGTTTAATGTAAGTCAATGGTAGTCAGGAGCGTTTTAATTGGTTACTAAAGTATGTAAGTAAAGAGGATATTATTATCCCTGAATTGCTCCCACTTACTTGTGATGCTCATTTTTTTTTATTCTGCATTTAGTAAAGAGATATGAAGTATCGTTTTTAGATTTTAGTATGAATCGACTGAAAATTGAAAATCGATTTCTCCATTAACTACCGAATACTTTAATCATTATGCATATTTTGGAACTTGCGTGTGTCAGACGATTCCTTTAAAGACTACAACCTCGTTTTATTTGTTAAATATGTTAATTCGTTAGATTTTATTACTCACGTGTTTTTATATACTATTACTTTCATATATGTTGGTAGAAAGAGACGAATATAGGGCTGAATAACCAACCCATTAACAAATGAAATGGTTTGGCGTATGAATAGGCTTTAGTGTACGAAACGAAGAAATTTCTGCTTGGGCCAGTTAGGATTCACGAGTCGTATGAACCAGATGTCCTATAGCTGTTTCTCTTTAGAACGAGTCAACGATGTTATCGGCTAGTGGGCGCAGTGTCTTACATTTTGTGAAATTAACCCTTACTCATATACTAGCCTGGATGCCCGGCGTTGCCCGGGTGTTTAGAGGTGTGTTTTGAGCAAAAAGTTATAGTAGGCAAGCAGACCGTGACGCGAAGGCGGAAAATAAAGTGGAGGTGTGTGTAAGAGTGTTGGTTGAGCAAAAAAAAAAAAAAAAAGAAGGAAAATTGCGAGCGCAAAAAAAAGTGGTAGTAGATAAACAGGCTCAAACCCGTACCGCGAAGGAGGACAAAAAATGAAAAATAAAACATGACGCGTTAGCTGTTGCGTCAATCGCCAAACCGGAAGTGATGTAGGTTTAACTTAAGGCTAGACAATCGAAACAAGGCGATGACTTTCGAAAAAAGCGGCGAAAAAAAGCGGCGAAAAAAGCGACCCCTCCATGCAGATAAGTGCCCAGTTGAGGGTGAAGGAATTAATGTTTTTAGCCAATTTGTCGACATTTGTCGTCTGTAGGGTCGAGCTTCAAGACGATACCGATCACGTGAAAATCCGTCGCCTCCGTCGAAAGTTTTTGCGATACATACATACATACATACATACATACATTTAAACAGACAGGTGAGATTTATATTATAGGTAATCCCTTTCAGTTCTTTCCGGTTCAATCAGAATAAAGACGTGTTTGTAATTGTATTCTTCCAGACTTGGAATATGTACGGAATTCTGAAAGAAACCGCTTGTTTTTTTATTGTGGTGTAGCATCCTACCGTTCCGCTAGCCATAACGGGCGAGAAACCCTAAGTCATTCGCAGTTTTGTTTTTAGTATCGCCTGCTCTGAGGATTGAAACCAAAATATCAAGAACAATATGATTTAGAAATACGTTTACATAGAACGTTATGCATTACACCCCAGACTTTTTCGGACACTATTAACAATATAATTGCGACTTCCTCCATGTTAGGCCGGGCGAAACAAGAGCACGCTACTCCACTTTTGTTCGAAATCTCATACAGATTCTCGAGTTCGATAAGATTCAACTGAAGAAGATCGTCGGTAACATCGGCCCAAATGTTGTGTGAATAATATTCAAGATGACAAAAGAATTAAAAAACAATACGAATTTTCAATTTTTATGAAAAAATTATAAATAAAACATAACCAAAAAGTACAGTTTCTAACAAGGAGTTAACAGCCTCGTTGACATCTAAAAATGATGTCATATTATTGCATTGAATTTATATTCATCTCCCATTTATTCGTTCAAACCGATCATCTATATTAAAAACTTATCCGTGCGTTTAAACTTGCTTATTTAATTTTTTACTTAGGTTTCTGCGTTTTGTGTTATTAATGCGTTAAAATCGTCAGCGATGTATTTTTGTTGTTGTTGTTGTTGTTGTTGTTGTTGTTGTTGTTATTCTCTCAAGAAACCTGTACTCCATAATGCACGGTTCATCCTACAAAATAAAACATAAAATGAAAAAGTAAAACGACACTTTAAGATTTAAATCTTTTATTCATGCGATGAGATAGGATTGTATGAAAGGATATGTTCACTTCCGGATACAAATTTGTAATTCATTATTGCGGAAGTTACGTGACAGATTTAAGGCGAAGGAAGTAAGTAGCTTCAGCAATGTTCAGAATTTAATCATGAGATTGTGCATATTTTTAGCCCGGCATATAATACTACGAGGGGCGTTAAAAATGCCTCATATTTTTACGTCCGCCTGAATGAAATTGCAAACAGCATTATTCTCTGATGAAGGTTTTAATGATGTGAGACTATTTTTTGATGTGGTATTGCAATAAATCTGCATCAAAAGCAGACATGCGTTAAATAAATCCATAGCAAAAGTGCAATAGGAATGATGCTCACGATATAGAAACAATAACTTCTAGAACAGAAAAGATCACTCGTTTTAATGGTACCATTGCCGTGTTTGTAACTAGTCAATTTTTTTTTTAGTTTAAAATAAAATAAAAGGTTTTATTTTTGGAACGACTTTCGGATAAAAAAAACGAACTTCGGACGCCCATGCACAGCTATTGTTTGTCGCTGTCAAGTATGCATTGAGAATAGTTAAAACTATATAGTAAATTAAATTCTGGAGCACAAAAGCGCGCCAGTTTTAATGATACTACTCCTAGCTTTGTAGCTCTTCAACGCTTGAAGTAAAAAAATAGGACATTTTATTTTTGGAGCGATCTTGGTATACTACTTGTTAAATTATTTTTTGATTTTATAATATTCAATCATTTGGGTGAGGATATACTCAACATCGATTTAATGCGGGGAAGGTTGTGTAAATAAGTTTATATTAATAAAATATTAATAAAAATACGCTATATTTATAGGATTAAATATATTCTAGCCACATCTGGTGTTTTCCGAGTATTAATGCGAACATATATAAATGACTATATAATGCCTTGTATTCTTTATTAGTTTTTATCATTTTTAACTTTGAAATAAAATTATGTGAAAAGTTTTATTTTATTTGATATGGATGGAAAGCCAGAATTGAGACCCACGGAAATTTGCTACTTCCTAATAAAAATAAAATGTATTAGCCAAGTAATAGGAGTGATGTAATTTAAGAATATATATATATATATATATATATATATATATATATATATATATATATATATAGGAGTCGTATAGTTTCAGAATTAATATATATGTATATATATATATATATATATATATATATATATTAATTCTGAAACTATACGACTCCTATTACTTGGCTAATACATTTATATTATATATTTTATATTTATAACCGTATATATATATATATATATATATATATATATATATATATATACACGAGGGGCGTGCAATAAGTAATGCCCCTGGCCCACTTCCAGTTGTCAGATCTAGCTGAAATTTCGCATGTGCAATGATTATATCTCTACGATTTATTTCAGCTCTGAACTAATTGTGGTTTCTGTTTTACAGGTGTTTGAACTGAGTCATGTGTGAAATAGAGCGTGTTGGATGTCGAGCAGTGATCCGGTTTTTGTATTTGAAAGGACGCACACCACAGAAGACTTTTGATGAACTGAAAGAAACTTATGATGATAATGCTCCATCATATGACCTTGTAAAATGCTGGCATCGTGAATTCAAACATGGCCGGACATCTGTGAGAACAGCTCCCAGACCTGGTTGCCCCCCTTCTACCATTGATGAGGCATCTGTCCGTCAAGTTGAGGGCGCTATTTTGGAAGATCGGCATATTACTATTCGCTAAATATCCCAAGATGTCAAGATTAATGCAGGGCTTCTGGAAACTATCATTCATGACCATGTGTATATGTATAAGGTGTCTTCCAGATAGATTCCCAGCTTGCTCACACCATTCCAGAAGCGAGAACGCGTCGAGTGCTCGAGGATGAATTTGGAGATGTGCCAAGAAGATGAGTCAAAGTTTTTCAAAATACTGATTAACCAGGATGAAACCTGAGTCCATCACTATGATCCAGAGACCAAAGTCCAGTCAATGCAGTGGAAGCACTTGGACTCACCACCTCCAAAGAAGGCTAGGGTACAGCCCTCCGCTGGCAAGGTCATGCTCACAGTCTTCTGGGACCAGGACGGAGTAGTGATGACAGATTTCCTGGCAAAGGGTACCAAAATTACAGGAGCCTACTATGCTTCAATTTTGAGGAAATTAAGGGAAGCTATCAAGACCAAGAGGCGGGGCAAGATCAGCAAAGTTACCCTCCTCCTCCTGCAGGACATCGCGCTTCGGTCCACAACTCGCATATCGCCAGACGTGAAGCACGGGCATGTGGTTGTGAAACCCTCCCCATCCTCCCTACTCTCCTGACCTTGCACCCTCTGACATTCACCTCTTCCCAGTCATGAAGTTGTTTTTGAAAGGAAAGCGTTTCCCAGATGATGACGCCTTGATTTCTGAAGGCATGGTCGTGGTTGGAGGACCAACCTGGGGTGTTCTACAAAAACGGTCTCCGGAGCTGCATCAAACGATGGGAGAAATGCATAACTCTGGGTGGTTCCTATGTAGAGAAAGACTAATAAATGTGCCAAGTTTCGTTGCTCTAATTCTATGGGAAGTGGGTCATGGGTATTACTTATTGTACGCCCCTCGTATATATATATATATATATATATATATATATATATATATATATATATATATATATATATATATATTTATATATATATATATATTTAAATATGTACGGATAAAAAATCAATACGAAAAATATATAAATGTTTATATCTTTTCTGTATTTATTTCTATTGTGTTGACGTGTAGGAATATAAAAAGTCTTTGGAAAAAAAAAACAAGAATATTTCCTTCAAAAGCACATAATTTTCGAACAATCCTTCGATCTTCCTCAGTGTGAATGATAGAAAACATGAGTGAGCGGGCAGAGTAAGCAGCGGGAGGAGGAGTACGTGTATAGCCATTAAGGTAAAGATCTATTTGAATATGACTCTTCCAGCATTTTCGACTTGGAATGGTCAGCAACTTGTGTGGCCTCTATTAAAACTAAGTCTTTCATAAAAGTTTTGAATTCGACACCCACGCATCCCACGAACATACTCGTAAATGCGAACATACATGTATATACACTCGCGCACTACCACATATGCTTCTTCACGTACTCATACGTGCACAGCATACGCGCACCCACTTTTATGGAAGTGTTCACATATACAGCTGGAGATTGATGAGCAGATTTAGATGATAAGCTAAGGGGGTGCGAAGTAGAATCTCTTTTCCAAGAGCTTGGACGTATTGTGGTTCTAGGTTGTCTAGATTTTCTGCGCGTATGCACCCACCTACACACACTCACACACACGCGCGCGCGCGCGAACACACACACACACGTACGATTATTTATTTTTTTAAACGTTTCTGTAGATTTCGTTAATTGATGTATACAAACATATAATGTTGCAAAAAATAAATAAAATGGTGTAAAATAACTAAATAAACGGAGAATATTCTTTTGGTCTTTTACTTAATGTTTTCTATTCTTGTTCAAACATATTTAAATATATTAAAGTATTCGGATTGTTTTTTTTTCTTTCTTCTCCCACACTCATGTATACTCCTATATGCACATATATACTCATACATACATACATACATACATACATACAGTAAGTGCTAGGTACAGGGTGAAAACATATTTTTTAAATTAGAAGCCATCAAAAAAATTGGAAGCTCGATATGCCGGTTAAAGAAATCCGAGGTTAATAACGTTTAATGTTGGAAATGAAACTGAAAGATGCATTGCCATGCTTAAACGAGGTGTTGAATAATAGTAAAAACAGCAACAACAATAGCAATAATAGTAGTAGTAGTAGTAGTAGTAGTAGTAGTAATAATAATAATAATAATAATAATAATAGGGGTAGGCTATAGAAACAAAATTTTTCAAATAAATGCCAAAAGTGGCTTATTACCTTCATTTATATGTAAATAGATGGGAACAAGTGATTATTTTCAAAACGGGTCAAAATTGGAGGGTCGCTGGTCCCAAATGTGATTTGACCGCGTCGACGCGTGAAAATGGCCCAAATTTCGCCCCCGAACACACTTAATCACTTATTGAAATCCACAGGGTGCATTGTTTGACTATAAATGCATTTGTATCATTTAATCTAACATTCCCATTGGCTATCCCACAAGTATAGGGTTTTTAAGGGTATCTCAGAGTCATAAATGGGTCAAAATTAGCCAAAAATGGTCAGAAATCACGGATTTTCCAAAATGCACCTCCCATGGGCCCAAAGACACCTCTACATGGCAGAAACTGTTGGGAAATGCTTGAAGCAGGCACTCTCCTAACTTATGCACTGTTAATGAGGGGTATAAGGACCTTTAAAAGGGGCTAAATATGGCCGATTTAGCCAAAGAGAGTCAAAAAGTCCCTAAGAATCAACATAGGTTGTCAAAAAGGGGCTTAATTTGAGTTATAGATGGAAAATTACCAAATAAGGAAATGTTTTCTTTCTGTAACAATGCAATGGCATCTTTAAATAGACACGATAACATTGCATTGCATTAATTGTGAATTTGATTGAACTTTGCTTTCTTTTTCAGTCAGTAAAATGCAATGAACATGGCTGGTATAGCAGGGCAGATTGACGAAGATTATAATTACGACGATTGGACTTATCTTCTGCTTGATTCTCTTCCAACTGAGGCTGAATGTGTTCAAGCTGTGCAACATCATGCTGCCAAATATGGTACCACGACACAGAAAAATCATATTCACCAGTTCTCCATGCGATTACTACAATTGTGGCAGAAAGCCTTTGGAAGTGATGTTCGTTATATTACAATACCTGGGATATAACATAAACTTGATCTATCGCTAAAAATTTACGACAAAGATGTCTACAAAGCAAAGGGTTCCAGACGTGTGAATATGATTAAATGGAAACGAGAGCACCATGTCCTTCTCAATATACTTTCAAAAGATGTGAATCCTGATGAATTTGATGTACATGAACGAAGATTCTTTGTCGATCAAAAGTCTCTCTCTCGCAGATGGCTCATTGACACTTTCCACGTCGATATGGAACCTGAACGGTTTCTGGCAGAGCAAGAACTGCACAACCGTTTGGATTTGGACGATGATCAATTTGAAGTGGAGGATATAATTGACCAATTGCCAGAGCATGATACCTCAAACAATTTGAACTACTCATTAAACAGATCGGGTACAATCCGTAGCACTATCCCATGTACCGAGATCGCCACCCAAACACATGTCTTTTCCAGATGCTGATAGTATGTACGATCAACTGTATCAATCTGGAAATTCTACATCTGCTGTGCTCGTCAATACTTATCAGGAGGACGACGTTGAGTTGAACGAACCATGCATTGCCATCTGGGATACGCAGAAAGGCCGAGAGTGGTTTGTTGGTATGACACGGGAGAAAATTGGGATTGATGAATACATTGTAGAATATTTGGAACCACTTCCCAAGGACAATAGAAAGAAAACATGGCAGTATCCTTCCCGAATTGAAGAGCAGAAGACATTGAAAATTCAATTTTTGTCGTGCAATGTCATTGGTGCATGGAACTTGACAAGACGAAAACCAGTATTTGTGCTAGAGAATAATGATGTGATTGACGAGCTCTTTAATGCATTATATTGATATTTTACTGTTGAATGATTTTAAAGTAATGTGAAGTGAAGCTGTGTCTTGAAATAACAAAATAATTCCTTTGCTAATTACTCATACCTTTATCAAGTTATTCAATATATTGGTTACAAATCGAGAAATAGCGAATCGAGGGCCATTTTCATCAATTTTGGGGTAACTATGAGAACAATATGAATTCAGACTCGTCTTGAACAGCATTTTATTGACATTCAATGTTCAATTTACAATTAATTACTTTCTGAGAAGTTGATGTAGTAAAGTTACGATGTTTCTAAAAAGTATCATTGATGAATGAACTAATGATTCATATGTTATGTACCGTAAAGCGTAATTTTGTCATTTTTGGATTGTTTTGACCCATTTTACATCCCCCAAAGATCTCTAAATAGCCTAAATACAAATGGATAAGATAACAGGGTGGTTATTTCAGTCTTCCAACTGTAAAAAGCCATACAGGAGTGTTTATAGGGGCCCGATGAGATATAATACCTGCATTTGGGGGATTATCCGTGATTTTCGTTCATTTTTGGCTAATTTTTGGGTAAATTTGACCCATTTTGGACCCTTAAGATACCTTGAAAAGCCCTATATAGGTGGGATAGCCAGTGAGAATGTTAGATTTAATGATATAGAGCCATTTATGGTCAAAAATTGCACCCTGTGTGGCTTGGGAGGTGCGTTTTGGAAAATCCGTGATTTCCGACCATTTTTGGCTAATTTTGGGGTAATTTTGACCCATTTTGGACTCTGAGATACCCTAAAAAGCCCTATACTTGTTGGATAGCCAATGGGAATGTTAGATTTAATGATACAAATGCATTTATAGTCAAAAAATGCACCCTGTGGCTTTCAATAAATGATTAAGTGTTTCGGAGGCGAAATTTGGGCCATTTTCACGCGTTGACGCGGTTAAATCACGTTTCGGGCCAGCGACCCTCCAATTTTGACCCGTTTTGAAAAAAAAATCACTTGTTCCCATCTATTTACATATAAATAAAGGTAATAAGCCACTTTTGGCATTTATTTGAAAAATTTTGTTTCTATAGCCTACCCTTAATAATATATACGTAAAAATATACACATATATATTAGTGATAATAACAATAATAATAATAATAATAATAATAGCGACCATAGGGAGAAGGATAAAATAATAATAGTGATAATAATAATGTTAAAATCATAGTAATGATAGTATTAATGATAATAACAATAGTACTAATAATGATGATAATAATAATGATATTAATAACTATTATGATAATAATAATAATAATAATAATAATAATAATAATAATAATAATAATAATAATAATAATAATAAGAGTAAACCTAATCCTGTATATCTTCATAGAGGGGTACTATAATATGTAGGGTTTGTGAGGAGGGTGGAGGGCGCACCCGTGTCTACACCTGTGCATTTGTGTGCGCACGTATGAGTGCTTAGAAAATGGACTTAAATACATGTCGGAAAATAAAATGTGTGGAATCTGAAAAAATAAAATAAAATGAAGTTAAAGGTCTTACGTAAACAAAAACTAACTTCTAGTGGGGGATGCTCAGCCGTTCTTCCACCGTGCATACTCACTCTGCCCTGTGCCCCGTGGGGAAATGTCGTTGGTAGGTTTCTATTTTTTATGAAAAGAGTACTCATTTAGCGATCCCAAATCTTTATTTAAACCGAACATGTGGGTGTTAAGTCTCAGAATGAGTTTCTTTTCATATCCGTATATATATATATATATATATATATATATATATATATATATATATATATATTATTTATATATATATATGTGTGTGTATACGGATTGATATATTGATAGATAGATAGATAGATAGAAAGATAGATAGATAGATAGATAGATAGATCATCCTCTACTTTAGTGCATTTTTATGTATGCTAATATATATTCCATGGATTTTAAGGTAAAAAGAAAACTTAACTCAAAAACTTTAACATAAATCTTAAACGAAACCGCTCTTTAAATATTTAGATATTTCAAAAAATCGGAATTGTAATTTAGAGCTGAACCGATAATGGTATCGGAATTGAAAAAAAAATAAAATCGTATCATCACTAGTTGTATCCAATTCGTGTTTTGTAAACTCCAATAAAGCTGGGTGAGCACGATTACTGCGGTTAATTTTTATTATGACAATGCAATTGACAGATATCGATGTTTTAACTGGATTAGTAAGCCCACTATGGAATTCTAAATCTAGCTACTTGAAGTAAAAGTTTTAAATAATGCATATGGCATCCATAATTTTGTAGTGAACATGAGACAAAATATTATGCAATTCTAGGGTGTTCCAAATGTTCCTATACACTTGCGAAAACTCAAATGTTTATGTAATGTTTAATTTTTTTGTGCGTGTGTTTTATTGTTATAGCGAACCTCCTCTTTTTATTCTAGATAGCAAGTAATGAAATTGAGTGGCGAGCTTTGATTCGTTGCGTCTGGAAAAGAGGTCTTTAAACCAGGAAAGTCGAATAAAAGATATTTTTGCTGCCGAAGTTGAAGAAAAAATTTCATATGCGGCGACCTCAAAATATTTCGATTCCAGTGACATGAGTCTTGAAGATGTGCCTCGTCAGGGACAACCGTTAAAGTTGAATGATGGAGACTTGCAAACCGGATAGGACGTTACGCCTTCGTCGAGCACTCGAAATTTGACTGATAAGCTAGAAGGCATTTCACCGACACTTGAAGCAACTTGGTTTTGTTCACAAAATAGCTGCGTCAAGATCTGCATGAACTTACCGAAGCACAAGCCAACAGATGAGTTAAAATTTCTTGTCAATTGCTCAGCAATCCATTGGACGAGCGTTTTTGGAAGCACATTGTAATATCGAACGAGAAATGAGTTTATTTTTGTCCAACACAATCGAAACAAGCTATGAGTTCGAAAAGGACAAGAGACACGGTCGGCTTCGAAACGAGACTGATTCGT
Organism: Euprymna scolopes; assembly: GCF_053919585.1. Lineage (NCBI taxonomy): Eukaryota > Metazoa > Mollusca > Cephalopoda > Sepiida > Sepiolidae > Euprymna > Euprymna scolopes. The sequence continues at coordinate 33,770,587 of NC_136506.1, forward strand.
CAAGAAAGTCATGTTGTACGTTTAATGGAACTTTGACGAAATCACGCATTTTGAGTTGGTTCGCAATAGTCGTTCGATCAGTGCCGAATTTTACTATAACCAACTGGAACGGGTCCAGAAAAACTTGAATCAAAAGTACCTGGCTCTAATCAACGAAAGCGCGCTTTGGTGCAGCAGGGCAATGCCAAACAACACACCAACAGGAAGACCAAAGACAAGTTTGAAGAACTGGACCGCGTTGAATTCCTGCCACATCCAGCCTACAGTTGTGATCGTGCTCCACCAGATTACGGCCTTTTCCGTTCAATGCAGCATTTTCTGAAGTGCTGCCGATTTGACTCGTTTGATGAAGTCGCGAAAACATGTCAAGAATTCTTTGATTCAAAACCAGCTGTATGGTACTTTGACCGGATCTGAAAGCTTGCAGACCGATTGCAGAAAGTCTTGAAAAATGATAGTCTTTATTTTGACGATCAGTTTTTGTTTCTTTTCTTATTATTCAATTTTCCGCAAGTGTTTATGAACTTTTGGAACAACATTAACATTTAAGAATTTTTATACAATTTTGTTTATACGTAAACAAATGAAAAAAAAGAATAAATCAATTCATCTGAGCTTCTGTATGTGTGGAGGCAATCTATATTAAAGTTTTTTCTGTAATTTATAAAGAATGCCAACCTTCCAAAAATTAAAGAAGCCCCCCCTAAAGAAAACGCCGAGACGAAATACTTCTTATATTTAAAGCAAGATAATCATTGAATTTAAAAAAATGGGGTCGAATATGAGAAATGTAACCTAACTTTTTCTGCCTGGAAACTTTTATGCTTCTTCTACCTTATAAGGAGATCCGAAAGTTATTTTAATTCATCACATGTTAGAAACGTATATATACTTTTAATGAAGCTTAAACTGTATGTATGAGAGAGTAATTTGAAGGGCTTTCCAAACTTTCACCTTTTTCTGATTATATTATGTCGCCACGTCCATTAAAACAGTGTAACTAAAAATACATACATTTTTGAAAAATAACATTTGTTCGTCGATTTGAAGAATATTTACTTACATATGGTTAATCTATACATTTATAACGTCTGATTTGAGTACATTACAAAAGCAACTGAAGCTTAAAACAAGATGATATACTGCGCACTTGCGATGAACAAATCATCCGATGTGAATGTGCGTCGTTAATCTACAAGAGTTATTCTAATTTGGAAATATATTTCAGTTGTCAAGGCAACCATAGGAAAAACAAGTCAGTCAAATCGCTCATGCGTCTGTATTTATTATTATTATTATTATTATTATTATTATTATTATTATTATTATTATTGGCCTACACCTAGACGGATATCACACAAAACGATCGTAAAGGGTCAAAGATGTCAGAAAGACCAAAGAGAGAGCTCACTAACCTGATTTCATTGGAAGGGTTCGGATGGTATTGGAATATGATGTAGACTTATTGCTAGTAAAATCTTAAAGAAGACCGGTAGCCATTGTCAACAATAATTCAATAGTAAGCGGCTGTTGCGATAGCATAGCATTATTTGCAATGGTTGTTAAACGATGGGATGAGTAGCACAAATATTAGGAAATATGTTATCGCTCACATTCCAGGGAACACCGCCAGTTAATTTTAAGGAACAACTCTTAGTGAATGCAGAAATAAACAAGCCTAGCATGCGGGGTTCTCTTTTCCGAGTGAATGATTTGAAGACAATTTTTCCCCTAAAATGCCCTTAGGGGAACAATTAGAGTTACCCCGAAAAATCTATTTTGGCGAAAATTTACTTTCACCATGATTAGTGTTTGTACAAAATTTCAAAACGACCTAAGCCGTGCTTATTGAGAAAAGTACAGACGATCAATTTGAAGGCAATATTCCCCCTATAATGCCCCTATGGGCTCAACCAGAGTTACCCCGAGAAAATAATTATAGCAAAAATTTACTTTTATCATGACTAATGTTTGTGCAAAATTACAATAAAAAATCCAAGGCGTGCTGATTGATGAAAGTACGAAAAAATGAACGAACAAACGGAAGTAAATTACTAGGTCAATCTCCCCTGTGCCAGTGGATCAGGAAATAATAATAATAATAATAATAATAATAATAATAATAATAATAATAATAATAATAATAATATCCACATTTGTGTAGAGGATTTGAGAGGAAACAAATGAAGTTCATGCCTAAGTGGAAAAGACCTGGACCTGATGGAATTCGTGGGTACTGGTTTCGATCTTTCACAGGAATCCATAAGATGTTTGTTGTTTCTCCGGATGATTGTGTCAGATTGAACCATATACCAGAATGGCTTCTCGTGGGAAGGACTATTTTAATAATGAAAGATCCTGCTAATAAGGAAAGACCCTGCTAAAAAGCCAGATTTTGACAATTATAGACCAATTGCTTGCTTGAACTTGCTTTGGAAGACACTAACAGGGATATTCAGTTCAAAAGTATATGACCCTCTTTAAGTAAATGGTTCACTACCAATGAGATTTTTAAAAAAGCGAGAGGAAATTTTGCTTAGAGACAAAAGGACACACCATCCAGTGATATATGTATTCTAAATAAATACTACAGGAGAAAAACAAACGTGAGTGTAGCTTAAATATATTACAAGAAAATTTATAATACAGGGCCGCATTCGCGGATACTCAGGACTTTAAACATGGTAGGAATAGCTGAAAATATAATTGCGTTCAGAAGGAAAAGTATGAGCAGTTGGAAACCAAACCTTTTTATTTTTCAGATGAGACAGACAACATCAGACGCGGTATCTTCCAAGCTGATTCGTTTTCGCTATTTTTTATTCATAATAGCACACACGGACACATGTACTAAAGAGACAAAGATGAGACACGAACTGGAGAAAAGTGATTGAAGATAAGCCACGTATTATTTATGGACGATCTGAAATGTTTTGGTAAAACAAAAAAGGAAATTGTTTCTCTGTACATCAGTGGAGTAAAGACATAAATATGGAATTTGGAATTTCCAAATGTGCAAAAGTTAGTCTTTTACGAAGGAAGAGGGTAGCCATCAAAAGCATCATTTTGCCAAACAGTAAAAGATTAAGAGACCCTGATACAGAAGTACATGGGGGTGCTTGTACTTGATACAATGCTTTGCAATGAAATAAAAGAGAAGATAAAAGAGGTGTATATGGAAAGACTCAAACTGCTCCTGAAGTCTACACTGAATGGTAAGAACCTGTTCTCAGACATCAATTCATGGGCGGTTGCTGGAAGTCGATAGAGTGCAGTTTTTGTAGGATGGACACAGGACGAAATGAAAAACCTGGATAGACAGACCGAGACTGTTAATCAAGTATGGAGCACTTCACGTAAATTTTAATGTGTTCAGGCTGTATATCAGAAGGCTATTCTCACTAGCTTTGGTGTAAAATGCCGCTTTTGAGGGAAGAAAGTGTAAAACATCACAACGCTGTTATTTTAATGGAATTATTATTATTATTAATAATATTATTATTAATATTAATATTATTATCTATATATTAATACGATAGGGTGTGTTCGTTTGTGTGTCACGCTTTCCGACAAATTTGATTGGTTGAGATTTAATTATGGAAAAGACATTTAATTTCGGAATACACATTTACGAACGCTTCAGGTTGCATTCGATTAACGTGTTCTCGCCGCTATACTTATTTTTGATTCTATAAAATTTGGGGTTTTATCTTTCAAAATTTGTTAAGAAATAATTGCTTTTAAGTTATTCCGTAGTAAAAAACAATAACACAAATATCTCTGCTGGCGGGGACAAAAATTGAGCAGTTATTTTTTTTATTCATTTGTTTTTTTTTACATTTGTTTATTGAGAGAGAGAAAGCGAGAGAAATACGGTGTTAATTAAAATATTATTGCTACTACTACAACATTTACATGTAAACAAAAGCCAAGATGCATATCTGTTATGAAACCTCGAATGTCGTGAAAAGCCTTGACGTTACTAATCAAAAAAGCGACACGTTATTAGCGAAACAAAACTAGTTGTGTGCATAAAATATTTTTATAAAAACATTATATATATATATATATATATATATATACATATATATATACACACATATATATATATATATATATATATATATATATATTAAATGACAGTTCCTTTTTCTAAATAAATTATTTTATTACAATATTGTTTAACTAAAATAGTTTCATGAAAAACTCTTTTTGGTACATAAAATATTTGAATCTGTATATTAATACGATAGCATGAGTGTTATTTTCTGTTTCACATTATTTTTTTTTTCTTCCGAGTGACTGTCGTTTAATTGTTCTGCCTTTCCATTTCTTGTAATAAATAATTTTACCAAGAATTCTTAATCAATTTTTGTTTCGGTTTCGATTATAGCTGAGAGAACTCAAGTTTATATATATATATATATATATATATATATATATATATATATATATATATATATATATATATATATACATACATTCTTTTTTCTTGATAAGTTTTGGTTTCAGTTTCGATTCAAGCTGATGCACCATATCGATATATTTTTATTTTTGAAATCAAAAGTTTATGATATGCAAGAATTGAAAATGTACTCTTTTAGTAATATATACAAAATCTGTATAAATTAAAATATCATATTTAAGCATATTTTATGACCAGGCTATGCCGGGCGTCCCTGCTAGCTTAGATATATACTTTTGCAGTTTCAACAAAAGAACTACAATAATATCAGGGCGTCTCCATTTACGCTGAACATCTACAAAAATTCTAACATCAATATATTACATATGAAAGAGTCCGGTGTGGAATTTCCACAGGTCCCACTAGTTATTATTATTATTATTATTATTATTATTATTATTAATATTACTACTACTACTACTACTACTACTACTAATAATAATAATAATAATAATAATAATAATTAATATATAACGAAGAAGCGTTACAGGTAATGAAGAACACCGAAGCTGCAGATCTACAAGTTCTACATCCCCCATCATGCATCACCTCCATTGTTTCATCACCGTTCCCCCAATAGAAAATGATACCAAAGAGCCGAGAAGGGTCAAGGAGGATGGAAAGATCGAGGAGGGAGAACTGGCCAGACCTCCGCTGGACAAGCATGAAGAGAACTTGGATCTTGGGGAGGCTTAGTGCCACTCAAATTCCAGTATAAATCAATGGCCACTGCCAGCGAGAAATAATGGTAAGAGGCGGTTGCGATTAAGCAAATTTATTTGCAAATTCTATCGAAGGAGGTGGACAAAGCTGGACGTCTGGGGAAACTTGTTGTCACTCAGCTTCCAGAGAACACACCACAGGTCTCCAATCAGATCGTTTGTTGACTTGTATGAAAGTTCTATGTGAGCTAATAATAATAATAATAATAATAATAATAATAATAATAATTAGAACTGCACGCCTGTGGAATTGTCTTCCGTTTTCCTGCTTTCCAGCTGACTACAATATGGTTGTCTTCAAGTCTAATGTAAACAAGTTCTTGATGAGCCGTTCCATATAAGCTAACAAAGTTACCGAATTTTCATTACTAATGATTACTATATTTTCCAATTTCTACTGTACACTCTTAAACCCTTATCCTTGAGTGGCCTCTTGGCCTTGATAATGCGGTGATGCCTGTGTAAAAAAAATATCATGCAGTAACATTTTAATAAAAAGAATATATATTTGGTCAGTATAAAATACATTAGACATTTCATAAATAGGACACGAGACCTTCCGGGTACGAAAACACAAGTAAGACACTAATGATCATGTTCAATGCATTGTGCATTCCAAAGATAATATGGATTGTCTCTAATTAAAGGGAGAAAAATCTACAGAATAATGGTAACTACAGAAGACAGCGTGAACGATGCGACAGAAGAATATGCACAGTCCAAAATACAGAAAAGATGATAGTCACTGCCAATAACAATGCCAACATGATCAATGTGAGGAATAACGAAATGGGGGAAAAAAAACAAGAAAACAGGAAGAACAACCAGTACAAGAACTATTTATAAAACTGATAAAATAAATCGCATTGATCGATCGATCGATCGATCGATGCCCCCGTTCAGTCTTAAGATACAATTGGTACCCATTGTAAGGGTAGCTGCGAATGTAATTGTGAGGCAGAGATTTTGCAATCCTCAAACACAATTTCTGCTGAATCGGCACTGCTTGAGTCCAGTGGGAAAGAGAAGTCCAGGACAACTGGAAAAACGCCGAGATGAGTGGAGAGCACTTCTAGCACCTGGCCTTTTGAAATGGTCACCCATTTTAGTACTGACGGGACTCAACGTTGCTTAACTTCAGTGATCTAACGGGGGACCGGTGTGTCAACGCTATTATACCATATACATGAAAAGGAAAGAACAGAGAAACGAAATAACTATTAACATCTACAGAAAACAACGTATATCTTCTCTTCTCTATATAAATAAAATGCACTCATTTTTCTCGTCTGATTTTGACATTAATAGGATTAAAAATCAAGATATTTCATGCAAAGATGATATGCACAAACGGCAGAACAATATCTGAGGTGTGTTATAGGCTTATTATTTCTAAAATTCCTCGATAATCTTAGATTTCTATACTTTTTCTGCTGAGAAGTCACGGCCAAAATCGGTTAAGATCAATGGAAGTGGTAAAATATTTTCTCTCTAATAAATTCCTCCTCCCCTTGCCACCACTTAACACCGTTTGGGGATAGTTCACAAGGAACAGTTGAGAAGAGAACACCGGTTTGGCTTCGTAGTTCTTTCATGTGAAGTTATTTAAAATCACTAAACTAAGCTGCAGTGCTCTGTGGCGTAGTGGTTAGCGTGCTGGACAATTCACATTATATTTTCACGTTCGCGCCGACCTACCGTAGTCGTTTTTTATTTTGTTTTTTTTTCCTAAACAACTGGAATGGACTTTTCTTGGTGGCCGAACTGTTAACGTTGCAGATGTTTTTTTTTGTTTTTTTGTTTTTTTCACACTTTATTTTCCTACTTTTACTCATGACTCCGGGTTTGATCCTTCCTACTTACCTACCATAACATTTTTTAAAACTCCCCCCCGTCCCGGAAACAAACACTCGGGCAACGCCGGGTACCCCCGCTAGTATATATATATATATATATATATATATATATATATATATATAGCTTTTTGTTGTTGATTTTTTAAACGATATTATGGTTAACGTCTCCGCCTCGGAGATCCGTATTTATTTATTTATTATTTTTAAAAACAGTAATCTACGTACACGCGTGTTTTGGAGCTCTAATCCTCTTCAGCGTAGCTTGACTGTAGTTAGGATTCGAACGCTGAACCTTATGTATTTCAGTCCATCGCCGTAACCCATTACGCTATGATGCCATAGACAATTTATTGTTTAGTTTTTTATCGTTTATCTGTTTGCGTAGTTTTTTGTTGTTGAATTTTTAAACGATATTATGGTTAACGTCTCCGCCTCGGAGATCCGGTGTTTTTCTTAGAAAGTCGTCCATTTTTTTTATTTGGACGTATTTTTTATTTATTTATTATTTTGTAAAATCTACGGACACGCATAAGCTTAGCATAGACTACTATTCAGTATTTTCCAATGAAGAAATGTACTTAAATATAAATATATATGTATATATATATATATATATATATATATATATATATATATATATATATATATACATGGGTAGTTTTTTTTTTATATCCGTTAGAAACACTGAGTGGAAATATTGCAACGCGAAATTTTTAATAAAATAAACGAGTGTTTATTTTTTAAGAAATATATTTCAAAGTAAGACTCCTTTATCAATCTTTTTTTCTCTTTTTCTTCAACATAGTGTAGAGCGGACGATGTTGTTAACTGCGGAGTTTTTATGAAGCCGGATAGGTGACGCGTGGTCGCGCATTTTGAAAATCTGGGTAGCTTTTTTTGTTTGTTTATATCCGTTAGAAGCGCTGAGTGAAATTTGAAGAATAAAATACGTATAAATACGTTTGAAGCCAAAAACTGCAACGCGAAATTTTTAATAAAATAAACGAGTGTTTATTTTTTAAGAAATATATTTCGAAGTAAGACTCCTTTGTCAATCTTTTTTTTTCTCCTTTTCTTCGACATGATGTAGAGCGGACGATAGTTCGATGAAGAGTCCACGTGATGTTGTTAACTTGGGGTTTTTATGAAGCCAGATAAGTGACGCGTGGTCGCGCGTTTTGAAAATCTGGGTATTTTTTTTTTAATCCGTTAGAAATGCTGAGTGAAATTTGAAGAATTAAATACGTATAAATACCTTTGAAGCCTAACGAATATAAACAAAAAAAAACAAAAAAAAACTACCCAGATTTTACATGCATACTGGTTCAAAAAATTCACAACCTTACACGAAAGGCTTGCCCAAAACCTGAGAGGTTGTATACAGGAAGCAAACTTGCCAGACTGGATGACAAAAGGTAGAACCACACTGCTACAGAAAGGCACGGAGAAAGGAACCGTCCCCAGCAACTATAGGCCAATCACGTGCCTACCCACCATGTGGAAGATAATGACAGCACAACTGAGGGAACAAATCTACCACTCACTGAATAACCGTGGACTCATCCCCGAGGAACAGAAAGGATGCCAAAAATGAAAAAGAGGAACACATGATCTTCTATATGTTGATCAAAAGATTCTAAATGAGGTAAAAAGGAGGAGGAAAAATTTAGCCATGGCATGGATCGACTACAAAAAAGCGTACGACAGGATTCCCAAGCATGGATAATAGAATGCCTAAAAATGTATAAAATACCAATCGGGATCACCAATGTAATAGAAAATGCAATGGAAACAGGGAGACTGGAACTGACAGCTGATGGAAAACACATAACAGAAATTAACATACAAAGAGGCATCTTCCAAGGAGACTCATTATCACCATTACTGTTCATCATAGCCATGATGCCCTTGAATAGTATTCTGAGAAAGCGCCAAGCCGGATACAAGTTCTCCAATACAGAGGAAAAAATGAACCACCTGATGTACATGGACGATCTGAAAGTTTTTGCAAGGACCGAAAAGGAGCTAGAGACACTAATTAACACTACCAGGATCTTCAGCCATGATATCCACATGGAATTTGGAATGGAAAAGTGCGCACTACTAGTTATAAAAAAGGGAATACTGGAAACGAAAGAAAACATGGAACTACCCAACCAAACAGAAATGAGGGTACTAGGAGAACAATACGACTATAAATACTTGGGAATTCTGGAAGCGGACACCATCAGAGCAACAGAAATGAAAGAGAAAATTGGAAAGGAATACCTTAGGAGAACAAGAAAACTCCTGGAAACCAAATTATATAGTAGAAACCTAATAAAAGGTATAAATACATGGGCAGTGGCACTAGTGAGATACTCTGGACCGTTTATAGTATGGACAAAAGAAGAACTGAGACAGCTCGTCCAGAAAACCAGGAAACTCATGACCATGAATAATGCACTACACCCAAAGGACGATATTGACAGACTCTACGTGAAATGGAAAGACGGCGGGAGAGGACTGATCTGTATAGAAGACTGTGTGACGGACACAAAAAGAACTAGAAAAATACATAATGCAAAGCACCGAAAGGATAATTATGGCAACGAGAGACACGGAGAAAACCAACAAACAAGAAAACAGATAGACAAAAGACAAAACAAGAAAAGAAAAATGATAAGAGAAACAACTCCACGGAAGATTCATAAGAATGACAAAAGATGAGAATAACGAAAACACCTGGACGAGGATGCGAAACTGAGAAACTGAATCTCTAATAACTGCAGCACAAGATAACTCGATAAGAACCAACCACATCAAAGCAAGGATCGATAAAACACAAAAAAAAACATCAAATGCAGATTCTGTGGACAAAGAGACGAAACGATAAACCATATAGTAAGTGAATGCAGCAAACTGGGCCAAAAGGAATACAAAAACAGGTATGACCAATGGGGAGGGCGGTGCACAAGGAATTTTGCAAACGACTGCATTTTGAGCGTACATATCAATGGTATAAGCATAAACCCGCAACAGCACTCGAAAACGAGAACCACAAAATCCTATGGGACATGGACATACAAACGGACAATCCATCCAAACAAGAAGACCAGATGTCGTAATAATTAACAAGAAAGAGAAATCCTGTCAAATCGTAAACTTTGCTGTCCCAGCTGACCTCAGGGTGAGTATGAAAGAAAAGGAGAAACGAAGCAAATACACAGAACTAGCCAGAGAGTTAAAAGGGATTTGGATGATGAAGAAAATCAAAATAGTACCGATAATAGTAGGAGCACTAGGAACAATTCCGAAAAACCTGGAAAAAAGAATGGCAGAAATTGGAATCAGAGGAATAGCTGCAAAAATACAACGCCTAACGATAATGAAAACGGCTGAAATATTAAGGAACCCCCTCGAATGCAGAAAATAACACAAGACAATATAACGAAGAAGCGTTACAGGGAATTAAGAACAACGAAGCTGCAGAACTACATGTTCTACATCCCCGTCATCCATCCCCTCCATTATTTCACCACCGTTCCCCCAATAGAAAAGTGATACCAAAAAGCCGAGAAGGGTCAAGGAGGATGGAAAGACCGAGGAGGGAGCACTGGCCAGACCTAAGCTGAACAATTGTGAAGAGAACTTAGATCTTGGGGAGGCTTAGTGCCACTCAAATTCCAGTATAAACCAATGGCCACTGCCAGTGAGAAATCAATGGTAAGAGGCTGTTGCGATAATGCAATTTTTTTTTTTTTTGCAAATGCTATCGAAGGAGGTGGAGAGAGCTAGACGTCTGGGGAAACTTGTTGTCACTCAGCTTCCAGAGAACACCACAGGTCTCCAATCAGATCGTTTGTTGACTTGTGTGAAAGCTCCATGTGAGCCAATAATAATAATAATAATAATAATAATAATAATAATAATAATAATAGCCTAAAGAAAACTATTGAATACGGAAATCAACCCACATTAATTACAAACACTAACCAGTCACGTGAAAATTGCAGCGGAAGAAAACCAAATACATCGAAGAGATACAATATGAAACCAAACTGGTAATCATTAGTGAGTAATGATCTGATTCAAAAGTCAAAGATAACGAATATTAATTTACTTGTCCGTACGTTCAGTGTCACAAAAAAAACATCATCATCGCAAACATTAATCAATAAAAAAACGAATTACCTCTCTTTATAGTCGTTTTGATAGGTTAAAAATCACTCAAAAATAAAAAAATAAAACACGGCTATCTCTTGATGGTTTTAATTTGGCTATTTTATTTTATAATTTAAAAAAAGGTGTCTTAAGGAAAGACTAAGATTTTTTATTCTAGTTTCTTTTTTGAAATTTAAAAAATGTGCCATTGAATTGACATCAGTTACTTTATAATTCATATAAAAATTATGCTGAAACAAAACAAAACAAGACCAAACAATGTGTTTTGTGTTGAATTTTCATTGAAAAAAAAAAATTGTAATCAATTCTTTTTAGCTTTAAAAAGTTAAAAAGGAATATGTTAAAAAAATTTTTTATTAAAATCGTTGGGGTGTTTCTGTTTTATTCATAATGTGTAAAACCGTGGAATTTCCACAGGTTCCGAAAATAATAATAATAATAATAATAATAATAATAATAATAATAATAATAATAATAATAATAGATCTTATGGTGCTTTGGAAATGTGTTTATTCGTTAGCAAATAGAAGTATTTGTTTTTTAATACAAACGTAATATACAGGATATGCTTTATTAGGACGGTAGTTATCAGGGAGTCAATACACGAGTTCGAATCTCATCGAAGTCAAGTATATTTTAAGTGTATATATATTTTTTTAAATGTAAAGAAATGGACAAAATATAACCGCGAAAAATGTAAATATTGTTTTAAAACTAAATTACATTGTCTTTAATAATCCACCAAGAGACTAAAAGGTTATTCGGCATTTAGGTCAAAGCAAATTAATTTTGCGTAAGAACATAAAATATTTTAGCTACTGGAAACAATGCATAAATACATTCATCGGAGTTACCTACTCTTTCAGTGAATTTTTTCTCAACAAAATTTCACAAATATTTCTCTTTGTAATTACTATAAAATCGTGGAAGCTTTATTGAGATTGACTCTCTTCCTGATCTACATCAATGACCTCCCTAAACAATCATTAAATCATTTCTCTCCGATAGGCTCATAAAAGTAGTGGTAGATGGAAAATAATCGGAAGCCTGCAATATAAATGCTGGAGTCCCTCAGGGGTCAATCCTAGGCCCAACTCTCTTCCTGATCTACATCAATGACCTCCCTAAACACATACTTAAATCATTCGTTGACATCTATGCTGATGACACGACCATCTACGGCAACACATCAAAGGCTGTAAATGACAAAGTTCTCTCTGATTTTCTCTCCTCTGATCTCGAGCGCGTGGTTCAGTGGGGGAAGATGTGGCTGGTTACCTTTAATGGATCCAAAACCAAACTCCTATCCTTACATCATCAACGCTCTGATCCCCATCTGGCATCAATTGGGATGGATGGCTCTCGTCTGGGAGAAGCCCCGTGTTTTGACAAGCTTCTGGTTTTGACCTTTACTCCTGATCTGAAATGGAACACGTACATCAAGTCTGTTGCCAAGGTCGCTGGAAAGATGGTGGGATCCTTCTACCGATCCAGAAGATATCTCACTACTGATGCACTTCTCTATCTATATAAAAGCCAAGTACGTCCAAGGATGGAATACTGCTGCCATATCTGGGCAGGAGCAAGCCTATCCTTGTTTTATCGTTATTTCCATGGCAGGTGCTCGTCTGAGCTCCAATATCTGGTTCCCCCTCACCAATCTTTCACGAAAAACACCCGTCTAGCTGAATCCACTGTGAAAATTTTCCCCCACTCTTTATTTGTGCCTAAATCAAAACGTGGATTCCATGAACAAAGCTTCTTTCTTAGAACTACACGCCTGTAGAACTCTGTTCCGTCTGCCTGCTTCCAACCTGACTGCAACTTGGATGTGTTCAAGTCCAACGTTAACAAATTCCTAATGAACCGCCCCCTTAACTAAACAATTCATCAAATCTCCACACTAACGTACTGTACTTGCAATAACCCTTATCCCTGAGTGGCTATGTGATATGTCTGTCTCCATATTTTCCAACTGTGTCTCGTCCGAAACTAAAAGTCACAGAGCGGCGCTAGGAGGCCTCAAATGATAGGATGTTTTTATGGGCCGGCGTTTTATGGGGCTTTAGCCAGTTAAAATAGTTTGCAAGGACTCAGAAATGGGTCAAAATTGAAAAGACCCGTTATACATGTTGCACATTCATCTTGGTGAATTTTTCATTTTTAATTTTTGATCAGTTCTTATGCTTGTCAATTTGGTACAGTGGTAACGTTACCAGCTTTGAATGCTAGAGTTGCGATTTGTGTTCTTACTGATGGCACCTAAATTTTTTTTTTTACGTTTGAAATCACGTCTCTATAATAATATATACGAAATCTGGACAAATTAATATCATACTTAAGCGTATTTTAGGCCAGATCAAAGCCGGGTGCCCCCTAGTCAGTTCATAACATTAATCAATTTAATTACTTCCATAGTCTTCATCTCTTTCACTTAATAATGTATAGATCTTTTCTCACAGAAGAGATGATGCTGTTCTCCCTTTGGATTTTTTTTTTTGCAGTTGTTTCTATGCAAGGTGCTCGACTGAGCTCCCTTTCTTGCTCCTTTTTGCAAACATTTCACAGTGAAACCCCGTATTGCTACCATAATGGAAAATTACGTGCCATGTCCACAGCTTTTGACGCAATTTCCTTGGGCGGAAATGATTTGCAAGGGATTCATACATCTGATAAGAACTTATCCGTTTTTAAGTCCAACATCAACAAATTATTGCACTAAAATGTCCATAAAACTTCCATAAAATGCCCATAAAATTAAATGTCCATTCAAACGCAGTTCATGTAACTGATCAATGTTATTATTCCCATGGTTTCCCCCTCCTCCGACTGGCAATGTTTCCGTCTCCCTAATATTAATCCTAGAATGCCTATTGGTCTTAATAAGTTGTGCCCCAACAGTAATAAAAATAATTCCTGGTCGATAAATTAAATTCTTACATATTACTTGGCTTTCGAGTAATAGAATCAAAATGAGAAAGTTAATTTAAGGTGACTACTTTAGAAAGATTTTAATTATATTTCTTTGAAAGTAATATGTAAGTCTTAGAATTCAAAAACATAGTTTCAAAACGTCGATTTAGAATTGGTACCAATTGTTTATTATTGAAACTATTTTTATTTATATTATTTGAATACTGTTCTCATCTTGAACGGGATTTTTGCAACATTTCGGTCGATGTAACTTCCGACCTTCTTCAAATGTGTCTTGTCGAAATCGGGAATGTTTCTGTCAAACTCGAGCATTTGGACGGAATTTCAAGCGAAACTCTTCATTTATTTCACGGAAGTAGCGTCCTCTTGTTCCGTCAGCCAAGTTCGAAAAGATATACCTGAAGAAGATCGAAGGTTACGTCGACCTAAACGTAGTGAAAATCTCACTCAAGATGAAAACAGTAATCCGATGAATCCAAATAATATGAATAACCAATCCTCAACCTCAAAAATTCACAAACGTCATATTTTTATTTATTGTGATGATTTAGCTATGTTTTCAAAGTGTTTTTATTCCAAAACGTTTGCAAGTGTGGAATTAAAGAGAGACAATAATGAGTTTTAGTGATCTTATGAAAAAATGTGTTATTACTATATTTAATGGTGACGATGATGATAATTGTGATTGTGGTAGTGATGACTATATCTGTCTATAATGCACTGTACCCGAAGGAGGATACCAGCCGACTCTATGTAAAACCGAAAGAAGACAAAATATGATCAGTATGTATTAAAAATCAAATACAATCAGTATTGTAACGTTACAGACGTTTACACACGGAACCCACAATACATGTATGCAGTATACGTCGCAAGGAACATAAAACAAGTAATAATTTGACTCTTTTTTTTTTTTTGCAACAACGACTTTTATTTCAACATTCTCCCGTCACGCGTGACTTCTCGTATCGGTTGTGCGTCTCTAACGTGATCGTTCCTCTCGAGCGTGCTTTTTCACTTTTTATAATCTTTTTTTCCTCGCAGTGACGTCATTTCGCATTAGCATATGGGAGTTTGCGCTCTGGTACGGTATGTATTAAAGATGGCGTAAGCAATGCAAAAGTACTGTGAAAATATACCAGCAAAACAAAGAGAGACTGATTTTAGAGTCTAAAAGCTACCAGGAATATGAATAATGTAGAGAACAACGAAAGAATAAACGAATAAAATGACCAAATAAATTGGAAGCAAAAGCACATGGGAATGGCTGTGTAAAGGAGACATGAACAAAGGTATGGAATCGTTACTTGCAGTCGCATGAATAAACGTACGCAAAACTAACAGTTTAAACGTCAAGATAGAAAATCATTCAGTAAAACGGGAAAATGCTTAAAAACAAACAAGTAGAAAACCACATGTCGTCAAGGCAGATTAATATAATAAATATATTATGTCTATAGCAAAAAAAAAACTGTCTAGAGCCAAAACATCTGTCTAGAGCAAAAATTTTTAAAAACTGTCTAGGTCAAAAATGTGTATCACAAAAAATGTCTATAGCAAAATGTCCAAAGCGAAAGATATCTACAACAAAAATATATCCATAGCAAAAAAAAATGTCCGTTGCAAAAACTGTTCATCATTTCTTTTCTCGATTAATAATAGAGATGTATAGACTACATGATAATGCCGCCTGTACTGCTATTTAGTGAAAGTCCATACTTGAATAAAAACTCAGTATATCTTAGAAACCATACTTTAGCAAAGAAAATAAAAGACATGTTTGAATTCAGCAGACAAAAATAATCCGTAATCAGTTGGAAAACTGTTGACATTTGAAAAATAAATTTGTAAAGATTTTAGGCTTATTTTTTTTTTATTTCTTTGCCATGCTTAACAAAAATGTCAAACAACTACGAATTTATTTTTAATGCGAGGAAAATGTCAAATAGCCTTTTCTTCCATGGAATTTTCTCTTTGACTGTAAACACATACAATTTATCCATTTTTCTTTGTTGAAACCTAATAAATTGGTCATTCTTAAAACATATTTTTCATATGCAATATACCAATTTTAACGTTAGCATATGTAGCTACATTAGAGCTAATATCCGTATTAGATTATGTATCTGTAGAATACAGATAAGAAAATTGATTTCTATTATTGTTTTGTGTAACTTATTTTAAATACTTATTTATTATATTAACGCAGTAACCAATGTTGATTTCCATTGATTTCTCAATGGTTTGTCATCAAGAATACATGCAAAATTTTCGAATGTTTTGAAAAATCAATTTCATTTATTGAAATACGGCTATATACTTCCCAAGTATTACTTACTCAATTTTTTACTACCTGTCTCGATCGCAGCAGATGTTCATCCTTTTCTATTAATTATAAAAAAAACACTGTCCGTGGCAAAATAATAGCTATAATAAAGAAAAATATTAATAGCAGAAAATGTGCATAGCAGAAAATTGTCTATAGCAAAGAAACATGTCCATAACAAAAATAATGTTCATAGCAAAAACAAATCCCGTCGCAAAAACAATCCCAGGGCAAAAATATACTATGAGAAAAAAATGGGCATGGTAAAACTGTACCCATAGCAAAAAGAAAATGCTAATAGGAAAAATGTTTATAGCAAAAAATGTCAATATCAAAAATTGCCCATGACAGAGAAATGCCCATAGCAAAATGTTCATAGCCAAAAAATGTCTATAGTAATAAAATGTCCATAGCAAATACTGTCTATGACTATAGCAGAAAACTGTCTATAGCAAAAATCTTTATATAGCAAAAAACTGTATATAGCAAAAAAAAACTGTCTATAGCAAAAAGAACTGTCTATAGCAAAAATACGGTCTATAGCCCAAAAATTGTCCATAGCAAAAAAAACTGTCTATAGCAAAAAACTTTTTATAGCAAAAAACTGTCCATAGCAAAAAACTGTCTATAGCAAAAAAAACTGTCCATGGCAAAAAACTGTCTATAGCAAAAAAAAAACTGTCTAGAGCAAAAACAAAAAAAAAACTGTCTAGGTCAAAAATGTCTACAGCAAAAAAATGTCCATAACAAAAAGTGTCCAAAGCAAAAGATATCTACAGCAAAAATATATCTATAGCAAAAAATGTCCATAGCAAAAACTGTTCATCATTTCTCTTCTCGAGAAATAATAGAGAAATTCTTTTTTGACTCAAGAAGTTGATTTTTTAGATTTGTTTGTAAACAGATGTTCCCCTTTCTAGGGATTGGGTTTCCCGATACAATAAAACTCACCTTGGGTCTAAAACTGATTTTGTTATGGGTGGAGTGGTAGAATTCCTACAAGTTTTAGCCTGTCTTTTGTATGCTGCTTGACCGCCTTTCATATCTTATAAGGTGTTTACACTTCCGCTTCCGCCTCCCTCTTTTTCCCGCTCTTGCTCTCTCTTTCGCTTTCTCTCTCCCTCTCCTTCTCTCTCTCTCTCTGTTAATTCATAATAAACATATATTTAAAAAAATTTGAAAGGAAAAAATCGTCTATTAAAATATAGACCAATATCAGCGCTTGTAGTAATACTGTTAACACTTAGCTAGAAAAGAATACGAAATAGGGAAAAGCTTTTCATATATTGTATAGATTAACTGTTTCTACAAATTCCCTTTTAATTGAAACAATCCAATCTAAACTCTATTAGTGTCTCAGTTGTTAAGTTTTCTTCATTTCTGTCGTGATCAAGTTAATCCGCTGATGACATGTTTTAATTAACCAACTATTTTGTTATTAGAAGTTTGTGATCCAATAAACCTAATGTTGTCTTGAAATTATGCTTGCGAGTTATTCTCCTGTCTAATTAACTAAAAAGCCATCCTATTTCAGAGGACTACGCATCTTAAAATTGTTGAAAGCGATGAAAGGCTCGCAGCAAAAGTGGCCTCAGTCGTGGAAGGAGTAGTGAAATCAGATATGTTATATTTATGTTATATTTATATTCAACTGGCATTTCAACCCGGCGTCGTTCAGGTGTTTGGAGGTGTATGTTGAACATAAAAAAGCGGTCAATATTTTTAACTTTGACCCCTATTATGAACCCGTAAAGTTTTTGGCTCAAATCAAGTTATTATGTTTGGTCCATCTATATGTAACATTCCAAGTGTTTAGACCCAAAATTGTCGCAGGAGGTTGGTAGAGTTATCGAAGGTCAAATTGTTTACCTTTGATCCCTTAACAGACACATTTCTGGCCGAACACGGATTACAAAGATTTTCCCAAATCTCTGTATCCTGTATATTACATTTCGAGTCTGTAAACTGAAAATTGACAGAGTTATTACCTAGGAAAATGTACACCCACAGACACACAGACACGTTCACTTTTATAGATTAAACAAAAATATATACGTACTAGCGTGTGTGCCCGGCGTTGCCCGCGTGTTTGGAGGTGTATGCTGAGCAAAAAAAAAAGGTCAATTTTTTTAAAAATGTGACCCTTATTATGGCCCTTTAACATTTATTGTTTTGGGCTCAAATTGAGTTATTAAGTTAGATCCATGTCCAAGAAACCTATACCTAAAATTTAAAGTGTTTAGACTCAAAATTATTGGAGGAGTTCGGTAGAGTTCTCAAAGGTCAAATCGTTGAACTTTAACCCCTTAACAACCAAATTACTAGCCGACAACCGATCACATAAATGTTCCCAAATCTCAATATTTGTATATAAAATTTCAGTCTGTAGACTGAAAATTGACAGACTTATTGCGTAGGGAAATGTACACAGATACACAGATAGACACACACACAGACACCTTCACTTTTATAGATATATAGACACATAAATATATATGGAAACAATTTTGTGTTTACTGTAAACTTTTTACGCAAATATTATGCAAGTATAAATCATGTAGAATATCCGCATGAATATAATTACACGTAATAGTTACCAAAAGATGATCCTACCATGAGAAAATCGAAAAAAAACTAATAGGGAATTAATTAAAATGGATGTTTAAAAGAATATGCATATTAGCTAGATCTTTTGCTAGTGAATGCAATTCCACAACGCATATATAAGAAAATTGTATTTTATTTTTAAATAAATAGAAAAGAGGGTTTTTAATGTGAATATCAATACACACAAAAGAAAAACGAATTTATAGGAGTATAGATTCCAAATACTTAATACTTCTATGATACGCAAACTCGTTATTGACATCGTAAAATCTAATGCTTTGATAGTATAAGCACGTTATATTATCAGATGGACGACTTCGAGAAAATGTGTTCAAAATATAGTCATGTTTCCAATTTTTACTAACTTATGTTAAAATATTTTGCTTCAGTTATCGATGATGTTATTTTTGTGTTCATAAACATTCGATTACTAGTAAAAAGAGTTCAATATTCATTTATAAAAATTACGTCTATATGAGAAACACACAAGCACACACTTTATTTTTCAATCGTTTTATTAATACAAAAATAAGGAGACGTTCACGTGTGTGTTTAAATATATGTTATAATAAGCTCGTTATGGTTATCGTATTTTTTTATGGTTTATTATAACTTGTTTTTGTTTTATACTAGCTGCAGGCCCGGCGTTGCCAGGTCCTACAATAAACTTAAAAATATTATTTTCATTAATGCAGATTGCGTATGTATCATTACAAAATCAATGCATCACTGAATATTATATATAACGTGTAATAATTTGCCCGGTATACTATTTCGCCAAAAAAACAAACAAACAAACAATAGTAATAGCAATGATAATGTCGTTCATAAAATTCTGTCTGTGTTTGTTTACAATATCACATAAGCTGATATTTAGGCCTGACGATCTTACAGATTAACTTTATCTCTTATAGATAAAAAAAAAAACAATAAAATTTACAGGGGAATATTTCACCTTACAATGTTAATCCGGTGTCCCTGCAAAAATGATATTTTATCTATGAGAAAACAACGACTATTCTTACGATTTAATTTTTTCCATTTTCGATGCTTGTCGAATTAATTTCTGTAAAAAAACATTTTTTAAGAACACCGCCATAAATATAACTTAGCTTTATGTGAAATTTTCCAAAGATAGGTTCAGCCGTTTCGGAACTTATGAGGAAAAAACTCACACACACACACACACACACACACACACACACACACACACACACACACACACACACACACACACACACACAAAGTGAGTTTTGTACATAGAAGTAGAGATTTGATTTACAGCATATATCACATTCATTTTATGGTATCTGGCGGGTTGCTCAAGCCATATTGACTCATTCTCTCCACATGTGTCTATCTTCGATAGCCTTAGGAAGATCTTCAAGTTGTAAGCCAGTGTCTTCTGTCAATAAGTTTGTGCAAGTCTTGACATGTCTTTCTACTTTAGCGATTCCCTGTTTCAGATCTCACTATACCACATCACTGACAACCTCATTGCTGTAG
Organism: Euprymna scolopes; assembly: GCF_053919585.1. Taxonomy (NCBI): domain Eukaryota; kingdom Metazoa; phylum Mollusca; class Cephalopoda; order Sepiida; family Sepiolidae; genus Euprymna; species Euprymna scolopes. The sequence goes on from NC_136506.1 coordinate 33,791,167, forward strand.
CAATGTCCGCCATGACGGCTTCTTTCACTTATTATTTAAGAAATCCTGGGAAGCCATACCGACGGTTAATAGTTAAGCGTGTTTTATAGTTTAACACTGTTTGCAGCATTCTCGTGTAAATTCCGCCTAACTTACTTTTATTATTATAATTTTTTATTTTTTTTTTACTGAGAGTCCATGCTAGTGAACCATATTCGATTAATAATAAACAGAAACATATCAAAGGCATATTTATTTCCTCCTTGCGAGAAGATTAAACACCAAGTCATGTGTCCTTTTGAGAAGCCAGCGCACCAGGATACCAGTGAATGAGCAGCCGTGATAGCAATTCTCAGCTGAGGCGCGTCAGCCAAACAGTTTTTACATTTTGCTGTGAAACCTGTTAAAGTCTAAAATTCACTCATCTTAACACCATAATATAACTGCTTGATACGAGCAAATAATTAATATATTTCCCGCATTTTTCGATAAACACTGACATGAACGAAGTAAATTGACAGCCTTATTATTGTAACAGCTGCATGAGCGATCAATTTTCGTTAATAAACACACGCAATATCTTGTGTTATTTCGATTTGTTACTTGGTTGGCGTATTAATACGCAGACGATTGGTGCTGCATTAACATGAGCTGTCGAGGCTTACAGGTTTTCGCCTACCTTGTTGATGAGAAGATGTAAATAAGTTTCAAGTAGATTTGGTCAGGGCAAACGGTTTTTTTCCTGTTCACGTCTTGCGGAAGTTCATATTTTAATAGAGATGATTAGTGTTCTTCATGGAAGATTGTCATTCTTTTCTTATTCGACTCTAAACTTCGCAGGTGTTTCTTACTTCAAGATTTACTGTTTTGATCGAAACAGATTTTCATCTTTATTATCAAAAAATGTTCGGAACAAAAAATGTCTATAGCAAAACTATGTTCGTGGAAAAATAATGACTATAATAAAAAAAATATTAATAGAAAAAATGTGCAAAAATTAGTCTATAACAAAAAAAGCCCATTCCCGCAAAAAAAATGTTCATAGACAAATGTCCATAACAAAAATGTTCATAGCAAGAAAAGTTCCATAACAAAAATATACCATATAAGAAAAAGTTTCCATAGCAAACTATGTCCATAACAAAAAAATTTCAATGGCAAAAGAAATGTTCATATCAAAAAATGTCTATAGAAAAACATGTCAATATCAAAAATTTCCCATAAATAGAAATGCCATAGTCTAAAACCAAATAATGTCCATAGGCAAAAAATGTCCATAGAAACATAATGCCCTATGAAAAAAAATGTCCATAGCAATAAAATGTCCATAGTAAAATAATGTCCATATCAATAAAATCTATGTCAAAGAAAATGACCATGGCACGAAACTGTCTATAGTAAAAATAAATAAATAAATAAATAAATCTCTATAGTAAGAAATGTCTATAACAAAAATATGTCCATAGCTAAAAAATCCATAGCAAAACAATAGTTCATAGCTAAAATTGTTCGTCATTTCTGTTCTCGAGAAGTAATAGAGAAATCCTTTTAGACTTAAGCAGTTGATTTTTTTATTTTGTTCGTAATGAGGTGTATCCCATTCTAGAGATTAAGTTTTCCATTATAATATAACTTACCTTGGATCTAACTCTGTTCTGGTTATGGGTAGAATGGCAGAGGCAAGTAAATAGGGGGTTCATTTCTTACAAAATTCCTATGAGTTTTAACCTGTTGTTTAGTATATGTTGCTTGACCGCCTTGGTATCATATATGGTGTCTGTCACTTTCGCTTTCGTCTCCCACTCCTTCTTTCCTTCTTTCTCTCTTTCTCTCTCCGTCTCTCTCTCTTACTTTCTCTCTCTGTTAATTTATAGTAAACATATATTTTTAATAAAGTAAAAAAAAAGAATTTATCGTCTATTTAAATATAAAGCAATATCAGCGCAGGTAGTAATACTATTAACACCTAGCTAGAAAAACGAAATAAAACAAAAGGAGCAAGCGTTCCTCGTGTTTCATTTTATATTAATCGTTTCTACAAACTTGTTTTCAATTGAAACAATCTAATCTAAGCTTTACCAGTTACTTAATTGTAAAGTTTTGTTAATTTCTATCGTGATCAAGTTAATCTGCTTATGACATGTTTTAATTAACCAACTATTCTGTTATAAGAAGTTTGTGATTCAATAAACCTAGTGTTATTTTTAAATTATGCTTGTGAGTTATTTTCCTGCCTAGTTAACCAAAGAGCTATCTGATTTTTAGAGGACGTACGTATCTCAGAATGTTTGAGGCCGATTAAAGGTTCGCAACAAAGTTGATTTCAGTCGTGAAAGTAGTAGCTGATATCAGGTATATTATGGTATTATGTTATATAAATTTTCAATTAAAAATACTTCAGACTTCTATGATATACGAACTGTTATTGACATCGTAAAATCTACTGCTTTGATAATATATTTACGTTATATTATCGGATGGACGGCTTCCAGAAACCGTGTTTAGAATATAGTCATGTTTCAATTTTTAATAGAATTTTCACAGAAATTTGTTGCAGTTATCGTTGATGTTATTTTGCTTTTATAAATATTTGATTAAAAGTAAAAAAATGGTTCAAATTTATTTTTGGAAAGTTACGTCTAGATGAGGAACACACAAGCACACAATCTTTTTTTTTTATCGTTTTATTAATACAGGAATAATGATATGTTAACCTATGCGTTTAAATATATGTTATAATAAGCTCGTCATGGTTATCGATGTTATTTATGGTTTTTAATAACTGGTTCTTTATTTTATACTAGCTGGCTGCCCGACGTTGCCCGGTCGAATAATGAACTTAAACTTAAACATGATATTTTCATTAATGCAGATTGCGTATGTATCATTATAAAATCAATGCGTAGTTGAATGTTATATATTGTGTGTAGAATTTCCCTGCTTGCCAAATTTGAAAAATAACAACAACAACAACAACAACAACAACAACAACAATAATAATAATAATAATAATAATAATAATAATAATAATAATGTCGTTCATGAAATTCTGTCTGTGTTCGTTTACAATATAACTTCAGCTGATATTTGGGCTTGACAATCTTAAAAAGTGTCTTTCTTCCCTTATAGATGAAAAACAAAATTACAGGGGAATGATTTACCTTACACCAGCCAATGTTAAACAGGTGTAATGTGAAATGTTCCCCTGCAAAAATTATATTTTATCTATAAACGAACAAAGACTATTTTAAAGATTGGGTTTTTTTTTCGATTTTCGAATCTTGTCGGATTAATTTATGTACAAAACATACCTAAGAACGCCGCCAGAAATATAAATTACCTTCGTGTAAAATTTTCCTCATATACGCTCAGCTGTTTTGGAACGTATGCGAAAGCAATTCACACACACACAAAGTGACTTTTATATAATGTGGAGATTTGATTTCAATAAATATTCGATCAATTATCATGGTATCGGGCGGGTTGCCCGGACCAAATTAACTCATTCTCTCCAAAGGTGTCTATCTTCCATGGCCTTAGGATTGGTTGATTGGTTGTTTTTGTTTTACGGCATATCAACCCTTTTCGGGTTATTTAATGCTGAATCAAAAGATTTTGAAGAAAAATTTTTTTAATAGAATATATTTGCTGTTTTCACCCATCTATTTAACCCATAGTTGGGACCCTAACAGGTACTACCACTCCGGGTCAGAGAGGACCTGGGACCAATGGTAATTAAAGGGTGGCTCCACACTCCCCAAAGCCCACAAGCTGGGGCCTCGCCACTGGATATAGTTTAAGGTCATATCCAGGACCCCCATTGAGGGACTTTTACCCTCTGCAGGGGGGCAGTCGGCGTATTCTAATGCCCCACCGACAGGGCCTGGCCTTAGGAAGATCTTCAAGTTGTAAGCCAGTGTCTTCTGTCAATAATTTTGTGCAAGTCTTGACGCGTCTTCTTACTTTAGCGATTCCCAGTTTCAGATCACACTGTACCACATCACTGACAACCTCATTATTTCTGCTGTAGCAATGTCCACCCTGTCGTTTTCTTCTTTCTCTTTTTACAGAAGAGATCCTAGGAAGCCATACCAACGGTTAATAGTTAAGCGTGTTTCCTAGTTTAACACTGTTCGCAGCTTTCTCGTATAAGTTCCACCTAAGTTAATTTTTTTTTTACTGAGAGTCCATGCTAGTGAACCATATTTGATTAATAATAAACACAAACGTATTAAAGGCATATTTATTACCTCCTAGCGAGGATATAAAGCACAAAGTCATGTGTCGTTTTGAGAATCCAGCGTCGTCTTCTTCATTCACTTATTATTGAAGAGATCCTGTGAAGCCATACCGACGTTTACTAGTTAAGCGTGTTTAATAGTTTAACACTGCTTGGAGCGTTCTCGTGTAAGTTCTACCTAACTTAATTTTATTTCTTTCACTGAGAGTTCCTGCTAGTCAACCATATTCAATTAATAATAAATAGAAATTAATCGAGAGCATATTAATTACCTCCTTGCCAGGAGGTTAGATACAATGTCATGTGTCGTTTTGAGAACCCAGCGTACCGGGATACAAGTGCATGAACAGTCATGTTAACAATTGTAAGCAAAGACGCGTCAGGCGAACAGTGTTTGCATTTTGCTCTAAAAACTGTTAAATTTGAACATTCGCTCATCTTAACGCCATAATATAACTGCTCAATACGAGCAAATAATTGATATATTTCACACGTTTTTCGGTAAACATTGGCATGAACGAAGTAAAACTGACAGCCTTATTGTTGTAACAGTTATATGAGTCATCTATTTTTGTTTATAAACGCACGCAATATCTTCTGTTATTTCGGTTTATAACTTGGTTGGCGTATTAGTACACAGGCGATTATCGCAGCATTAACATAATCAGTCGATTCTACAGATTTGCGCCCACCTCGTCGACAAGAAGATCCTATCAGTTTCTAGTGTATTTCGTCAGGGCAAGCTGTCCTTCGTTCACGTCCTAAGCCAGAAACGAGCAGACGAGATGGACGTTAGTTCATATTTTAGAAGAGATTAGTGTTTTTCATTGGAGATTGTGACCCTTTTCTTATTCAGTATTCAATTTCAGTCAGATGCGTCCAGGCGCAGCCAAGTTTACCAGATGGTGTTCTTTATCCTGGCGTTCTTCCAAACCAATCAACTCTTAAATCAAATTATCATTCATAACGACGATCGTTGTCAAAGTGGCGCGGCTGATCTAGACAAAATAATATTGATTATTTTTCTTTTGCTGAGGAATAAAAAAAATCAAGCGATTAACAATAGAAAGAGTAATCCCGATGTTTATGACAATTTGCCACTGACTTGGTCTACTTTCATTGTAATTTTTGATATAGTTAATCTGAATATCCGAGAATTCTAATGCGTGCCCGTCTAGTGCCATAAGTGAGTTATGTTATATGATTGATATATTTATATCTACAAACACAAAATCCAACAACCCGGGTCTGCCTTGGTTACGTCGTTCATTCTTCTGTCGGTGAGAGATATGGCGGCTCCATCCTTTAAGTGCATTCTCACACGCATTATTGCTTTCTTAGCGGAGAAGGGGTAGGTGTATTGCCGATCGCCTGACACCTATACCGATGCCAATTGGTCTTTTCATAGCTATTTTACCACAGCAAGCATGCGTCTAAGGGATCGCTGACTGTTGCTTCACCGTCACCTCGGGTTACATTTTCCTGCGCTAGTGAGGAAGGAGTAAATGTACAGCATTTGTTCATCCGAAATGGTCACTCATATAATATTAGCCAGGTTTAGCGTCGCTGAACTCCCGTAATCTGACAGTAAGGCGTGTGCTGACATGATTATAACTGTAAACAGAGATCTTTACCAGCTTTTTTTTTTTTTGCTAGAAACGAACACATGAGTAAGTTGTTTCGTAAAAGCCTGAGCTCACGGTCAATCGTATTGCCTGAAAAATGAATCAACATTTTGTGTACAAATTAATATTAGTCTTATTCCTACAAAGAAAAGTATTTGGCAATAAATAAGAACGACAGTAGAAATCGACTTAAAACCTTTACATCCTAAATAGCATTTATTCGACGCAATTAAAACTCCGTCCTCAGCTCATAATTTGTTCAGTTCGATTATCACCAGCATTTGCACTATCGTTGAGGATGTTGTTCCCGTTGTGTACACCCCATTACACAACAGTACGAACCAAGTTCGTCTTCACTTGCCTACTCACAGGGGCATAGTTAGGCACAAGGTGGAGTTTGAATATTGTGAAAATCTAGTTACAAGAAGAGAACATACGTGTCGGAACAAAAATTAAAATTTTGTCAGTCTAGAAACATTAAGCATCCACTAACTGACGACAGTATAAACTAAGCATATTGTCAGAACAGATATTGCACTTTGTTTTTAACCAAATAGACAATTTATTTATCTTTGTATAACTTTTAAAATAAGTTTTACAAAATCAAAAGTTCAAAAAGAAGTAATCAAGAATTCTCAGATCATTTCTCGGCACTTGAGTTTGGAATCATACTATCGAAGCGTTGGTCCTCAAACGCCTGCATTTCAAAAAACAACCACACCCTCTCTCGTCTCGATTACGGAAAATTAGCGTTAATCCTTTTGAATTCCGACTGCGAACTCGGCTACTCACTTTTTACTGCACTGGTATGTGCGTCTATTGCTTGCAAACGACAACACCAACGCGTAAATATGATTCGAGATAGAGGTCACGCGTAGATGTGATATTTTATCTTACCGCTGAATATATAGACTATTATACACCCTTGTTGTCGTTTTTAGCCAAGCTTTTTCTCGTCTACCAGTAAAATACTCGCGTACAGATGTTTATATAAAGTATTTTCCGGTTTTGTTTTTTTCTTAAATGCAGTCACAGAAAACATCAGAGCGGAAACTCGCATGTGTGTGAGAGAGAGAGAGGAGAGAGAAAGAGGGCGACAGTCAGAGCCTTACTCTACACGGCCACATTTCGTGCGTTGTCTCCTCTAAGAAATAGCACACAGACATGTATTTTCCTGTTTACTCTCTGAAGTGAGCAGCAAGCAAATATGCCACCTTATGGTTTGATCTCACGTGGCCGACCTGTAGTTTTTACAAGTTTTTTTAGGTTGCAATATAAAAACTAATAAAACAAAATACTGAAAGGCACCGTAGGATTTATAGATAAAACTTTCTTGCATTTAATAAAAGCTTTTTCCTGCAAACTTGTTTATATTTTATCACCTTTTTTTCACTTGTTAACTATTAATAAGGCTACGTTCAATCAAAATAACATTTTTGCAAATAAAAATCGTACAAACAATTTTTACACGTTTATAAAATACGGTTCGGCAAATAATTTCATTTTACTGCGTTTGATATGAATTATGTGTTTAAATATTTCTTTTTTATTGTTGTGGATTTTAGCAAACATTTTTTTCCAGTTAAAATTGAGAATATCCATGTCCTCAAATACGTTGGAACATACCACATTATTTCTCCGTGTTGAAATGGAAGCTGTTATAAATGGATTCCATTCTGAGTCTTGATCAAGCAGAAAAATAAGTTATTTTGAGAACATCATATGACAACAGTGTAAAACCTATAAAAACGTGTTTGTGACTAAAACAAAAATATGATTTGCGAAAGAAAATGGCGGAATAAAAAAGCGCATTGCGTCAATCTTCTATGTTTAGAAAACATGCCTGTCCTAATGTTGATATACTGTATTTTTTAACTATATTTCCTTGTGGGCGTATAGCGACGTCAATATAAACTTTATTTTTCTTGCGAAACGTAGCAATCGCTAAATTAACACGAGTTTTCACTTCACAAAATAGGTTATGTTTTCGATTGAGTTTGTTTGTTGATTTTTCACTAGATTTGATTAGTTTGCCTCTGTATACATCAACGTCAACGGCACTTGGAGTATTTTCGTCAAACTTAAAGTTAAAATTAAGCCTGGTTAATCGAAATGAGGGGATGATTTTCGAAAATATCGACAAAAAGATGCCCCTCCTTTTAGTAAAGTACCCAGTCGAGGGTGAGGGAATTTATGTTTTTAGCCAATTTTTCGATATATTTTAGCCAAGTTTTCGATATTTATCGTCCGAAAGGTCGAGCATCAAAACAATACTGATCTGGTGATAATCCGTTTTCTCTCTTGGAAGTTTTAGACAAACATACATACATGCATAGGTGCATACATTTAAACAGATAGGTGAGATTTATATTATAGGCGCCAATAGATATATTTTGTTGTGTATTTTTGTTACAGTTGTGATTTTTTTAGATGAGGATTAAATTATATCAGTTGGATCATTCGGACTACTGTTCTCATCTAGAGTGTTATTTGCAAAAAATTATTGTCTATGTAACCTCCGATCTTCTTCAGGTGTATGTTTTTTTTGTTTTTTGTTTTTTTTTTTTCAGGACAATAAATACACTTGGGGACTAATAATAAATATTATACACATTTTTTAAACAATTGAAATATGTAAGATATATCAATGGTCTTTTTACTAAATGTAAACCGCAGTTCGTTTATTTGATAAAATCAACATTTTCACTTGTTTATAGCCACAATATTCATCATAATTTTCGATTTTGAATATTCATCGTAGAAACTTTTACTAGACTCATTTTTTTACATAGGTGTCACCACTAATCAACGCCCAGAGACCACTCGGGAATAAGGGTTAAAGAGTGTACAGCAGTTTTAATCGATTAAGTATTGTTACGTATATGACTTTAGCTTGACCTTTGAAGGTCATGATCGAAATTTACAATTTCAGCTTCGTATATGTTTCAATTTTTATGTATGGAATCAATGTGGTTTTATAATAATAATTACCAATGCAACATTTAAGTTTGGTAAGATAAATAGTTTTTAAGTTATCAATGTTTCTATAGAATAACTTCGAGAATAGTACGCAAAATATGGAAAATTGAGCTCCAGATACGAATTTGGCTCATATTTACGTTTTAATGGAAAGTATGCTATCTCACAATTGACTCGTGTTCTTGTTCTGACATATCATGTTTTTGTTGGGAAAGTTTATTGCTTGTTTCCTAAAGTATTCTGACTGCGGAATGATAATGAGGATGCTCAGCTAATTTTTGATATGCAAGAATCCCCCTCTTTTAAAGGCGCTGACTTAATATACTTACTTACCGACCATGTGTCACATTATGCTTAGATGGGCAGCAAGTCAATATCTACTGTATTTTTAAAACTCATTTTGTGTCTTAAAAGCAAATGACTGCTTCAATATCGACTTGGCCGTTAATCTTAAACTTAGCAACCAGCCATCATATGACAACGCCTTGATGAGGTGAAGTGATTAACCTGGTACAACAGAGATTATACAATTATGAATAAACGTACACTTGTCTGAATGTTTACACTTTATCTTCTATATTTATAAAAGCGAAAATGTGTGTATGTATGTATGTATGTATGTGTGTATTTTTGTGTGTCTGCTAAAAACTTTCGACAGACACAACGAAAATTCACAAACTCGGTATCATATCGAAGCCCCATCCTTCGCTCGAAAAATATCGAAAAATTGGCCAAAAACGTTCATTTTTTTCACCCCGAAATCGACAATTTTCGACAGGAGGAGGTCAACAAAAGGTGTATCTTTTATTTCAGGACAATAAATACAGTTCCAGATTTACAATGACTGTAATATATATTATTCTGAAAACCAATCGAAATATATGAGATGTACTAACGGTTTCTATACTACATTTGAACTGCGCTTTGTTTATTAGACGAAATAAATGCTCCTCATTTGCTTCTGGCCGCCATATTTAGCATAATTTTGGATTTTAAATATAGCGGTTGTAAGCGAACGTATGCGCTTTGATGCGTCCAACACATACTAAAGGAATTCACTCCTCATATTTTTAAACAATGGAACTAATGTTCCTTAAATTAAAACTTTATATTTAGTTTGCTAAACTTTAATAGAAGAAAAATGATTTAGATTATAAAATACAGTTTTCCGACGCTTTAGACGAGAGCTGCTTTAGTATTTTGACCTTACTTTTATAACATTGATGACTAAACAGAAATCATCTATAATATAAATCTCACCAGTCTGTTTAAATTCATGTATGTATGTATGTATGTATGTATGTATGTATGTATGTATGTCTTAAAGCTTTCGACAGAGGCGACTGATTTTAACGAGATAGATATCGTTTTCAAGCTCGATCCTTCGAACGACAAATATCGAAAAATTGGCTAAAAACATTAATTTCTTCACCCTCAAGTGGGCACTTTTCTACAAGGAGGGGCCGCCTTTTTTCGCCGATATTTTTGAAAATCGTCCCTCTTTTCGATTAATAAGCCTTAATTTAAACCTTCGCCACTTCATGTTTGGCGACGGACCGAACGGTAAAGACGTCACGTTTATTTTCACGTTTTTTTCCCGCCTTGCGGTACGGATTCAAGCTTGTTTGCCTACCACCACTGTTTTTTTTTTTTAGTTTTTTTTTTTTTTTGCTCAACACACATCTCCAAACACCTGGGTAAAGACAATGTTTATTCTGTCGTAATAAACAGTGCTCTCTTTGAGTAGTATTATTTTCTCCACATTACAAAAAATAATTTAGTGTCACACATTGCCATTGTGGAGAGACAAGTAAGTTCGTAAGTTCTATAACTAGCAACTTTCACCCTCAAATAAAAAGGAAACAAATCCTTTTTTAAAATGTAACTTAAATTATTTTAATTTGTACATAACCCTCTTTTTATTGTGATTACAATTGAAAATCCATCACCCTCAAAGTAAAAACACTATACTTCAGAATTTACAATAAAAAAATAGAAATGTTTCATCTAATGCTAGTAGGCGCAGGTGAAACGTGAACAAATTCTACGGAATCTTTTACGTTTTTTCTAATGGCTCGAAATACTTGATGTTTCGCTAAGGTTAGAAATACTTGCTGTTTCGCTAAGGTTAGAAATACTTGATGTTTCGCTAAGGTTATCAAGGATATTTTTATTATCGTGACGCCATCACTTGATAGGTTGCCTACCACGGCTTAAAAGAGGTCCATCTACACTCGTGAGAAGGATAGACCGCGCCAGTTTCCCAACCTGGTATTTTTACCTCACGATACATCCAGCGCCTCACTTTCCCAAATGGTCACCCATCTGGTACTGGCCAGATTCAACGTTGGTTTTTTTGGTGACCTGGCGAGAACCGGTGTGTCAACGTGAGTGTGTTGTATTTACGACTAAAAATGCCAAATTATTTACAATCATCTCATAATTTTTAAAAAAAGTACAAATATGTATAACATAACCTTATTTTATAATAAAAGTCCAGATTTTAATTCAAGCCGAGAACTAATAAACAAAAAGAAAATAATTATTATATAGCGAACGATGAAGAATTAAATTTTCTGCCGACTTGTATAATTTAAACGTGGAGAAATTGTTTGCACGATGTGTTTTTTTTATTTCTGAATTTGATTTCGCTAGAGTCTATATAATCGGCACCTACAAAATGGTGTATGTATTAAATCTGTATATGCGTTTAACAGTGTGTATGCTGGTTTGGTACTCAACGAAGGTCTTTTATTCATCTGTTTAGGAGCTTTCAGTCAAGGGCTGCAACTGGCATTTAAAGACCTACTCACGTGCATTCGGTAATTAAACAAGATTATCTTACTTTTAATCTAGTCTCAAGATCAGCTTAATACATATTTAGACATTTTCTATAATAAATATGATGAAGTGGATTCGATGAAAATTGGAAAAAGGATTAAATACATAAGATTTATTATCAATAAATAGGACATATAACGATGTGAAACAGTACTGTTTAGGGAATTAATTATACCATTGTGTGTGTGTGTGTGTGTGTGTGTGTGTGTGTGTGTGTGTGTGTGTGTGTGTGTGTGTGTGTGTGTGTGTGTGTGTGCTAGTAGAGAAACTCGACGTTGCATGGGATTTAATGATGATCAACGTCTGTTTCATACTCCCATATTTTTATTGTCATCAGAATCGGTGAAACCGCCCATTTTTCAATCAAATCGATTGAGTGCCTGCTGTAGTTGTGGGGCCCATCTCGGTCCACCGTAAGGAAGTTTCACATACCTCTCGCAGTGATATAGTTCACACAACATTGTAGTTTACATTGCACTGTAGAGAATCATACTGTTGATTTTATAGAATTACTTTTTTATATATGATGGCTTAAATTAAAGTGTAAAATTCCAAAGTAAAGTAGCATGCTTCAGTTGTGCTCTAAAAAGAACCAGTCATTTCGAACGCACTCCTGTCATATCAAAGAAACTACTGTTAATTTTTTATGCCTAGACTTACTGCTTGTGCGGTTATAATGGCTTGCACTTTAGTCCAAGATGAAAAGGTCTACTATAATAGTACAATCTTGCTTAAAACAGAAAAAGTTACTTTCGAAAACGCCCCTGTAATATCTAAGAATCTACTGTTGATTTATATTTTGCGACTTTCGCCTTGTGTGGTAATAAAACCTCTCAAATACACTTCTAATGTTAGGCAGTGTACGGTGTTAACTTTGGCCAAAATCGTGTGTTCCTTCTTTCATCAGTTTATTTCGATTAGCGATACTTCTTGTAGTCAGTTGGATAGAAAGCCTATATAAGAACACTGCCAAGCAGGTAAAGTAAATTTGTGTGAAATTTTATAAAGTCGATCCAGCCGTATTCGAGCCCATAGGGACCTCCTCTCTCTTTCTCTCTCTCTCTCTCTCTCTATTTCTTTCTCTCCTAACCAAACAGAGACACACAAAGAGACAAAGTGCCTTTGATAGTAGATATATGTTTATAATTACTTTTCCTTTAGTAAGTACGACTTCTTACTATGATTGCAAACTTATGTATGCCCTGTATTTAAGAATGCAGGTGATAAGTCATCTCCCACTCAGTACAGACCAATAAGTCTCCTGTGTGCCATGAGTAAGTTGCTGGAATCCATATTAAATAGAAAAATAGTCAACCACCTCAGCAGAAATAACCCTCTTACACGCAATATGGTTTCCGTTCTGCAAGATCTACTGCAGATTAGCTAACGGTTATTTCATAGGATTAGTGAATCTCTCAACCAAGGCTTCCTTTCTAGTGCAATTGCTCTTGACATATCAAAGGCCTTCGACAAGGTATGGCATAAAGGCCTACTTCAAAAGATTTCCAGCTACGATATAACTGGAAATGTTTTCTCTACCATTAAATCATTTCTCTCTGATAGGCTCATAAGAGTAGTGGTCGATGGACAAAATCAGAAGCCTGCAGTATTAATGCGGGGGACCCTCAGGGGTCCATCTTGGGCCCAACTCTTTTCCTGATCCACATAAATGAGCTCCCTAAACACATACTTAAATCATTCGTTGACATCTATGCTGATGACACGACTATCTACAGCAACCCATCAAAGGCTGTAAATGGCAAAGTTCTCTCTGATTCTCTCTCCTCTGATTTCGAGCGCGTGGCACAGTGGGGAAAGACGTGGCTGGTTCCCTTTAATGCATCTAAAATCAAGCTCCTATCTTTACATCATCAACGCTCTGATGCCTATCTGGCATCAATTGAAATGGGTGGCTCTCGTCTAGGATAAACCCCATGTTTTGACACGCTTCTGGGCTAGACCTTTACTCCTGATCTGAAATTGAACACGTACATCAAGCCTGTTGACAAGGTCGCTAGAAAGATGGTGGGATCATTTTACCGCCCCAGAAGATATCTCACTACGGATGAAATTGTCTATCTATATAAAAGCCAAGTACGTCCAAGAATAGAATACTGCTGCCATATCTGGACAGGAGCTGCCGAAAACAGCTTATCCTGCCTTCACAGAGTACAAAATAGACTTCGTGGCTTAGTGGGGGATGCCCTTTTCTCTCCCCTGCAACCTCTCTCTCACAGAAGAGACGTTGCGAGCCTATCTTTGTTTTATCGTTATTTCCATGGCAGGTGTTCGTCTTAGTTCCAATCTCTTGTCCCCCTCGCCAATGTTTTACGAAAAACACCCGTCTAGCTGAAACCACTGTCAATAAGTTTCCCCACTCTTTATCGGTGCTTAAATCAAAACGTAGATTCTATGAACAAATCTTCTTTCTTAGAACTGCACACCTGTGGAACTCTGTTCTGTCTGCCTGCTTCCCGGCTGACTACAACCTGGATGTCTTCAAGTCCAATGTAAACAAATTCTTGATGAATCGCCCCCTTAAATAGACACTTTTATTAAATCCCCACACTAACGTACTGTACATGCAATAACTCTTATCCCTGAGTGGCTTTCGGGCCTTGATAAGTGGTGATCACCGTGTAAAAAATGGAATAGTCTGATATGATGAAACTTAACGTGGCATCAATTACTTTAAATCACAGAAGACGCTATAGGCAACTTGACTTACGCCGTATATATGTAAATAAATGAAGCCAAACATTTATTGGCTTAATCGCTTCTTATTTTCATTTTTATTTTTTTACTACATAAGATATTTGTTTTGTTTCATTAAAAATACTTTAGTTCGTTTTCTCTGCGAGTTCTTGCTGTTTGGTATAATTTGATTATCGAGTGTGAAAGAAACGGATTACGAGTCATTAAGTTCAAACGACTGTTAAAGCGAGAACAGTCGTTAGAGTATCTCTTGAAAAAATTCGTATTGATTTATCCTCTGAAAGTGCGCACGTGTTTGTGAACGCGTAATAACAAATAGGGTCGCTACAGGACGTTTTTGAAATGGTTGCCATTCTTGTTTATATATCACAGGGTTTCCTAAACCTTTTGCAAGATGGCGTCTCTTAGCTTCCAAATAAATTCCTAGCGCCTCTCACTCCAGACAGAGACAGAAAAAAGCTTCTTTTTTTCTTTGTTTCAAATGTACAACAACATATTAAGCACGAAGTATGCAACTTAAATATGTGTATAATATGTCAAGGCATTAAATATGACTTTTTACACATTATCGTTCCATCAATGTAATTGGAGAGCATTCTTATTCCTTAATATGAAAATATTTAGATTTTACACATTTTTAACTTAATTGTTCCTAACTTTAATTCATGTCAGTCCATCGATTAAAAAACTATGTTACATTCCCCCCTTCTCATGTACATAAGAAGACATACTAGATAAGTGAAAATGATATAAGGAAAAGGCTAGAATCGAACCCTGTAGGCAAGTGTTTAAGATAATAGAAATTGGCACCTTAAGGAGTCCAGTTCATTGTTATTTCTATTAAATAGCTAAATATTATTTATGTCGGAAAAAGAGTCGATTGTCCATTCTTTTAGAAATCTGAATATTAAATATGTCAGTTTAAAGAATAAATGCAAGTTAAAAAAATATTGTTTAAAAATAAGTTAGATATTAAACCATTAAAATTGAAGATTCTTTGTTTGCCAAAAGTGTGTTGGACAGACATATGTAAATCCACGTGAAAGTTAGGTCACATTCAGAACACACTTCTTACGTCATAAACCAAGGAGATTTCTCAATAAGGGATTAAGGGTTGGCAGTTAGAGGGTCAGTCAAAGACAGAGTCAGTGGAAGTCAGTGAGAGTCAGAGAGAGAATCAGCAGAGGTTGAGAGGAGAACCCCTTAGAAGTGAAGGGAGGATAGCAGACCATGTACTCGAAAAGGCTTGAGTTACTGATATCACCAATCGGTCGGTTGAAGAATAAAGAGACCAACTATGTTTCTAACTGTTGTCTCGTGTAGCCATTCCTTATAACAGAAAAGGTAAATAAGTTTTGTGTATTCATCTATAAACGAACTCTTGTATAACCCCCTTAAAAGTAATTTGCCTCCTTTATCATAATAATGAATCGCCTCTCCTCTATATGTGTTAAGAATTGTTGCATCATATCTCCCAGTCCGTATTAATATGAAGACCCCAAGAATTATCTGAGTCTGTAATAAATGACTTACTTCATATCAGAGTCGTCATGATGTACAAAAAACTGTTCTAAATGTCTTCTCCTCAGAATTGCCATCGCCATCATTATTCGTGTATTATGAATCCTCGTTATGTGCTCCAATATGAACCCCGACCCCCTGCACAACTTATGATGATATCACTAGACCAACGAATTATGGTCAGGATGAAAGTCATATAAGATATGAGGCTTCCTTGGCTATAGTATGAGCCAATTAGTGAATCTCTTCGATTAAATGGTCACGAAACAATTGTAACGAATATGAGAATATACAATATGTGTTACATAAAAGGGCTGCCCCCTTCTCATGTAAGTAAGAAGGCAGACTAGATAAGTGAAAATGATATTAGGAAAAGGTTAGAATCGAACCCTGTAGGCAAGTGTTAAAGATAATGAGAATTGGAAACTTAGGAATTCAGCCCATTGTTACTTCTTTCAGAAATAGCTAAATATTATTTATGTCGGAAAAAGAGTTGCTTGTCCATTCTTTTAGAAATCTCGATATTAAATATGTCAGTTAAAAGAATGAACAATGTGAGTTAAAAGATATTGTTTAAAAATAGGTTAGATTAAAACAAGTAGAATTGAGAATTCTTTGTTTGATAAAAGTGTGTTTGGACAGACATATGTAAATCCATGTGAAAGTTAGTCACGTTGGGAAGCACACTTCTGGCATCATATAAAAGGAGCTCAATATATTGATCTAAAATTAGAGACAGAGTCAGTGAGAGTCAGAGAGAGAATCAGGAGAGATCAAGAGGAGAGCCCCTTAGAAGCGAAGGGAGAAGAGTGGACCATGTAATCGAAAAGGCTTGGATTCCTGGCATCACCGATCGGCCGGTTGAAGAGTAAAGAAACCAACTACGTTTGCAACTGTGGTCTTCGTATCGCGTTTCCACCAACGTGAAAGTTAAATGTGGTGTTTATCATTTTGTAACGAACTTTGTACAACCCTTCCAAGTATTATGGGTCCTCCACACCATCAACAATAATGTATCTCCCTTCCTTTATATGTGTTAAGAACTCTTGCATCATATCAGCCAGTTTGTAATAATATGAAGACCCCAAGAATCATCCCAGACTGTCATAAATTTCTTCCCCTACAAAATTGTCATCACTGTCGTTCTTCGTGTATTATGAATCCTCGTTATGTGCTCCAATATGAACCCCCGACCCGCTAGACAACACTTCCAATCTCCTATAAAATAAAATTGAACGTGCGTTTGCCCAACTCACTTCGCGATATGAATAATCAAATTAGTTTTATGAGTAAAGAAAGTATGCTTAGTTTTAAAAATAACTAATAATAGTTAAAATGAAAAATTAATTTTAAAGAGCAAAACTTATCGATTAGTTTATCATAGTTTGCCTATCGATATTTTTTCTTTTCACTTATTTAATTTTTTTATCGATTAGTTCCGTCTTATTATCGATTAGTTTTGTCTTCTTATTCAAAAGCGTTGTCTTCTTTTTTATCGATTTGTTTTGTCTTAAATATATTTCAAAAATAAAAATCTGTTTCATTGAATTAAAACCTGTTTAGTTAACAGTTTTTTTTAAGAAGACAGAAAATAGGTTTTATTGTTTAACATTTTTAAATTGTTAAAATTTTAAATTTGTAAATAGAGATATTCGCTTTAATAACGTCGATAATATTGAGCTGTAAGGAACAATATTCTTACAGAAAAAGAACGAGACATTTGTTAGTTAATAGTATTGAAGCTGACAACTATTTATCATTTCAGATAATATATTATTATTAATATTTTCTATGCAGATTTATATAGAAAGCATTGTTGAATTCTCACATGGTCGACTTTACTACTAATTTATTCAATAACCGTTTTTCTCCAATACACACATAAACACATTTTCGTCGCAAATTGAAAACAACGGTATTAAACATAAAAGGTTTTTAATTAACAATGAATTAAATAAACAAAGCAGTTTATGTATTTAAAATAATGTAGAGGTCACCGAAAGCAAGTAACGTGGAACCTGATCAGTGCCAGATTGGTGACCATTTGGGAATACCAGGCGCTGCATGTAGGAGGACATCGTAACCTTCCTGCAATAACTGCAAATACCTAACGTCACCGTCTCCCTTAAAAGCGATATTAATGCGATCGGGGAGCGTTTGTTAATTTAATATTTCCTAGACGTATATTCCTTCGGAGTAAACCTGTTCAACGCACCTAGAATGTATTACTTTATCTTGTTGTATTTTACCCTCACCTTAATTACTCTTGCTGCATTTACAGCTCCTGATAAAAAGTGCCGCCGTCAGAATGGCGGAACCGTAAACTTTAGCCAACCCTGTTATATTGGCTATTATGAAGAACAATATTTGTGATATTCTGTGAAAAAATACGCTACTTATTATTTTCATTACAACAATGAAAGTATTTGCGTATTGTTTATTTATTTATTACAAATTAACGTTTAGAAATTTTGTTTTAAGCAACCATAATTACACTCCTAGATGTATGTATCAGTTTTAGTATACGCAGAACAAAATCAGGACATATTAAGACATTTTAAATATATTTTTTTAACTTTTAATGTCAATTTTAAAACATTAAATGTTAATTTTAAGACATTAAATGTCAATATTAATATTAAATGTCAATCTTTATTTTAAATGTCAATCTTGATTTTAAATGTCAATTTTTAGACATTTTAAAATTATTTTTTTTCGAAATAGCGACATGCTGCAAAATACAAGAGTGCTTCCAAAAGTAAGGCCTCCTATCGTTAACTCAATACTTAAAACGTTTAATATCTACCAAGACGAGAGTAATACCATTAAAAGGAGCAACTTTATGTGATCCAAGATTTAGTTTTCTACATAGTTACTACCCTTCTCAATACACTTTTACCAGTCACTTTTAATGCCCTGCCCGTAAAAGTCATAAAGCATGCTTTGTCACTTACATTTCTAGCGCTACTCTTAAATCAACTAACCCATCTCCTAACTGTACTGATTGTAACTGTATTGGCTTCGCAAACATTTAACAGGTGCCGATGAATGTTGATTGATTCAATATTTTCTGCGTGTGGAATTCAATGACGCATCTCTGTTCTGATGTACGTCCATGAAAGGGGTTCCGTCAATATCTGATTAAACTTTTATGCCATGAATGCATGATTTCAGTCATTAGGCAGTGCAATTTGGTATTCTCTTTGGTCCATTCGAGCGTAAATATAAAAAATAGGTGGCATTACTTTTGCTTATATACACTGAAACCACCAGGAAACGCATCGAAGCACAGAAATTAGGAGCCCATGATTTTTGGAAAATCTACAACACTGTAGTATATGATGGGCAGTCAACAATTCACTTGCTATCAAACAATCATGATGTTGCTTGCACGGCAACCGACAAGGCTAATCTGCTTGCCAGTCGGTTTGCCTCAAACTCCAAACTGGACCCGGCACACCACTCCCTTCCGGACTTTCCTTTGCGGACAGACGCCACACTAGACGCTTTGAAAATCACCCCTTCTCAGGTGCATGATATCATAAAAAACCTAGTCATCTCAAAAGCATGTGGACCAGATCTCATTCCGACCGTGCTAATAAAATAATGCTCTGCTGAGGTTGCTCAAGTTCTCTCAAAACTTTACAATAAATGCCTTAACGAATCTTGCTTTCCCGACTGCTGGAAAACCGCTTCTGTGGTAACAGTCCTCAAGTATTCTGTTGAGACCCACTAAATTATCGCCCCATTAGATTCCTCCCACTTTTCGCCAAAATATGTGAGTCTTTAGTTAATCAAGCCCTAGTCCAACACCTAACAGCTGCTAAACACATGACCGACAAACAATATAGATTCATGCAAGATATCTTAATTGTGGTCTCTGAATGTAAGGCTTTTGAAGGGTATCGCACGATGGTCTTCTAAGGAAAATTAGATCATATGGTATCACTGGAAGAATACATAATGTAATTAAATTCTTTTTAAGTAAGAGAAAAATCCAAGTTGCCCTCGACGGTCGTACATCCAAACAATATGATATAAATGCGGGAGTACCTCAGGGGTCTATCCGTGGACCTTTATTATTCTTGATATTCATAAATTACCTCCCTGATAAAATTGTTTCGGATATGGGTATATTTGCCGATGACACCACCCTCTATAACAGGCATGAGCGGAAACACATAACACACATATCTAAAGAAATGGTGGAAACACTAGAGGATGACCTCCGATCTCTAGTGGAATGGGGACAAAAATGGATGGTCACATTCAATGCTGCCAAGACTTTTCTACCACCTGAAAGTACTTCCTTAAAACTCCTCAGCCTAACGTTTACAGGGAACATGAACTGGAATATATACATTGAGAGCATTGCCAAGGCTGCTGCAAAGAAGGTGAGCTATCTCTACCATACCAGAAAATTACTTACGCCTAAAAGTATCCTGTACCTCTATAACACTGAAACACTTATCACAATATTCTGTGGGTCTATATTAAAAAACTTTTTAAACTTTGTGACATATTTCCATTCTATGGAGATCAGGCGTAAACGAACACCCCATGATTTTATTATACCATATTTCTTCAAAATGAAACCTAATTATCAAAGTATACTTACGCAAATAGATATGAAAACATCTTTATTAAAGTTTGTGCCTATTTTCATTTTATGGAGGCCAGGCGCGAACACAGACCCCACAATTTTATTATACCATCCCTATTTAATTTAAAACATACTTATCAAAGTATTTTATGTACATCTATATCAAAAACACTTGTAAACGTTTTTTTATTATTATTTGTTATTTCCATACTTTGTGGACCAGGCGCGTACGCAGTCCCCACAATTTTAATGAATCATCATAATGCCAGATCAAACATACCTATTCCTGTGTCTCGATACATCTTCTATCATTATTTGTGATCAGTTTTCTATAATAGTCAACCATATAGGAGCCTATTCATGACCAGACACACACACAGACGTTCAGCTTTATATTATAGTCTAGCAAAAGTACCAGTCGTTGACTGGGTTCAAAAACAGCCTACAGAAAATGGACTCTGATTCATGAAAATATGATAGCTTATGAAAAGGAAGGGTTGAAAAGAGATAGCTTCGAATTTGGGGGTATCAAAACCAAATCAAAATATGAAAGTAAAAATAAAATAGATAACCCCCATAATTTATTATACCATACGTTCACACTGAAATAATTATCACAATATGCTGTGGATCTATATTAAAAAACATTGTTACATTTTGTGACTTATTTCCGTTCTATGGATGTCAGGCACAAACGAACACCCCATAATTTTATTATATCATATTTCATCAAACTGAAACATAATTAGCAAAGTATACTTACACAGATAGATATGAAAATCTTTATTAAAGTTTGTGCCTATTTCCATTGTATGGAGGCCAGGCGCGAACGCAGACCCCACAATTTTATTAATCAATCCCTATTTAATTTAAAACATACTTATTAAAGTGTTATTATGCACATCTATATCAAAAACACTTGTAAACTTTTTTGTTAATTTTTAAATTTTTTATTTCCATACTTTGTAGACCAGGCGCGTACGCACACACCACAATTTTAATGAATTATCATAATGCCAGATCAAACATACCCATTCCTGTGTCTCGATACATCTTCTGTCATTTTATGTGATCAGTTTTTTTTATAATAGTCAACCATATAGCGGCCTATTCGTGACCAGACACACACAGAGACGTTCAGCTTTATATATATACTAGCAATCGGTGCCCGGCGTTGCCCAGGTGTTTTGAGGTTAATGCTGAGAAAAAAAAAAGGGTCAATTTTTTAAAACTTTGACCCCTATTATGACCTTTTAACATTTATTGTTTAGGGATCAAGTAAAGTTAATAAGTTAGATCCATGTCCAAGGAATCTATATCTAAAATATCACGTGTTTACTGTTTAGACCCAAAATTGTAGGAGGAGTTTGGTAGAGTTCTCAAAGGTCAAATCGTTGAATATATTAAATATTATTTTTTAAAGCAGTTTGGCCTTCAAAATTTCTGTTTGGCCTTTTTCTTCACCGATGAAATCTGGAGACGCAACGGGAATTTTCGGCAAAAAAAATGTTGTTACTATGCACATCTATGTAATGAAATACAATTTGTGGCAAAATTTCAGGAAAAACTAATGGATGGTTATCTCGCAATAGTCCGGACAATTCGCTAAATTATCTCGTCAAAACCTTAAATCTCGAATTTTTGTGCATTTTTTTTTTTTGGAGGGGGGGCTAATTTGGCATAATATTGTCCATTTAATAGTATTATCTTGAAAAAATAAAAAAATAAGGAAAATTACCAAAAAAAACAAACAAGAACAACAAAAGTGTGCCGTATTTTTAAAAGTTTTATTGCGTTGTTTTTATTTGCTTCTTTTATTTCATCGGTGAAGAAAATGGCCAAACAGAAATTTTGAAGGCCAAACTGCTTTAAAAAATGGCCAAATTCGCGAAATTTGGCCTCGCTATAAAAAAAAAGGGGGAAATCCCCCTACTTAAACTTTCTGTTTAATTTCGCTTGTAGCGTTGATTTTTTTCTTTTTTCGCTATAAAAAAATAACTACTTGATGAAATTACGTGATTTTTTCTGTAGGAAAACTTTATCCCATGACGAGTACGTACAATATATTTTTTTAAAAAATATTTCCATTTTTTAATGTCAATGGAAAACTGCACACGTACCCAAACCCGAAATGTAAAGACCACGAGTGAACGCGGGTTTTTTTTTTTTAGTTTAGTTTCATAATGACGGCCGTGATGTCGGAGGTTCGATTGTTAGATTGTAAGTTAGTTTCGTATCTTTGTAATTTGTAAATCGCAAGTTAGGAAAAAATTAAACCCTTCCAAGATGGACAATAAATAAAGCCATAATATTTTATGGTATCGTTAAAAGCCTACGAACCATAGTTTTTTAGGAGATGTGATTATTGGATTAACCAATCAGAAATCGTCTGTGGCACACACATCTCTGTTTTTATAGATATATAGATAGATAGATAGATAGATAGATATATAGATAGATAGATAGATAGATAGAAGATATAGAAGATATATATATATATATATATATTAGTTTTCTATTACCGTGAACAATGCTAGATGAGAATGTTTACATTGTTTCCCAACTCACACCTTAAATGTTTAATGCCCTTCGATGTTTTCATGTGAGTTAAATTATATTTTAAATGTACATACTTGATTTCATAGCTCTTTTCTATGTGATAATGAGGAATTTAACTTTTACAAAATGTAATACAAATAAACGACATTTTATCTCCATTTACGCTTAGTATAATAGAATGTATGGTTGTTAAAACACCTGAGTTTCTTTCTAACGAGTCTAGATTTTTACAAATCGATATATCTTTGCTCTCTATTCTAGACTTATGCGCTAGACTACAAAACGCATATTTTTTATGTGTGTGTTTTTTTTTTATTAGAAAATGTATTTATTTCAGCGGGATACTTTTATATTTTTAGCCTGACACAATTACACAATTGAAAGTAATATTTTGTTCTTTGAGTGTGCAGCATTTTATTAAAAGAATACCTTAAGGCGCTGTAGACATATTCTAATTGATTTTTTTTCAAACATCTTTTTAGAGACAACGTTATGTTTATCGTGTTCATAAATAAGTCGTTTCAATTCCCATTTACGAAAATCTTAGAAATCAACACATATAAGGCCGTAAATGCCAAAGTTCTCTCTGATTTTCTCTCCTCTGATCTTGAGCGCGTGATACAGTGGGGGAAGAGGTGGCTGGTTACTTTTAATGCATCTAAAACCAAGCTCCTATCTTTACATCATAAAACGCTCTGATCCCCATCTGGCATCAATTGAAATGGATGGCTCTCGTCTAGGGGCGGCTCCATTTGATAATCTTCTGGGTTTGACCTTTACTCCTGACCTGAAACGGAACACGTACATCAAGATCGCTGGAAAAATGGTAAGATCTTTCTACCGATCCAGAAGATATCTCACTGCTAAAAACAGCCTATCCTGCCTTGACATAGTACAAAATAGACTTCGTGGCTTAGTGGGGGATGCCCTTTTCTCTTCCCTGCAACATCTCTCCCACAGGAGAGACGTTGCGAGCCTGTCTTTGTTTTATCGTTACTTCCATAGTAAGTGCTCGTCGTAGCTCCAATACCTGATCTCCCCTCGCCAATGTTTCACGATAAACACCCGTCTAGCTAGATTATGTATGTAGATTTTATGAACAAAGCTTCTTTCTTAGAAGTGCACGCCTGTGAAACTCTGTTCAGTTTGCCTGTTTCCCACCTGACTACGACTTGGATGTCTTCAAGTCCAACATAAACAAATTCCTGATGAACAGCTCCCTTAAGTAAGACACTTAATCAAATCTCCAATACTAACGATTACTACGATACTATCCCATTGATTACTGTACACGCAATAACCGTTATCCCCGAGTGGCTTCCGAGCTTGATAAGTGGTGACTACCATGTCAAAAAAAAATAGTGTTTCAACCTTCTAATAATATTGTTCATCTAACTGATAACCACACAAACGCTTATCTTCAACTAGCTTTTGGCCTTAGTAATCGGTGATTTATTATCATGAATATAACTTTAGATTTTGCTTAAATGTAAACAGCAATTTTCTATTTCATTTCAAATGCTTTCTTTATAAAATGGTTGATTGTTTGTATAATTTACTTTATTCGGACTATTGTCGTCATCTTGGGTCTCACTTTAAAAACGTTTCGACCGATAAGGAAACAAGAGCAAGCGTTTCGGCTGATCTAAGCTCCGACTTCCTAAGATGCAGTTTTACGAATTCAAGAATTATTTAGTCGAATTTAGGTATCTTTATGTTGGAACTCAGAAATTACAATGCCGCATTTTAGCAACTAATAGCCAAATTTTGAATTGCATTATGTATAGGTATTTTTATGTCTAATTTAGAAATATTTATGGTTAATTTAGAAATCTTAGGGGTATCTTTATGTCGAATATGTATATCTTTATACGAATTAAGGAATTCATATTTCTTTTTACAAGGTGGTCACCACTTATGAAGGCCCAGAAGCCACTCGGGGATAGGAGTTATTGCGTGTACATTACGTTAATATTGAGATTTGATAAAGTGTCTACTTAAGGGAGCGGTTCATCAGGAATTTGTCTACGTTGGAGTTGAAGACATCCAAGTTGTAGTCAGGTGGGAAACAGGCAGCCGGAACAGAGTTCTACAGGCGTGCACTTCTAAGAAAGAAGCTTTGTTCATGGAATCTACATTTTGGTTTTGGCACAGATAAAGAGTGGGGAAAATTTTTGACAGTGATTTCAGCTAGACGAGTGTTTTCAGCTAGACGGGTGTTTTTCGTGAAAGATCGAGGAGGGGAGATTAAAGCTACGGCGAGCACCTGCTATGGAATTAACGATAAAACAAAGACAGGCTCGCAACGTCTCTCCTGTGTGAGAGAGGTTGCAGGGAAGAGAAAAGAGCATCCCCCACTAAGCCACGAAATCTATTTTGTACTCTATCGAGTCAGGTTGGAGTGTTTTTAGCAGCTCCTGTCCAGATGTGGCAACAGTACTCCATCATGGGACGTACTTGGCTTTTATATAAGTAGAGAATTGCATTAGCAGTGAGATATCTTCTGGAGCGGTAGAAAATCAGAGGAGAGAGAACCAGAGAGATCTTTGTCATTTACAGCCTTTGATGTATTGCCATATATGGTGGGGTCATCAGCATAGATGTCAATGAGTCATTTAAGTATGTGTTCTGGGAGATCATTGATGTAGATCAGGAAGAGAGTTGGGCCCAGGATGGACCCCCTAAGGGACTCCAGTATTAATACTGAGGGCCTCTTATTTCTGCTCATCAACCATTACTCTCATGAGCCTATCAGAGAGAAATGATTTACTGATCGAGAAAACATTTCCAATTATACCGTAGCTGGAAATCTTTTGAAGTAGGCCCTTATGCCATACTTTATCGAAGGCTTTTGATATGTCAAGAACAATTGCCCTAGAGAGGAAGTATTTTGGCAAGAGATTCACTAATCCTATGAAATATAACTGTTAGCACATCTGCTGTAGATCTTGCAGAACGGAAACCATATTGCGTCGCTAAGAAGGTTATTTCTGCTGAGGTGGTTGACTACTTCTATATTCAATATGGATTCCAGCAACTTACTCATGACACACAGGAGACGTATTGGTCTACTGAGAGGAGGGCGACTTATCACTTGAATTCTTAAATACAGAGCATACTGATAAGGTTTTCCAGGGTGCTGGGAAGCACTTCTCTTTAAGGCAACGCTTAAAGAGTTTTGTAAGTATGGGAGTAAGTTCTAGTTGAAGCTTTTCCAGCACTATAATTGGAATGCCGTCAGGGCCAGTTGCTTTATGATGTCTATTATAGGAGGAAATACGGGGAGTTGATGGCCTTCGTCGTGTAGGGTTGAATTAGCTGCAAAGTTCTTGGCAAATGTTTTGGCCTTGTCTGATGCTGACGAAATGACCTCAGGCCCATTGATGATGATTGGGATAGAACGCACGCTTCTGCTCAGGATCCTGTTTGCTATTTGCCAAAAGTGGCGGGAACCAAGCTGCTGATCAGCAACTTTGAATTTCACGGACTGAGCATATAACGCTCTTGCATTTTCTATTACTCTTTTACAGTGGTTGGTGGCAGTCCTGAAAGCAGCTGTAGTAACAATGCATCTATTACGTTGGTAGCTATGGAAAAAGTGATTTCTGTGTGCGATGGCAGCAGCACATTCTGGGGAGAACCCTGACCGGCTATTAGGTTTTTGTTGGAATTTTTTGGATGGTATGAATCGGTCTATGCCTAGAATTAACCATTCAGTAAGGTATGATACTATGGAGGGCAAGTCCTTTTTAAACAAGGAATGTATGGGTAGATCAGATATAAATGTACGGAAGAGTCTGCCGTAGAGTATCGATATACTGTACGGTGGAGAGGTACGTCTGAAGACTAATTGCATTTCGTTTTTATCTTAACTGATACAACCGAGTGGTTGGAGTTACATTTATGAATCTTTATGTAGACATTTTGTATATTTTTAGCGAATTTAGGAAGCTGTATATTAATTTTTGAGAATCTTTATATCGGACTTATGAATCTTTATCTTGAATTTATAAATCTTTATAGTGAATCATTATGTAGAATATTAGTGAATCATTATGTAGAATATAGTGATCTTTATAAAGAATTTAAGAATATGTCGAATTTATAAACCATTCTGTCTAATTTAAAACATTTTTGTTGGATTTGGGAACTTTCTGTTGAATTAAAGAAGTTTTATATCGAATAGAGGAATCTTTATGTGGAATGTAGAAATTTTCATGTCAAATTTGTGAATTTTTAAATTAAATAAAGGGATCTATGTGTCGATTTTGAGAATCTTATGTCGAACTCATAATATTTCCTGTCAGAATTTAGGAATATTTTTTGTCGTATTAATTAATCTTTATATCGAATAGAGAAATATTTATGTCGAATCATGGCATTTCCATATCGAATTTGTTAATTATTACGCCCAATTAAGGAATATTTGTGTCGATTTTAAGAATTTATTTCGAATTTAATAAAATCCCTTTCGCGGTCTGGAATCTTTATGTCGAATTTCTTAATCTTTCTGTCGAATTCATAAAGTATTACGTCGAATTTAAGAACCTTTATATCAAATGTGTTGTAGTTTGTTTGGTTGGTTGGTTGGTTGTTTTTGTTTTACGGCATATCAGGCCTTTTCAGGTTATTTAATGCCGAATCCAGTGATTTTGAAAAACAATTTTTGATAGAATATATTTGTTTGTTTTTTTTTAAGTCGGTTCTATTTAACGCATAGTTTGGACCCTAACAGGTACTACCACTCCAGGTTAGAGTGGACCTCAGAGCAATGGCATTTAAAGGGTGGCTCCACACTCCCCAAAATCCGCAAGTTTGGATCTCACCATCGGATATAGTTTAAGGTCATATCAATGGCCGACGTCAAATATTTAGAAGAATTTAAGAATTTATATGTTAAATTTAGGAATCTGTGTGGTAGAATTTGTGTATCTTTGAATTAATTTGGGAATTTTTATGTAAAATTCCGGAATTTCGAAGTTGGTTTATTTAAAGCATAGATGCAGATTAATTTCCGTCTGTCAGCTATAACCGGTTATAGTACCACTTTATGTTATTCTAATTCATTTAAATAATGGCATTTACAATATATATATATATATATAGAGATATATATATATAGATATATATTGATTAACATGCTTAACTATAATGTTATATGTGGGAATTTTGCTTTTCTATTTGTATTTGAAGAAATGGAATATTTCTTTTAATAAATAAGTTTTTATGATACTAAAATAAATATATGAGGAAACGGTACAGGAATGTATTCTTTAGAACATCTATGCAATAAGTGTGCGGGAAAATGATGCCGGACTGTAAATGGAGAAAGGGTAAGACAGCAGTATAATAAAAGGATATTAGAAAACATATATGAAAGAAAGAGTAAAGAAGACTATATTAAAAAGGGTATGGGCAATATGAAAAGTAAGCTACAGAAAAAGTGTATTATATAAAAATGTGTACGGGAATTAGATACGACAAAGTATATGGAAAGGTACGTATAAAAGTATAGAAAAATCTTACACATGCAAATAGCATATTAAAGCGATGCAGAGAGTGTATAAAATACAAGAATAAATGGAAAGAACGTAAACACATTATATGAAGATAGAAGCGTGAGAAGAGAAGGCTTTTAAATTCGTGGGACATTCAAACCACCTCATTATCTCATACTAGAAGACGTACCCGGCGTTGCCTTGTATTAAAGGTAACGTTAAAGTCCTTTTTTAAATCAAGTAAAAATAAAACGAAAAGAAACTGAGACATGTGCATGTAAGCATTATGTGTTGTTTTATAATTAAAAAAACTATTTGAGCTGAGATTAAAACTGTTGTGGGGACATACACACCCTCATAATCACTAAGATGGACTTATCCATTAGCCACATAAGCAGCAAGTATAGACCGCTCAAGACGACTCCCCGCGGACTTACTAATCTTCCTGTATCACTAACCCTGTTCTGGATATAAATGTTCTTCGTATTCTCAGCAGTCGTCGTGTTTTCCTACTTTGACCTTTCCCGATTCCACTACAGAAACCCAAACCTAAAGACGTTGAGTTAA
Source organism: Euprymna scolopes (assembly GCF_053919585.1). Taxonomy (NCBI): domain Eukaryota; kingdom Metazoa; phylum Mollusca; class Cephalopoda; order Sepiida; family Sepiolidae; genus Euprymna; species Euprymna scolopes. The sequence goes on from NC_136506.1 coordinate 33,820,294, forward strand.
GTACGATAAACATTAGACCAGCTTGTCATGATCTTTAAAAGTGTTTTCAAACCTTGTGAAACAGTTGAAAATAGGTAAACATCTGATTACTCCAAAGTGCCAATTTCTTTTGACCACTTAGAAGTTGTTTTTTTCTCCGAATGAAAACCTGCTAAAAGTGTTCCACATTTCTGAATACCCCATATACAAAATTTCAAGTTTGTAGCGCAAAAATTCGTTGAGTATATAGATTGAGACGTGTCCTCACACACACATACACACATATTCTCGTTTCATATATTTATAGATTATTTACCTCTTTTTCAAGGAGATTAAATATCGGGTAGGATGTGGATTTGTGAAGCCAGCACACTATGGCAAGCCGACTCTGGCTTACAGAAATGCCTGGACATTCTGATCAGCATTACCCGGTAGAAGCACCACAGGCGATTTCCAATAAACTGACCCCTTCTCAAAGAAAATATAAAGAGTGCAATCTTTGACAACCTTCTTATCTCGTAATATTTCACAGTACTAGGATTTATACTTGAATTTTTCGAGTATGCAATCTATGATTTGCCTTTCTATCACTAGGACATAACTGCACGCCACTTTATGGACGACACAGTTACACCAGATATTTTTCTCACATATTTGTTTTGGTGTTCATTTTTATAGTTTAAATTTTATTAATGAATATAATATTAGCACTCTGTAAGTGATGAGATTTAGTAGATTTAGATTGTGGAGCATCGAGTCAGCCCATAGTCACAGTCACTCCGCGGTTCACTCTGACAAGGGTATGCATCTGTCAGGGTTAGATCTATAGGTTAAATAGATGCTATTTGTTACAGATTATTTCTATTTACATATGTAAGATACGTGTATAGGTTCATATATTCGTATGCACAAAATGTATTTTATAACGAACTGATAATTTTGCATTTTTGATGAAAAATGGTTTTATAAAAGAAGTTGAAGACTGTTGTTTAAAATTCATATATGTTGTGTAAAGTTGAAGACTGTTTTATAAGTTCATATATGTTGTTTAAAGTTCATATATATCTAATTTGTTAATTATTACGTCCAATTAAGGAATATTTGTGTCGATTTTAAGAATTTATTTCGAATTTAATAAAATTCCTGTCGCGGTTTGGAATCTTTATATCGAATTTCTTAATCTTCCTGTCGAATTCATAAAGTATTATGTCGAATTTAAGCACTTTTATGTCAAATGTGTTGTAGTTTGGTTGGTTGGTTGGTTGGTTGGTTGGTTGTTTGTTTTTGTTTTACGGCATATCAGGCCTTTTCAGATTATTTAATGCCGAATCCAGTGATTTTGAAGAACAGTTTTTGATAGAATATATTTGTTTTGTTTTTTTAAGTCGGTTCTATTTAACGCATGTTTGGAACCCTAACAGGTACTACCACTCCGGGTTAGAGTGGACTTGAGAGCAATGGCAGTTAAAGGGTGGCTTTACACTCCCCAAAGTCCGCAATCTTGGACCTTACCATCGGATATAGTTTAAGGTCATATCCAGGTCCGACGTCAAATGGGTATAATTTAGAAGAATTTAGGAATTTATATGGTGAATTTAGGAATCTGTGTGGTAGAATTTGTGTATCTTTGAATTAATTAAAACCCATTTTTGTGAAATTTTAACAATCAATTAAGCATCAATTAAAATATTTCACTTATGGCACAACATTTCATTTAAAAAATTAAATATTTCAGATTTAAATTAAATTTTATCAATAGTTATTAAACACCAATTACGCAAAATTCCCTAAAATTTAATTTCTTCTTTAAACCACTTAAGCTTAAGCCTTAAATATTAGACGTTTTCGTAAAAATCAAATTCATGTAATGAATTTTGTTCACATTTCGAATAATAATTCGTGACATGAGATTAGGCATCATTATATTTTGACTTCAATTCTCGTCAAATGGCAGAAAAACCTATTTCAGTTTATCAATTTAAATTTACCCGTCGTATAACGGGTATCTTGCTAGTTCGTTTAGAAAATATACACTCGTAAAATCAATTAATCTACAAGCGAATCACCACAAAATTGTATATGATCCAACAGCGGTTGGTATGCCTCAAAATCTAACACACAAGCTCAACCAATCAAATCTCCCTCGCATTGATTTGGCACTGAAAAGCAACCACGTCAGAACGACTTTCCTGTTGGTGATAAATGAAACCGGCAAAGAAACTACAACCGAGAATTGCCCTCTTACTATCGGGAAAACAGTCGCAACTTACTCGCAGATATTTGATGCGCTTTGGCTCTGAGAGACTGAGTGCATTAGCACAGCAGGTCATGAACCAAAATAAAAGTAATGGCGTCAGATATCAGTTGAGAGACAATTTTGCAACAACTTTCGCAAGTCTGTAGTATACAAACATTAGGCGACATTACTGTGTATTATTTGTGTACGAGAGTTGTACGAGACTGATACAAACCAGATGAAGCTCTACAAGGTATACACTTCGTTTAGTATATTTTTTTACTATTGCGTCAATATTTATCAAGACCAAAAGCCACTCAAGAATAAAGATTAATGAGACGGAATGGTTGTGAACTAAAGTAGTAAGACAAATGAAATGATTTGCTGTCATTTAATCTGAACACGACTATGCTATAATCTGTAGGGCGCAGTTCCGCGGTAATGTATTTCAGATATGTCTTATGCGTGCAAAAATAATTCCGCATGACGCAACACATGGTGGGAAGAATGAAACGCCTGTCTTCTGTTGTGATAGATAGGTGAGTTCTTGCTGTGAATATCTTACAAAAAAACTGCTCTAAAGTAAAGATAGAAGGTAAGACATTTACAACGTTCCTTCTTTCTACTTTAGAAAGATGTAAAAAGCTTCATAGCTGAATCATATGCGACAAGGTTTACCGTATTTACAGAATGTGAAAAGGTCACAATTTAATTCTAATCTCTCTATCGTAAAATAAATGTGAGGACAAGATAATTTAGAATTCGAGAATGTTTCTGTCGAACTTGGGAATCTGAACAGAATTTCGAACAGAACCCTTTATTTATTTCACGAGGGTAGGACGCTCTTGTTCTGACATCCATGACTAGATAAAGGTCCTAAGTAATACACAATTGCATTTTTCGGTCGCTCACATTGGGAATTGAACTTTCAACCTTCAGGAGAATATCACTTTTACAATCGATTTTACAAGTAATCTAACCACTACACCACGGGTCCTTACGAACCAAATTCACGACTTCAACAAAAAACATTCCCGATTTCGCCAAGATACACCTAAAGAAGATCGGAGGTTACATCGACCTAAACGTTGTGAAAATGACACTCAAGATGAGAACAGTAATCCAAAAATTCCAAATAATACGAATAATCAATACTCATCACTAAAATTCAGAATGGACAAATGTTTTAAGTATAATTTAGAAAACTGTTGCGTTGGTTATTTTCAATATGTCAACGAAGTTTCGTTTTAAATTTCTATATTAATTAAAACTAACAATAATATGCTCCCCCAGGATTTGTTACTGTATATGAAGAACTAACATATCTGCCTAAAAGGTAGATTTAATGCCTGGGATAGTGCTCTCATGACAACAGTAGAGATATGACACTACCCCCTCCCCTTTTCTCCAAAGATATAAACTGTGTCCATCGCTTTATTGCGGATTAGTAAAATATCGATAGTTCACTAAATATACGTCATAATAAAATGAAAATTATATCATCAAACGACTCCTTTAAATTTAGTTATTTCCTAAAATTTTATTCAAATTCATGCTATAATCACGAAGTTATGATATTTTGTTCTTTATCGAAGAATTTCCACTCTCCATCGCTTTATTGCAAGTCTCTTAAAATGTTGTTTTAGGGCAAAAATACAATGTCTTATCTTGCGAACTTCACTTTTTATTATATTTTTCTGTCAAATAATAATAAACAAAAACATATCCTAGTCATGGGCCTTATATAAATTAATTATTTATCGACATATCCACATTTTTTTAAATAACTTAAAACAACCTTTTGTCCCCCGAGGAAGTCAATTGTTTGATCTTAAAAGGAGTTATGGCTCTAGCAACATTAACTATGTTCCTCCACAAGGCATCCTTTGAACCAAATTGCTCTCCTCCCTCATAAACTCATCTTTTTAATATTGGCCAAAGATATTAATGGGATTAAGGTCTGGAGAACACGATGGTTACGTCATGAGAGTTTTCTCAACGAATTCCATAACTCCAAGGAAGGATGCAGTCGCCCCAAGCAGAATGGGGTGGTTCCTTGTCATGTATAAAAATAATCTGAAAGCGACGTGACATTGGTAGGTCATCTAGCCATGTCGACAAATGATTATCCAAGAAGGCCGTGTACGCATTGCTGGTAAGCTTTACACCCTCTGGCGCTCAGAATGGTCCAACCAATTTATCCCCAACGATTCCCGGCCAAAACATGATGCCTCCACTTCCTTGTTGGCGATGAACTCTGTAATGGGTCGGGGTTCTGTTCGGGTTTCAAACTTTGGTCCATCTATCCGGACCGCCATGGGCCTCATTTCTAAATAGAACCTGTTGGAAATTCATTTTCATGTAATTCTGTGTCCAAGACATACGTTTTTCCCTATACTGTTTGCTCAATGAAGGTCTTGGAAGAGGTTTTATGTTCCTTGCAATCTCATTTAACACAATGTATCGGGCATGCTTGGATCTTGGAGTGATTCCAGCTTTTGCAAAAACGAAAGCACCGGTGCTGTTTGTGTTTCGGTTGACTTCCTTATGAATTTTCCGAATATCATGACCTAAAAGTTTTCTCCTGATGCCCTTATTTTTCTGGATTTGGTGTTCTGGTTGCTCAAAAATGCAGCCAAGGTTTTTGGATCCCTTTCCAGCTCCGTGGCTAAATATTTGATGGACAATCCTTCTACGAGTGCAGCAACTATCCTTTGCTTTTTGATAACCTTTAATCGTCTGACTTTTTTGGCATTGTAAGAGATCTGCAATAAAGCGATGGACAGTAAAATTTTTTTGATAATAAATAAAATGCGATAACTTCGTGAATATAGCATGAATTTGAATAAAATTTTGGGAGATAACTAACCTTAAAGCAGCCCTTTGATGGTACGATTTTCATTTTTTTGTGACGTATATTTGGGGAAATATTGATATTTTATTAATATGCAATAAAGCGATTGACACAGTTTAGAGGGAAGCAATGCTTGAAATAATCGTATCATAGTTTCATGACAATTAAATCGACATATCCCCGACAATTCTAAATTGAGTATTAATTAAAAAAAGGCACATTAGTCTGAAATAATGGTGGTCGCAATAAAATCGTGAAATTTGAGGTTGTATATATCTTATTTTGTTTAAATTTTATTGTGTCTGGCCTGGTACCTTATTTAGCTTGCACAAACGATATTCTAAATATCTATGAGTTGATATCAGTGGCTGAAAAACATTATCAAAGTTATTCTTTGTAAGAAATAAATGATTGTTTAACAAATTTAAGCCTTTTCTAGTGCCCATCCTGTAGTATAGCAAACTGAACTAAGCAGTAGAATATACTAATACAGCGTGTCCCAAAAGAAGCTGCCGGATTTTAAATTTTATCAACTTCCTCAATATTTAAATTATGCTTACCAATTTTCATGGGTAGGTAGATGAATATTTCCGTGATTATTTGACATATAATAAGATATCATAATCTACTTATTATAATTTTATTTAGACAATTTTATCTATGGTATGTTTTTCACGAGGTCTAATTTTAGTCATGAAAAATGATGTTACTCAAATGTCCACCATTTTCATTTTCACACTCTTGTGCTCTCTGCACGGCATTTTCCAGCACTTTATGTTTCAGGGCTTATGGCCCTAATTTCCTCCTCTATATTGCTTTTAAGGGCATATATTGTGGCTGGTTTGTTTACGTATACCCGCTCTTTGAGGTAACCTCAAAAGAAGAAATCTGCACATGTGAGATATGGCGAGCAGGGTGTCCAGTTTATCTCACAGCCACGAGAAATTATTCGTGAAGCAGATTTAATGTTTCTCGTACCGTATGCGCCGTTACACCGTCCTGCTGGAAGCACATTGATCGAGAGACCCCAATTTGACTTGATCTCCTTCTTACACTCTCTGCTAATCTCTGACGATTCTCATCACTTCTTGCCGTACGGGGTCTACCAGATTTAGGGAGGTCACATACAGACCCTTGATCATGAAATCGAGCCATCATATTTTTTATTGCATTGGGAGTAGGGGAATTTCTTATGTTGAAGTTTGATCGAAATTCTTTTTGAGTTTCTGATATTGACTCATTCAACCGAAAATACGACTCTAAGAGAAATATTCTCTCCTCGGTAGTGTAACGACTCATGATGACCTTAGAAGGGTTATTCTAAATGATATGAAAAAATAAAAGAAAACTATAAAAAAAATTAAGAAAGTTATGTATTTTTTAACCATCAGCTTCTTTTCGGACATTCTGTAGTATTCTTTCAGCTTCACACATGTATATAAATCTCAATTAAATCAAGGGACAACTTCTGCAGGATTTCTCACTTCTAACTAGTTTTATAACAAGTTCATTCAATCCATAAATTTACGACTAAACGATATAATAATAATTAAGTTTAACTTTAGATCTCGTGTTTCTTATTTAATAATAACCTGACTAGCGGGAACTGTGAAAATTCCACGGAGAACTCATTTATATTTAATATATTGATACTGGCATTCTGTAGACGTTCAGTGTAAATGGAGACGCTCTGATATTATTGTAACTTTTTTTTGTTAAAACTTCAAAGGTATTTATCTAAGCTAGCACGAACGCCCGGAAAAGGCCGGTCGTAATGTCCGCTTAAATATAATATTTTAATTCTTGCATATTTCGTATATATTATTATAGAGTTAATCTTCTATCGATTTTATATATAGTATAAAGTTGTGATTTCAAAAAAATATATATATATCTATATGACTAAGGTTGATTAGTTTGAATCGAAACCGAGATAAAAACTTATGAAAAAATATGTGTATATATATATATATATATATATATATGTGTGTGTGTGTGTGTGTGTGTGTGTGTGTGTGTGTGTGTATAACTTGAGTTCTGTTAGCCATGATCGAATCCGAAACCAAAACTTATGAAGAATTCTTGGTAGAATTATTTATGACAAGAAATGAAAGTACATAATAATTAAACGACCCAGATGTAAGCGTGGCACAGAAAATAACACACACGCTATCGTATTAATCTATAGATAAATAATAATAATAATAATAATAATAATAATAATAAAATAATAGTATTAAAATAATAATAATAATAATAAAATAATAATAATAATAAAATAATAATAATAATAAAATAATAATAATAATCATAATAATAATAACAACAACAACAACATGGCATAATAAAAGACAAAACGAAACAAAAATAAAATCCATCGAACACCGAGGAAATAGAACTGAAGACAAATCCTTATCAAACTTATTTTAAAAATTAAAAAAAAAATATTAATTTATTTATTGCGGACTATTATTCTCGCATTTTCTTAGTTGTTGTTTCACAACATTTTGGAAAACTATTCCTCTGGCCTTGGTCAGGTGCCCGTGGATAGAGACCTTGAATTTCTACGGTTCCAGATAAGAACTGTCTGAAGATAGCGGTTTCAATCCTACCCAAAGCCGACCAGAGGCTTACTTGGCCAAAATATGGTGAGACGACAACAACTATGGAAGGCAGTAATTGCTAAAGATGCAGTTAGCAGACTCGGAGTTCCTATCCCGTGGCTACTACCAACTGACGAAGGCCAGAGGAATAGTTGGCCGAAACGCCGTGAAACAAAAAGAAAAAATGAGGATAATAATCCGCAATAAGTAAATTAATAAATAATACTCATCTCAATAATGAATTCCAAGTAATAAATATAAAAATATATCTTTAAAATATTTTTTAAAAAACTGGTGATGACATGACGCTGCATATTTTAGCAAAGTTAATGAAAGTAAATCCTTGTTAATTCTCAAAATGTCTATATAAATAAAGTTATGCGAAAACTTTCACCGCGTAGGCACGATTTTTTCAACTCTACGCAGTTTTAAAATATTTGGCTTCGGTTAATAACAAAACGCTATCGTAATAATTAAATGTCAATTGCAAAATCGTACTAAAATATTTGGACAAAATAAACACGGCATTATGAAAAAATCAAAGCAAAGATGATTCTTGAACAACACAGAGTAGTTAGAATAAAGATCCATCGTTATTTTAAGTACGAACGGAGGGGGATACCCGGCCTTGTCCGGTCGTAACATATGCTTGAATATATTTAAATACATTCAGATTTTGTATTCATTATTACAGAGTCAATTCACATCTGAATAGTATATTTTACCTTATATATAGTACAGATTTCAAAATCTTTTTAAATAACCCAGGTGCCACAAGCTAGAATCGAAAGCATAACATATATAGCACCCAGCCGTGTTCCCTACCGATTGAGTTACTGACAGCTAAATAGAAAGGACTGAGAATTAAACCAATTCAAGCTATAAATGCATTTACGTATGCGCAAAAGTAATAGAAATATGTCAGCAAGTTGGAATGAACATTTTTGATTTCAACTCTCCGGCATATTTCTGTACGCGTTATTCATTCACCCAAACAAAGGTTTTACTCATAATAAACCATCCTTGGTGTATGGTTACTATTTTCTGTTAAGTTCAGTGTTATGCGATCAGTAGTTTAAGAGTTTATAGGTTTAATATTTTCTACAAACACATACATCTAGTATTTTATTTATATAGATTACAAAAAGAAACCAATATCTTAGATTGTATTTATCAGATTGTTGAGGAGCAAAGTGTAGTATTTCTTCTGATACTGCACTTCACCTTTTCTGTTCCGGATCAGTAGAGTAGAACTCCATTAGAACTGAAGCGATTTTTTTTATTTTTTCTATCAAAGGTGCCCTTTTGGGGGAGCTGGATTTTTCCCACATTAAAAACCGACCTTGTCTAACTCTACCCTCGTGGGGAGGCAAGTAAATAGGGGCATGACATTATATATGTTAACTGTGTCAACGATAAGAAATATTTATTTTTAAACTAGCAGGAAACCCGACGTTGCTCGACATTAAATGAAGATCAACGAACTTTCCATTCTATCAATACATTATTGTCATTCGTATCTGTAAAATCACCCATTCGTTGATCAAATCAACCGATTGCCTGTTCTAGCTATGGATCACTGCAGTGCATCGGGCAGAAGTTTCACATGCCTCCCTATTGACAGTCCACAATTGTAAATTACATTGCATTTATAAAATCTATAGTTGATTTTATGAAATCATTTTTATAAACCGTGTGTATCGTTTTATTGCAAGTCAATATTTTTTTTTAATGTTGAAATTACTATGAAACGCAGAGATGTGAAATTTAGTACACCGGAAGAGCATGAAAAGGTGCGTTATTTTCCTGGTTTTTGTGGAATTTGAACAGATATTTTGAAAATCATTGCTAATTTTTCTATTTTCTGGTAATTTTTAGTGTGTATCACTTTATTGCAATTTTCTGAAAATGTACATTTCGGTAATAAAACAATATTCTTACTTCATATTAACATTTATATGAAATGTAGCATAACTTTCAAAATATTTGTTAAAATTCCTTAAAAAAAAGGCACTTTGCAATGCTATTCCAGTATAGCAAATTTCACTTCTCTGCGTTTCATAGCAATTTAAAAATTAATAAAATATTCCTGCAATAAAGCGATACACAGAGTTTATAATGATTTGAACTAAAATTTAAAATGCAAAAGTCAAGTTAAAGTGTTCAATTGTGCTCTAAACAGAAACATTTATTTTGAACAGGCCTCCTATCTTAGCAAAGAACCTACTGTTTATTTTTTATGCCTGGCCCTTCTGCTTTGTGTGGTGACAAAACTTTTTAAATGCATTTGGGTGTTAGGCTATATAAAAGTGTTAACTCTGGTCAAAATTTGACTTCTTTCTTAAATAGGATGCCTTTGACTATCAGTGTGCGATACTTATCTGAGGTATTCCGATACAAAATCTATCTAAAAATACCCCTAGTCACATAATATATATGTGTCTGAATCTTAAACAATATCGACTCTGCCGAAATATATTCTAAGTGATATACGAGTCATGAAAATAGGCCTCAGTCGAAGTTTTTTTCCAGAATGACACGTTGTAAATCTTCAAAGGTTACCTGGTACCAATCCGCATCGATCACTAGCAATTGAATAATTTCCAAGATAAAATGTGGGAAAATGTTTCTCGCTCTCTGGGGAACTTACTAGCTCGAAAACATGGTAAAAAAATCTAAAACCGTTGTGATTGCAGCAAAATGTTCTGCGTTGAAATAAAAATCGATAAAAGAGAGAATACATGACTGAAACCATAAATGCTATAGTTTATATTTAAATATGAAGTATTATTATCTGTATTAGAATACGACTAATTTTCGACAGTCTATAAATTATAACTATCTATTCACATTTTCAAAAAATAAGCCCGCCAAAGACTAAACGCAGAAAAACGCTTTACTGATTATCGGCAGTCGCTGCCTTAAACAATTGTTTTTCCCGATTTTATTATTAAACTAGAAAGCAACTTGGCATTGCCCGGTTTAAAGATACACTTAAATATGATGATTTAATTCATGATTACAGAGACAATTCTCTATCTATTACTATATTGAACCTAATATCTAGTAGTGAGATCAAAACTATATATATATATATATATATATATATATATATATATTATATATATATATGTGTGTGTGTGTGTGTGTGTGTGTGTGTGTGTGTGTGTGTGACTTGGATACCATCAGCTAGAATCGAAACCAAAATATACAACTCTCCACTCTTATTCGTTAGCCTCTGAGCCACACAGACACACACACAGACACACACACACACACACACATATATATATATATATATATATATATATATATATATATAAGCAAGGCCACCCAACGTTGCTCGGGACCGTATAAGGTAATGAGAAAAATTTTGAACATACCCGTTATTCTTAGAATAGAGGAAGTTTTTATGTTTATGTATCATTTTCCATCTTGAGCAAAAGAATATTTTTCCTACCCTAGGACGGGCCTTACACAACATATTTATAGAATAATTGTACCTTCATTGGACAGGAAATTTACATCACGTATGTGGAAAAAAAAATCCTTACATAGGGCGGGTAATGTGCAACACATATTTAAAATTATTACCATAAGTGTCTGTTGTGCTAAATTTACGGTATGTCACAGGTAAAAGTGTGTTTGTTTTTATATCAGAGTGCTATAGCGAAAAGCACCGGAATTTTATATGAATGTTATACTATTCGAATATATTACATGATTTTCGATTTTGATAACTTATGTACGTCACAGATAAGAATTTATTTGTTTTTCATATGGGTACTACACTGTACAAGTACCTTATTTCCTGGGTAGAATACTGTCGAAGTGCCATTTTTTTTTCTTATTTAAAAATGTAACAACTCAATACGTTTAAGTAATTTTCTGTTGTACTAAATTTTCTGTGCATCTAGAGTAAGAATTTGTTTGCTTTTTCATCTATTGCTATGGTGAAGAAGCAGCTTATTTCTCATTTAAAAGTCATGCTATTCGAATATTCAACGTGGTTTTCGGTTTAACGTCACAGTTGGGATTTTATTTGTTTTTTTTTTCATATGACTACTGTACAACACAGGTACCTTATTTCTTGGGTAGGATAATGTGCAAGTACCTTATTTATAATATATGGATGAAACTACTCGATGATTTTACATAATTTTCTGGTGTGAGAACTTTTCTGTATGCCATAAGTGAGAGTTTGTTTTTATAATAGAGTGCTATAATAAAGAAGCACCTTATTTCTTATATAAATGTCATACTACACGAATATATTATATAATTTTCGGTTTGGATTACTTTTATGTACGCCACAGGTAAGATTTCTTTTGTTTTTCATATGGGTACTATACTGCACAAGTACCTTATTTCTCAGTTAGGATACGATACACGTACCTTTTTTCTAATGTAAAAATGAAAGAACTCGATACGTTTATGTATTTTTCTGCTGTGTTACATTTTCTGTGCGCCAGGGGTAAGAATTTGTTTATTTTGTTATATGGGTGCTATAGTGAAGAAGCACCTTATTTCTCATATGTAAGCCATACTACTCGAATATTAAACGGATTTTCGGTTTTAATAACTTTCATGTATGTAACATGTGAGATTTTCTTTGTTTTTTTTTCATAAGTAATATATTACACAAATACCTTATTACTTCGATAGAAATTCTTGTACACATAAATACATGTAAAATCATTCTACGTGATTTTTGGAATATGACTATACCAATATACAAACATATATAATACATTAAATTTATAATGATGATTTAATTAGTATGGGAGTGAATTCAATACATACAAATGTATAAGTATATACGTATACTAATCATTCATAATGATCGGTTAATTAGTTTAGGAGTGAATCCAATACAGAGACAAATATATAAACATATACACATAATTAAAATTATATTGATGGGTTAATTAGTTTAGGAGTGATTCCAATACATACAAATATATAAACATATACACATAATTAAATTTAATATTGATGGGTTAATTAGTTTAGGAGTGATTCCAATATATATATATATATACATAATTAAAATTCATAATGATTGGCTTGTTAGTTTAGGAGTAAATCCAAGACATACAAGTGTATAATCATATAAACATATTTAAAATTCATAATGATCTGTCAATTAGTTTAGGAGTGAATCCAAAAGATAGAAATATATAAACATATACACATAATTAATATTCTTAATGATCAGTTAATTAGTTTAGGAGTAAATCCAATACAAATGCCATTACTTGATCTATTTACGTGGTTTTTGGAATAAGTGTTATTGTGTATTCGTTATCTAACATTTAAAAATCAAGAATATCGGAATGTAAAAAAAAAATGAAACCGCATCATTTCCGCTAGTAATCGGTCACGTTAGCCGTTGCACCAAAGAGCCAATGGCTTTCAAAGCGTTGTGAAATATCTTAATAAATACATTTCTCTTTTACTCGATGTAACGCATGCGCATAATGACGCCATTGTGCTACGCTCGTCAAGGTGTTATTGCTTTCAAGTTTGAACCTTTTTTTAAGCCCTTAGCAATTATTTTAATCGACTAAATACCCCTATTAAAATTCTGCACCAAACATGCAATTTCTTTTAGCTATTGCACATCGTCTAACGATCATCCGTCTAGATGAGATACAAATTGAAAAACGGAGATACACACACAGACAGACATAGTGAGATTTATATATATATAACTTCACGTGTTATTCCGTTTTTTAGACGGAATTGGCCGATTGTCGATGACAAGATAGAAACAAGGGCGTAAAATTCAGAGAGTTTTGTAATTATATAGATTCTCCAAATTCTAATTTATTTTATATAAAGAGAATGAGTTTATACTCATATCTATGTATAATCGTGTATACATCGAACGAAAGTATTGCGCCTATATACCCACAAATGAACTTAGATTTACATCTATGTAGACGAATATGTCTATACCAATAACTGCCTGTATATCTGGGTGTGTATGTGTGTACACGCACATGTACATCCACGTGTGCGTGCGTGTGTACATGGGGTATCGATGTATATGTGCACGTACCTATGTATACGTGTGTGGATGTGAGAGTGTGACAGTATATGTGCCCGCTGCCTGCTGTCCACATACGTGTGTGAGAGCGTGCAGCTGTGTATATGTCGATGTATGTGTTCACGAGTATTAGTATCTGTATGTGCGCATGTGCTTGCATGTGTTATATAATTGTTATTATTATTATTATTATTGTTGTTATTGCATTTATTATTATTATTATTATTATTATTATTATTATTATTGTTGTTGTTGTTGTTGTTGTCGGTGTTATTGTTCGTTGTTAGGACGTCTTATTAAGAGTGAGTCTTCGAGTCTTAGAGAGTCTTATTAAGATGAATGTTGCGTTCTGTGTTCGTGTTATGAAGAGATTCATATATATAAAATGTTCATACTTAGAAGTGTTAGTGAGGAGGTAGTGTTGAGACAGTCTTAGTGTTCACAGTGTGTATGTGAAGACATTTTAAAACACAGGATATATAAGACATATAATGACAATTTCACTTTACCTTTTTGGTAGAATTACAACACAAAGACGACGTTTATAAAACACATGACGCGTTTATTTCTTCTCCGACCGGTCGTGATTTTCTTAGTCAGGAATTCAAAGTTTTACATTCTATGTTTCAAAGGTGACCGTCTCGCTTCCAGACGTTCGACTCCAATCTCTGGACTCCAGACTGTCGCCTGTCGTCCTCAGACTCCCTCTCAGGCTCTCCCCGCTTAACTCTAAAGTTTCTAACTATATCGAGAATTTCCCATTTTCCATGACGTCATACACATGTTAAAACATGTCTTCTTTCACGTGTTCTGGAAATGCGTGTCCAAAACTTTTTCCTTTGTTTACAAAAGGAATTTTAACCTATATTCCCAGTAACCTATATTTCCAATATGTTAAAAACATGTTTATTAAATTATCCTATAGTTGCATTCCTTTTCTTAAAACTATTTTATCTCTAAGCTAAACAATGGCTTGTTTTTGCCTTCCATTTGCTAATTCTCTCTCGTAATCTATTTCTAAACCTAAATTACGAGGTTCGCATTTCGTCTATTCTATTTCATTTTTAAATTTAACTAAATCTCTCTATTTTTATACTTACATGAAAAGGGGACAGCCCTTATCATGTAACACGTGTATACGTGGAGGTGCAAGTATGTCTGAATCAATATGCGCATGTAGGCCCGTGCATACGCCTCCTTGGGGGTGTGAGTGTCGATGTGTGTAGATATCTGTGTGTGAGCGCATCCATGCTAACGCACACGTACTCAATTTAGCACCTTAAGGAGAATTGGACGTCAGCGGGAGGGGCGCGGGTGTCTATGCATGCATGCGCGCATATGTGCATATATCTGCATGTTAGGGCGGAGATGTGTGTGTACATGTGAACGTTTCTTTAAGTATATATGTGTGTACGTGCGCATATGTGTGCTCGCGCGCACGGCCGCTAGCTAACCCTCTCCAAGCACTTAGCAACAAATAAAAACCAAATAAATAAACCGAATAATAACCCCCTCGACTCCGAAGCGAACACCCAACAGGTCAAGACATACCTATCAAGAAATCATCTCACCAACGAGACGCCAAAAACTTAAACATTAAGACTCGAATTTTAAAGTAACCCCCTTCTCCTACCCCCATATGTCCTACTCCCCTCCATTTATCCCTATGCCCTCAACCACACCAGAAATTAACTTCCCAGACCCTCCCCTGCAACCACCTAAGGTCCTTAAACTCTAAAAGTAAAACATTACCGACATATCAAAAACCCCCTTCCACCTTTCCCCCTTGTCTCCTTCCTCTATTTTCCGCTCTTTTCGCACCCCTCCCCTGACATCATTCACTCTTTCATCCTATCATAGCGAACATTTCTGTAAAAGTCTGAGGATGCTACAGATGGCCAATAACACGGCCGGGTAGCTGAAACACTAATGTAACTAAAGACAAAGATACGGTAATAAAAAATAAAACGTATATATATATATATATATATATATATATATATATATATATATATATATATATATATATATATATATGAAAAGAATGCCACTTTCTTAAAATTCACTACACACTGTACTGTTTCCGGTCTAATTATAGTAAGAACACTTCGTTTCAAAAGGATAGATCGAATTATTTTTTATTGTAGCAAGATGAGATTAGATACGGAAAAACTATCGGTAATGAGATCATTTCATTTTTAATGCGTGTGAACGGTTATAATCTGAACAGTACTTGAAGTGATATATATATATATATATATATATATATATATCACTTCAAGTACTGTTAAGATTATAAGTGATATATATATATATATATATATATATATATATATATATGGTAAAACTGGTAATTAGTAAAAACCTGAAGAGAGTGCTCAATACTATTGCAGATGAAATATGTGTTTTATTTTATTTTTTTATAACCGTTCTATCTGCTTGGTTACATATGTTTCAAATGTTGGACCATGTTTGGATCTAACAGCCTCATCAGACCTTACATAAGTTATCCAACATCTGAAACATATGTAACGAAACAGATAAAACGGTAATAAAAAATAAAAAAATAAAACATATATATATACAGGGTGTCCGTAAAGTTACTATACAGTCTTATTGTTTTATTGTATTATATTTGTATTAATAGTTAATATTTATTTTTCTTGATCGTGACTTGTGCACCAAGACTGTATAGTAATTTTACGGACACCCTGTATATTGATTTATTGATTGATTGATTGATTGGAAACATGTTTAATTGACAATTATATTTTTCAATGATACGAAAAGTATTATCATCAGTAAATTATAAAGATTGCTTTATAAATTATGGAGGAATATTGATGAGGTCTGCTAGTTTCATATAAATATTACTTTACTTGTCCGTGCGTCTAGTGTCACCAAAAAAACATTATCATGGCAAACATTAATTAATGAGAAACAAATGACCTCCCTTTATAGTCTCTCTTCATCGTGTAAAAATCATTAAATTATTTCCTTTCAAAGAATTCTCCAAAAGTACAACATGGCTGTTTCTATGATTTCAAATTTTTATAAATTAAAAACAATCGTGTTGAGAGGAGACTACATTTTTTAATGTTTCTTTTTGAAATAAAATAAAAATGTGCAAGTGAATTGGCATCTGTCCTTTTATAGTTTCTATAAGAATATTATTTAGAAAAAGAAAAGAATGTTTCGTGTCTTGAATTTTTATGGCGAAAAAATATAAATGTTTTTAATCATTTCTTTTTAGCTTTAAATGATTAAAAAAATCGATGCAAATCGTATTTAATTCGTCGCTATTTGTTTTATTTTTTATTCATTTTATTTATAATGTGTTGTTTTTTTTTAAATTCAGCTACCGTGGAATTTCCACGGGTTTTAATAGTATGATATTAATATACTTGAAGTTTTTAGTCAATTAAGTTAGAATGTGTACTTCATGCCAAACTTCTACGGTAAATGTGCTATTATAGGGACTAATCCCTATAAAGCCGTATTAATTCTTTACTGTGTTTCGGACACATACCTTAATAGTTAGTTTGCTGCATCTTATTATAAGAAAGATCCTTGCAAAGTCTCTCTCTTAGTCTCTCTCTCTCTCTCTTTCTCTCTGTTGTTTTCTCTTTGTCTCTCTCTCACGTTTTCTCTTCCTCTGTTTTTTATCTTTTTCTCTCTCTCTTTCGCCTTCTTTCTCTCATTTTCCCTCTCTGATTTTCTCATTTCCTCTCTCTCCCCCATACTTTTCACCTCTCTGTTTCTCTCTTACATTATCTCTCTCTGTGTTTATTTCTCTTTTTATTCACTTTTTCTTCCTCTCACTCACCCTTTCTCTCTCTATTTATCTCTCTTCCTGTTTCTCTCATTCTCTCTCTACCGTTTCCTTTTTTCTTTTTCTCTCTGTGGAACTCTCTACCGCTTGCCTGTTTCCTTCCTGACTTCAACTTGGATGTCTTCAAGTCTAACATAAACAAATTCCTGATCAACCGCCCCCCCCTCCCAAGTAATGACACTTTATCAAATCTCCAATAGTAATGAATATTGCACCACTATCCAATTGGTTACTGTACACAAAATAACCCTTATCACCGAGTGGCTTCTGGACCTTGATAAGTGGTAACCTTCATGTAAAAAAAAAATTGCTTTCATTTTCTCTCTCTCTCTCTCTCTCTTTCTTCGTTTACATTAGTCTTCTCCCTCTCTCTCTATTTTGTTTCTTTCCCTTTTTTCTAGCTCTTTCTCTTCTTATTTCTCTATTTGTATCACCCTCAACACACAGGCATGCATATAATACATTTTTAACAGGAGAAAAATAACTGAAAAATGCAGCAACCCCAATCATGTACACGTGCAGAAACGAGCACGTGTCTTCATCGATTTTCATGGCTGCATGAACCCCTTGTTCTCGCATGTATTTAAAACGCAATGAAAATCACAGTTTTGTTGATCTGCTTTTACGTGTTACTTTTAACTCGAATCAGATTATATTAGAGATTGTTTATTATTTTGACCCAATAAAACCAAATAAAAAACCTAATCAAACTGCCAGAATGTGAACAAGGTAAAAAAAAGTGTTTACACTGGAGAAAAAATAATCAATAATATTTAACGATTTTTGTGACGTTTTTGATAAATTCATTTACTTTTACGCGCGTGATTCGCCATGAAATTGTTTAACCTTATTCCAACTTTCTGTCTTCAATTTCAATAAAACTCAGCGAAACAAAAACAATTAAGTAAGAACGTCGGAAGCACAATGGCGGATCGATCCGATCACAGATCAGATTCGTTTTGTTTTTTCTCAGTTCTTTTTTGTAATCACCTTTCTGATTGTAAACGGCCATAAAACACCCGTAAGTAGCGTATTCGAACGAATCCGTATGCAATATCAATATATTTGCATAATCCAATGAAATACAAAAGTAAATAATTTAATTAATATGTTGAAAATTATTATATCGTTGTTAGAATCGATTCAATACGTACATAAAAATATTTAATTGAAGGCTATGATGAATTGTAAAATTAAATGTGAGATCAATTACCATTCATCCAATGAGATGCGTCTGTAATATAATAGTATAAGTCACTTTGATCATCTGAATGCTAGTCAGACAAAGCAGTCAAAGAGCACCATTGTTTTCGGTCTGAAGACAAATTCATAGCATCCCATCTCATTTTTGCGAGCAAATATCACTCAGTTGTTTGCTTCAAGTTCATTTTTGGTCTTCTTTTATTCATGCCATCAAGTGTCAGCCTAGATGTCAATTGCAAATTATTGATGATACGACCTGTTGGTTAGTCCGCACTCTAATGTGGTAGTTGATAGCCTGATCGTCTCATTTGATCCCTTGAAAATAACTTAGTTAGAAATAGGAACGTCATACGACGTATAGGTCAGTCTTGAAGCCAGATCCAGAGAATTTCTCTAGTTTAGATATAAAATCTTTCTTAAGTGTTTGCTTCCAGTTCATGTTTGGTCTTCCTCTTCTTTTTCTATCAAGAATCCACTGGAGCAGTTGGTTAGCAAGATTAGTCAGTTTTAAATTTAATGTAACATGTTCGACACTTGGCACACTAGTCTCCCTTTTTCTTCAGTTTATCCTGTATATAATATTTTGATTGCATAAATTTCACTGTGGGCCAAATTACGGTAGGTTTATAATAACAAATGCCACATACAAATTTAATATATATTAACTTTTACATATGCAACTTTTGAACGCTGTTACAGACAAATTTATTCGTTATAATAAAATCCTATCTTATTCCCTACGAACGACATCATCACGACTGCAAATTCTGTCGCGTCGTAAATTATGACAATTCGCATTATTTGGATTAACATTATTTACATGTTTTTACTCTTAAAACATTACGTTGAAGCTTTCTTTTTATAATGTCCGTTTTCGGCGTCCAAAATTATGCGATGCTAAATTAGACTGATCTCTTAGTCAACGATTAGAAACTGTTCTCTGCAATCGAGTATTAACAGAAAAAACTAAGAACCACCGATACTTACATTACATGAAAAAATTTACCCAAAACGTGGCGAATCTACGACAACTATTAATTCTTTTTCTTTATACCCTTACATGTTATGCTAACGTTTCTAAAACATTTGTCTTTTACATAAAAAATAAATAAAACAAAAGTCGTCCCAGCTTTGATTAAAAAAAATATCTTTCCATCAAGCGTCATAACTTATGGGATAATAATATGAACAAATCTCTGGCAGACGTTTAGGAAATTGGTCCCCCCTCTTAATTCCACAATTCACACTTTATTCACATTAATCTCATCGATTACAAACTTACTTTTCAGATTAGAAAATTTCTTATGACTTTTATCGTCGGGGTTCAGTTTTCAATTATAACGTACTACTAAATTGACCATGTACTTTGTGACCATCACTTTTCTCAACCTTATAATTGAAAATGATTCCCGACGATAAGTCATAATTTTCTTTTTTAATTTTATTTTTTAGTCTGAAACTGGAGTTTGTACTCGATGAGATTAACGTGAAAAAAAGAATGTAAATTGATGAATTTAGAGGGTGGAATTTCATAAACGTCCGCCGATCTCTTAATAAAAAAAAGAGTTGTAATTGCTCTCTACATCAAAGTGTCACCAGGACATACTTGGGGTTATTATGAAAAAAACAAAAAAAAATATGTTTTACCTTTGAAATCATAAAAACTATTTTTTTTTATATAAACACATGTTTACACTCTAAGCCTGAATTACGTCCAGATAAATTACCATTTTCATTACTTTTCATTCAGTTTGTATTTGACAACATTTACGTCAGTTTTTTTTTTATTTCTTTGTATATCAAATAATTTACGCCGTTATAGTACAACTTCCCATCTTATTACATTGCCTACGAATATACTTATTTGTTATATATATTTTTTGTTTTTTCATTATAGTTGTTTTTAGTTTCTTTTCAGGGATCATTTTCCATACTGCTCAGACTTTAACTTATAACACTGCCACCCGACTTTTTTATTTACAGTCTCTGCGAGTGTGTATGCTGACAAAATGTATCAAGATTGAACTTGGGGCAAATTTCTTTGACAGTTCCTCCCACTCATAAAATGGGGTGTCTATTCCGAAAGCTGTTTTTATCATGGCGAGGTTGGTCATGTGTGATCCATACGACGTTCTTAACATGAGGAGGTTAGGAGTATCTATTCCGAAACCCATTCTTAATATTAGGACCTTGAGGATTGGCCACTAACATCAACAAGGCAACGACGGTCGTGCTAGTTATCAATCTTTTGTAAACAGAATATTATATTTGTGCAAAATTACTTTCAATGATTAACTTGACTTTATAGAATAGTCATTCTTCAGATCATTCAAGTTGTTTTTAAAGGATTCCAGTTATTTTTAGTTATTCAATTCCTCCTTAAGGTTATTCAATTCATCCTAAAGTTCATTAAATCATTCTACGCCATTTACTTTTTATTTATTTAAGTCATTTCAGCCAATTTTTCGGTCATTTTAGTTTATCTTTAAGAATTTCATGTCAATCCTACATTCACGAATTCATTCATTACACGATAGCACGCGACTAATGGCTATTGGCCTTGTTAAATTGCATTGTTCATTATTTTTAGCTGACCTTTTTAATTCAATTCCCATAAAAGAATAAAGAATTAAATTCTTTTTACAAACATATCTAAACTATTTTATATGAAATTGAACAATGCGAAATTCTAACATTCCGTTTTCTGAATCTATTTCTGAACCTTGCTTACAAAGTTCGAATCTTAGTCTATCCTAATCTAATTTTCGACTCATCTAAAGTTCTTACTTACAGGAAAAGGGGACAGCCCTTTTTCTTGTAACAGTCTTTCAACGAAAGAAAATGATTTTTAATCGTTCGAAACGAAACTTCTGCGAGGCGTACGTTTTAAATAGCATTTTCGTTGCTCTATGAATCGTGCGTTTTAAATAGAATTTTCCTTGCTCTATGAAGTGTGCGTTTTAAATAGCATTTTCCTTGCTCTATGAAGCGTGCATTTTAAATAGCATTTTCCTTGCTCTATGAAGCGTGCGTTTTAAATAGAATTTTCGTTGCTCTATGAATCGTGCGTTTTAAATAGAATTTTCCTTGCTCTATGAATCGTGCGTTTTAAATAGAATTTTCCTTGCTCTATGAATCGTGCGTTTTAAATAGCATTTTCCTTGCTCTATGAAGCGTGCATTTTAAATAGCATTTTCGTTGCTCTATGAAGCGTGCGTTATAAATAGCATTTTCGTTGCTCTATGAAGCGTGCGTTTTAAATAGCATTTTCGTTGCTCTATGAAGCGTGCGCTTTAAATAGCATTTTCCTTGTTCTATGAAACGTGCGTTTTAAATAGCATTTTCGTTGCTCTATGAAGCGTGCGCTTTAAATAGCATTTTCCTTGCCCTATGAAGCGCATGTTTTAAATTGTAATTTCGTTGCATTTCTACCTTACATTTTAAACAGCATTTTTCTTCTTCTGTTTGCATTAAATGTTAAATTGTATTTATTTTGCTCAATGACGCTAACATTTTCAAATAACATTTTCTTTCACATTATTTGGATTCATCGAACTACTGTTCTCATCTTGGTTGTCATTTTCACATTTTCAAATGACACTCAAGATGAGAACAGTAGCCCGATGAATCCAAATATTACGAATAACCAATCCCCATCTAAAAAATTAAGAAACGTCAAAATTTTCCTTGCTTTTGCACGTTTCTTTGAAAATAGGATTTCTTCGCTTTGAAACTCTTACGTTTCAAAGCTGTTTTCTATTTTCAAATCTTACGTACATGCGCACGGGCGAACACGTGACTTCATCGATTTCTAGAACTGTTTAATTCCTCTTATCATTTATACAACAACTCAAAGAATACCACACATATGTTCAGCTGCCTTTTTCTATGCGACCTTGGTTCCAATCAGATTCCATTAGAATATTCTTCTTCTTTTTTTTCTTTGACTCCTAATCAAATCATATCGAACTGCATATTTTTCTAAAGGAGAAGAAATATTGTAATATTTGCGTGAATGGCTGTTTCAATGGGTTACATAAACAAAACGATGACGTCATCCACTGTGCACGACAACCGAGATAAGCAGATCCACGAAGTTGATGCAGTATACAAGGCCACCAAAGGTCTTGACGGTTGTTATACTAAATTTTATGAATATGTCTTTTTTCCTACTATCTATCTTTTTTATTTGCTAGTTTCATGAATTATATGAATTATTTGATGACGTCATCGAATATGCGCGGTTAACTTTTGTTTCGCTCTGTTTGAAGGATGGCTCATTATTTAGTTTGGTTAATTTGCTTGATTTCTTTTACGGCATATCAATCGTTTTCGGGTGATTTAATACGGAATTCGGCCATTTTGGTAAAAGTTTGCGTAATGCTTAATGTTCTTTTTATTTTCAAATATTTATTTACGGTGTTTCATTTATTTTTTTTTTCTTTTGGCAAAGGAAAATTCTTGTTTTTGTGCCAAGGGTGTGAGTTCCATATAGAAACGTTGATTTAATTTGAATAAAATAAAATACGCATCAAGTGCGCTTGAAAGCCAGATTACAACGTAATATTCGGAAAATAAACACATATTTTATTTGTTTGAATTTTATAAAATACATATATTTCAGAACTAAACTCTGTCCTTATTGTGTTGCTTTCTTTCTTTTTTTTATTTTCCTCTTTCTTGAAATGTTGTAAAGTTAGAGAAATAAAAGTATGTTTGCAAAGACGAAAAGGAAAAAAAGAAAGAAAACAGCATACTGAGGATGTAGTTTAGCTCCGAAATATATTTATATTATAAATTTCAAACAGGTAAAATATTTGTTTATTTTCCTAATATTACGTTGTGATTTGGCTTTCAAGCGCACTTGATGCGTATTTTATTTTATTGTTGCTTTTGTGTTGTACTTTGCAGAAGATGATGGAATTTTGTAAAGGAGACGAACATAAATGTCATAAATAACATAAATGTCATAAATAACATAAATGTCATAAATAACATAAATGTTTGGTACATTTTACGCCAGGGAGTCGGTGTGTTCAGACAGTCTGACCTTGTAACAACAGCATCATTTAATGATGTCATACACTGTGGATGGTTATCTTCACTTGTTTTAATAGAGGTGATAAAAACAACGCCATCTTGTGTGCACAGGGAAATACAAGATAATTAGCTCCGTGAAGTTATAGTAGTATAACTAGCACGTTCGCATCTAGTTAGTTAATCTAGTAGACGATACGTGATCCGAAAATTAAACGAGTAAAAATGATAGAATGAAATATTTTGGAAAGAAAAGTTTTTAACATTATGAATTTAATGCTATCTTTTATTTTGGTTTTGTGAAGTTGATTTTAACCTTTTTCCTGCGCGCGATTTGAATGAAAACGATTCAGAATTTATGTTTTTAAATAGAATTTTTAGAGAACTCCTAATTAACTTCATGTAACATGTGAGTAAAAAAAAAATGCGTGCAGATGTACACACCCCGTATAATTATGTTGTATACGAAGTTTCACACGGGGAGAAAATCGCACCCTAATTGCATTGCTTCATATGTATGGGCTTCCTATGTCATTAAATTGGGTCACGCCACAATGGTCAGGCTAGGAAAAAGATCCAGGTCAAAGTTACTAAGACGATCAACAATAACACTCATCTCAAAGGAGGAGATGATGCTTTGGGGAATGTTCTTCTAAGACCGAGCTGAACAATGCCGAATTTTATCAAAGAAGTGTTTGACAAAACAAAAACAAATAATTCCCCAAGTCACTAAATG
Source organism: Euprymna scolopes (assembly GCF_053919585.1). Taxonomy (NCBI): domain Eukaryota; kingdom Metazoa; phylum Mollusca; class Cephalopoda; order Sepiida; family Sepiolidae; genus Euprymna; species Euprymna scolopes. Next base: position 33,844,826 of record NC_136506.1, read on the forward strand.
ATACCAGCGTTAACCTTCGCTTGTATGAAGAATACTAGCGTGTCTTCCATTTGTATAACTTAAAAATGAACGCAATTCTCGTTTGATTAGAAAAGGCCAGCTTCAAATTCTTTATAAACATAGCAGTAGTAGGATACCCGTGCTTGACACATATTATATAGAAAATAAACACATCGATGCATACAAAATGTTCTTATTGTCAATATAAAAAAAGATAAGCGGAAAATATAAAGAATGCCCACATAAAAGTTATTTAAATACAAATGCTTCGTAATTTAAATTTATTACAATATGGTTATTAATATCAACAGATTCTATATATATACATGTGTGTGCGCGCGTGTGCGCGCGTGTGCGCGCGTGTGTGTGCGTGTGTATGGAATGTGTTAGTATACAGTAGCGAATAAAACTAAGAGGCAAAATTTTAAAACCTAACATTTGTTATTATGGATGATAACGACTAACAGTGGTCAAAATTTCAGCTTTTCACAGTTGTTATTTCTAACAAATATTAGGTTTTAAAATTTTGTCCCTTAGTTTGGGACGCTATTGTATATCCCTATATATATATAAAATGTGCTGATACTAATAACTAGGGCTAGGACAACAGCATATTCTTTTCATTGTTTTGACTCTCAAATGTGTATCCGTTGAGGTATTATATGCTTTTACATAGAGTGATGTGATTATGGGTTGATTAACTGTGTCTAATTATGCCAGATATAGAATCGAGAGTCCATGATTATTTCTGTTCAGAGCACATTGTTATCATCATACTTCACTTTTGCATTTTAAACTTTGTTGCAAAATATTATTTAAATAACCTTGATTTAAGCCAATATATAAGTGTATTGTATAATGTATTTCGACTAAATGGGGAGGAATATGAAGCTTCCTCCCTGATGCACGGCAGTGGATTCCCGACTAGAGCAGGCAATAATTCGATTTGAATGAAAAGTAGGCGATTTTATCTATTTCGACAACAATACAAGTATTTAACCTGCGGATTCTTATTTCATCCCGTGTAACGCCGTCTCACCGTTATATATATATATATATATATATATATATATATATATATATATATATATATATATATATATATAGTAATTTATAAAATATATATGGCGACTAAGCTACACTGAATATTCTGATTGGCTACACTGAATATTCTGATTGGCTAACTAGAAATTCTCAACATATATAAAAACAAGAAGCAACCATAAAATTCGCGCATAAGCCTGACGAATCCTACAGTGGATGAAACGCAGAATATTCAGTGTAGCTTAGTCGCCATATATATTTTATAAATTACTAACTACCTCTACCTACGTATTGAGCACTTTTGAAGTAAATACTTAAAGTTTACGCATAAATCTATACTTTCCTATATTAAATTTATGTGAGTAAATTAAGTAGTTATATACAGTGATGATCATATTTATTGGCACGGTAAAATAAAAGTTAAATTTTGTCTAATAAATTCTAAAAAAGGGATTAAATTAAAGAAAATAACAAAGTATATTATGTATTTTTAACTGGCCTTTCCGATGCAGCAATCGGTTTTTAGAAAAAATAAATAACAAAGGAACAACAAACATAATTGCAAAAAACCCTTGTTCAAAATTATTGGCACGATTTATTTAATAATCAATTGTATAGCCTTTGGCCTTGATTACCTTCCTAGTCGCTTTTCATAGTTTACAACCAAGTTGTTGCACTCTTCAGTAGTAATTTTAGCCCATTCTTCCTGACAATAATCCTCCAATTGAATAAGATTCTTAGGCTTCCTTTGCATTACCCTCAATTTTAATGTTCTCCATAAATTTTCAATTGGATTAAGGACTGGGCTTTGTGATGGCCACTCCAAAACATTAATATGATTGTCCTCAAGTCATTTCTTAGTCAGTTTAGCCGAATGCTTTGGGTCATTATCTTGCATGAACCACCAACGACGACCAAGTGAGAGCTCTTTAGCAGAGTCTTTCAGGTTTTCATCCAATATTTTAACATAATCTTCCTTTTTTATGCTACCTGTGACCTTAACAAGTCGCCCTGGCCAAGAGGCAGCAAAGGATCCCCAAAACATCAAACTGCCTCCACCGTGCTTCACTGTGGGTATGGTGTTCTTAGGCAGGAAAGCTTCGCCAGATTTTCTGTAAATATAAGACACTTTATTATGGCCAAATGAATACGTATTATATATATATATATATATATATATATATATATATATATGGGTGTGTGTGTGTGTGTGCGTGTGTGTGTATGTATGTGTGTGTATGTATGTGTGTGTATGTGTTTATGTGTGTGTGTGTGTTAAGGCAGTATTTTTCTCTTTGGCATATTTCATTAAATAAAATAGACGCCTATTAATACTATTGCTGATATTTCTAACTTCCTAATAACGGTCGCCACTTCTAACAGCAACTAGCTGATGTAATCACCATATTTATCATAAGTCTGAGTACTTTCCAATTCTTCTGGATTTATTGTCAGGTATATATTAATCTAACTGGTTGTTATCAATTCATATAATTGTTGTCTTTATAACCTGTATATTTTTTCCATTGGCATTTCAGGATGTTATTACTATTGGTATTTATTTTAATAATAGTAGGTTTTGTTTTTTTAGTTTTTCTTAGTAATGCTTCTATTATTTCGGGTCTTCGTTTATTATTAGTCTGTTCAATTATAGATATGTTGTCAACTAAAATCTTCCTAAATTGAGACAGGGGACAGTAATGTTCATTAGTTAAGTGTTTAAACATAACACTGTTTTCGGAGTGATGCTTGGTTAATCTCTTCGACAAAGTTGTGGTAGTCAAACCCGTGTATATGTTTTTACCTTTATTGTCAAAGGGCATTTAAATTTATAAACTGAGTTAGTCCTATCAAGCAACTCAGTGGAGGAGGAGGAGTTATATTTTATAATCAAAGGCGTTTTAAATTTATTATAGTAAATGATTAATATCATTTTGTTAGGGTCTATGGGCTGCACATTTTTTAAATAATATTTTAATGCTTTTTCATCTATTCTATAATTATAAAACGTTTGATTTGATAGAATAGTTTTATATGTGTTGCCCGTGTAGGTGTGTATTCTTTATTATTACGATTAATACTTTTAAGTTTCCTAATCTGTTCATCAATAACACGGTTGCGGTAACCATTATTTATTAACGTCTGTTTAATATTGCTTAAATGAATTGCACAAGAACAGTATAATAGATTCCAACAACAACTAATTCCATACATCAACCTATAAAAAAAAAGAATAATAAAAATCTCTCTACTCTGAATCATTTAAGCGAGTGTCCCTTATCAGTACAAAACTGCTTTAAATAACGACTTACTAACCCGGGCTAACTTAATATCCTATTTCCCAACTATTTTAGAACGCGAATGCAAAAGTATTAAACAAATGTTAATAAATAATAGATACCCCAACCATGATATTGATGAACAAATTAATTTAAAAATATTAACCGCAATAATAAAGGATCCACACCTATATCTACTGCACACATAAAACTATTTTATACATATCAAATGCATTATAATTATTGAATCGATGAAAAAGTATTAAAAATATTATTAATAATGATGTGCAACCCTTAAACCCTAACAAAAAATATTAATTAATCAATTGCTATAATAAATTTAAAACCTTTAACCTGATTATAAAAATAACTTCTCCTCCGCCTCCTCCTCCTCGAATGAGTTGCCTGATAGGATTAACTTAGTTTATGAATTCAAATACAATTTGAGAGACTGTGTCTCTGAAAATAAAGGTAAAAACACATACATAGGTTTGGCTACCACCACTTTGTCGAGAAAATTGACCATGCATCGCTCCAGAAAACATTGCTATATTAAACCACTTGGATATCCCAGTCATGTAATTAATGAAAACATTAAGAAATTAAAAAATTGCTTTTCAGTCAGAGTGCTCTCCCTCTAAAGCTTTTCATAACCAACTTTACTGATTTTGTGTTTAAATTTTCGCCGTTGAAGAGAGGCAATTAAAATCCTGCAATTTTAGGCAACACCAGTTGGGGATGTAAGAGTTTAGTTCTATATTATTCATAGTGTTGTTTTCATTACGTTTATATACTTTTAGTTTGCGATAAGAGAAATGCCTATGTATCAAATAAGATACATACAAGAAAATAAAATGGCCAAATAATAAACTATTCAGTTGTTTTGCACTGGTAATATAAATAAAGAAAAAAAACTGATAGGCATGCGCACTTATGTTATCGGAATAAAATGCCCATGTCTTTAAAATAATCCATAACTGCTTCATACCTGCTCTGTATACGGTGTCACTTAATTTTTGTCAATATACTAGATTACCTGTGACTCCTTAGGTCAGTATGTTATATTAGCTATGGAATTGCGACCAAGACCGCCAACCCCCAATATTTCCTCTTGTATCAGAAAACACGCTATGTGATATACGTATATCTGTACGTGATGTTGCCAAGCTAATCAAAAACCTTGATTCCAGTAAAGCAACTGGCCCTGATGGTATTCCAATTATAGTACTCAAAAAACTTCAACCTGAACTAGCGCCCATACTTACAAAACTGTTTAAACGTTGTCTTAAGGAGAATAGTTTCCCATCTCCCTGGAAAATCTCATCAGTATGCCCTGTATTTAAGAATTCAGGTGATCGCTCATCCCCCTCTCAGTACAGGCCAATAAGTCTCCTGTGCGTCATGAGTAAGTTGCTAGAATCTGTATTAAATACAGAAGTAATCAAACATCTCAACAAAAATAACCTTCTTAGTGACACTCAATATGGTTTCCGTTCTGCTAGATCTACAGCAGATGTCCTTACAGTTATATCGCATAGGATTAGCAAATCTCTCGACGGTGGCAATCTTTCTAGGGCAATTGCTCTTGACATATCTAAAGCCTTTGATAGGGTATGGCATAAAGGTTTACTTCATAAGATCGCTAGCTATGGTATAGCTGGAAAAGTCTTCTCAATTATTAAATCATTTCTTTCTGATAGGTTCATAAGAGTAGTAGTTGAGGGGCAAAAATCAGAAGCTCACAGTATTAATGCCGGTGTCCCTCAGGGATCCATCCTGGGCCCAACTCTTTTCCTTATCTACATTAATGATCTTCCAAATCATATCCTTACATCATTTGTAGACATTTATGCTGACGACACTACCATTTATGGTACCACATCTAAGACAGTAAACGAGCAAGTTCTCTCCAATTCTCTCTCCTCTGATCTTGAGCACGTAGTACAATGGGGAAAGGAGTGGCTGGTTACTTTTAATGCATCTAAAACCAAGCTTCTCTCTTTACATCATCAACATTCTAATCCACATTTGTCATCAATTGAAATGAATGGCTCTCGTCTTCAGGAGGCCTCAAGTTTTGACAAGCTTCTGGGCTTGACCATTACTCCTGATCTTAAATGGAACACGTATATCAAATCTGTTGCCAAGGCCGCTGGAAAAATGGTGGGATCTTTCTATCGATCCAGTAGATATCTCACTGCTGATGCTATTCTCTATCTATATAAGAGCCAGGTACGTCCAAGGATGGAATACTGTTGCCACATCTGGGCAGGAGCTGCTAGAAAGAACTTGTCCTGCCTTGATAGAGTTCAAAATAGACTTCGTAGCCTCGTAGGAGATGTCCTTTTCTCCTCCTTGCAACCTCTATCTCACAGAAGAGATGTTGCGAGTTTGTCTCTGATGTATCGTTATTTTCATGGAAAGTGTTCAACTGAGCTTCAATCTATGGTCCCCCCTCGCCAAACTTTCACAAGAAACACTCGTCTAGCTGTAAACACTATCAATAATTTCCCCCACTCTTTATCTGTGCCTAAACCTAAACGTAGATTCCATGAACAAAGCTTCTTTCTTAGAACTGCACGCCTGTGGAATTGTCTTCCGTTTTCCTGCTTTCCGGCTGACTACAATATGGTTTTGTTCAAGTCTAAAGTAAATAAGTTCTTGATGAGCCGTTCCATATAAGTTATTAAATTTACCAAATTTTCATTACTAATGATTACTATATTGACCAACTTCTACTGTACACTCTTTAACCCTTATCCTTGAGTGGCCTCTGGGCCTTGATAATGTGGTGATGCCTTTGTAAAAAAAAAAAAAAAAAAAAATTCATGTATGAGCGTGACACTTGTGACGTAAAGAAAATAATTGGGTTTTTTTTTTTACATAACAGAAACATTTCCATGAAAGTATATTAAAATGAAAATAGAATATAGATAGATTTCTATGAGTCGTTCTTTGCATTATAATTGATTATTTTTGAAAAAGAAAATTACAGTTACTGCATTATAAGTGGTTGGCCATACTTATAGGTAAATGTGCATAATAAATATATCTGTTTTTTTTTCTTTTTTTCTTTTTACATCGTTCATTTCTGTATTACGTTTAAGTTATTTTAAACCCCCACTCTTCCCATGTTTAATAATAATTTCGAAATAATAACGTTAATATTTCAGCGTCCCAATTGTTCTTTTGGTTTTTGTTTATTTTAAACCCCACTCTTCCCATGTTAAATAATAATTTCGGAATAATAACGTTAATATTTCAGCGTCCCAGTTGTTCTTTTGTTTCCTTTTTTTCGCGTTTAAATTATCCAAATAAACAATTGTTATTAATGTCTGCTTTTTTTACATCGTCCATTTCTTTATTACGTTTAAGTTATTTTAAACCCCACTCTTCCCATGTTTAATAATATTTTCTAAATAATAACGTTAATATTTCAGTGCGCAGGTCATGCGCGCATGCGCAACCGGATGTCGTAAACCGGAAAGTGAGTTACATACATCGTTACAAGATCATTTGAGTTTTATAATTATATAGATAGCTAGTACGAAAAAAATATCCGTTAAATGTCGTGAGAAAAAAAAAAAACGCTGCTTAGTATTTTCAGGAGACAGTAAGTAACCATTGTGCTGAAAACGAAAACTCTTTGGTCTCTATATCCACTTCCAGAAGTGGGTAACTTCCCTTGAGCATTTCTTCTTTTTAATCATCGTCAGCCCGCGTAAAGTCACTGCGATGCTTTTAGTGAAATAAATATATTTGGAGCTTACTTTTACTTCGATTTTTTTTATATCGCAACTGTATGTATTGTTTTTATTGCTATTGATATTAGAAATTATGTTTTAGCCGAACTAATTAACTTTGATCGAACCTTTGCATCTATCATTGAGGCAATTTATCGAAAAGAAAGTCACGTTTATCTAATGTGTTTTATATAATTAGGTTACGTTAATGTTATGTTTATTAATAAAACGACTACAGTTACAAATCTTTAAAACGTACGTGAGATTTAAATTCAGAAAAAAAGTACTACGTAGGTAGCATGTACTTTACCTATTTTATTTTGCCAACCAATATAACAGGTTTCTATTTTCTGAAATAAAAAAACTCACAAAACGCCATCCATTTTAACATTAGACAAATAAATGAATGATCGAATTAAACATAAACGAATGAAGAGGATAACATTCAAAGTAATTCTCTTATTTCTATACTGATAAGATTAAAAAGATGAATTTTTATGTAAAAGCTAAGAAGAATTTTAGTTAATTTATGTCCATGAGCAAAATTATTGTATAAATCAGTTGAAGTAACGATATTCTAAGAAATTCAAACGGTTATTATAGATATAAACATCGTTTTTATTTTCTGTTCTTTTCATTTTGGGGTTAATTACAAAAAAAGTAAAAAGATAAAGGCTAATAAAAAAAATCCAATTACAAATTTAGGTCAAAGGATACTATGGCAATGTCCAGTAAAGGCAATACAGAGTACACACACACACAGACACACACACACACGCGCATATATATATATATATATATATATATATATATATATATATATATATATATATATATATATATATATATCCCTCCTTGTCAACAGTCTTCTTTATGTAGGTTGAATAAGGGTCTAACCTACTTCTGAAGAGAAATGTTCTTAAAATATCATGTAATCTGAAACCTCAGATAATCGAACTGACACAAGTAAGACTTATATATATATATATATATATATATATATATATATATATATATATGTGTGTGTGTGTGTGTGTGTGTGTTTTGTGTGTGCGTATATAATAAGTTATAAAAATATATATGACAATTAAGCTACACAGAATATTCCGAGTTTCATGCTTGTGAGCATAAGCCTGATGAATTCTTACGAGAATTAAACCCGGAATATTCTGTGTAGCTTAATTGCCATATATATTTTACTAACTTACTACCTAGTTTTACCTATGTATTGAGCACTGTTGTAGTAAATACTGAAAATTTATGCATAAAATTATATCTTTGTATAATTAGTTATGTGATTAATGAAGTAATCATATATATATATATATATATATATATATATTTAGACAAATATTATTGAATAGCACGGAATTAGTCTGTTTTACAATTTTCCTTTTTATCTTCTCCAATCTCCGAATAGTCCTTTTGTGTTCTTTTCGAAATTGAATATGTGGGATCCATTTTTAAATTAAAAAAAAAGTCCGCATACCTAACTTGTAACAAGCTACCACGTGACTAGGAAAAAATGTATATATAAGTAAATTAAAAAAACAATTTCTACATTTATTTCTACAATGTGCCTGGGGATGATAGAAGTACTTCTGTCGAAAGCGCTCGCGATTATGGATCCAACATAGTCAATTTCGAAAAGATAATAAAAGAGCAAATATCACGAAAAAAAAAAAGAAAGAAAAATAAACGTTTCCACGAAACAATGCAGTCGATAAAAAAATTGGCCTAGAAAGGCCGAGAGTGAAGAACTTGAAAAAAGATATTACATCATTCGGTGAGTGTATTTGTTTGCTGTTTTATTTATTTATATATTTTTTTATTTAACTGCTTGCTTTGGAATTTTGTTCTGTCTTGTCAGTCATATTTTCTTGTTTTGTGGGAACTAAAATGATATTTTAGTCTTAAATACCAATGTTCTAGTCTTGCGGATCGGCTATGCATTATGATAAAGGATATTGTCCCACACTCATTTTAATGTAGCAAATAGCTTGTTTTAGAGAGAAATTTAGAATAAACCATTTTGACTCGAACACATTTTTATAAGTTTGTGTTTAGACTGTTTAAATGGTATCTTCAGTTTCATTGTTATAAATAACAAAAGTTTTAACATTTAAAAACACCTGGTTGGAGGTTTGGCAAAATTCGAATAAATGTTAAAACAATTATAACCTGTAAAAACTTTTTAAAAATACGTACTAAAGTAAGTACTAAAACAAAATCAGTACTAAACTAAATATATTTTACTTTATTTCTATAAAGGGTAGTAATTTTGCTCTCAGAATATGGCTCTTTTGAAATTGATTATTAATCCTGCTATTATGAAAAATGATTATTAAATATGGAGACATTGTATTTTTACTTTTTTTAATATAAAATTGAAAAGAAAAGGCACGCTTATTTTTAGCACGGGCAACTTATAAATGATTTTGTTTTATTTGCTAGGTTTTTCACGGGCTATGCTAGGCAACTTATAAATGATTTTGTTTTATTTGCGACTTTTTTCACGGGCTATGCTAGTCAACTTATAAATGATTTTGTTTTATTTGCTAGGTTTTTCACGGGCTATGCTAGGCAACTTATAAATGATTTTGTTTTATTTGCGACTTTTTTCACGGGCTATGCTAGTCAACTTATAAATGATTTTGTTTTATTTGCGAGGTTTTTCACGGGCTATGCTAACTTATAAGTGATTTTGTTTTATTTGCGACTTTTTTCACGGGCTATGCTAGGCAACTTATAAATGATTTTGTTTTATTTGCGAGATTTTTCACGGACTATGCTAACTTATAAGTGATTTTGTTTTATTTGCTAGGTTTTTCACGGGCTATGCTAGGCAACTTATAAATGATTTTGTTTTATTTGCAAGGTTTTTGACGGGCTATACTAGGCAACTTATAAATTATTTTGTTTTATTTGCTAGGTTTTTCACGGCTATGCTAGGCCACTTATAAATTATTTTGTTTTATTTGCTAGGTTTTTCACGGCTATGCTAGGCAACTTATAAATTATTTTGTTTTATTTGCGAGATTTTTCACGGGCTATGCTAGGAAACTTATAAATGATTTTGTTTTATTTGCGAGATTTTTCACGGGCTATGCTAACTTATAAGTGATTTTGTTTTATTTGCTAGGTTTTTCACGGGCTATGCTAGGCAACTTATAAATGATTTTGTTTTATTTGCGAGGGTTTTCACGATCTATACTAACTTTCAAATGATTTTGTTTTATTTGCAAGGTTTTTCATGGGCTATGCTAGGCAACTTATAAATGATTTTGTTTTATATGTGAGATTTTTCACGCGCTATGCTAACTTATAAGTGATTTTGTTTTATTTGCGAGGTTTTTCACGGGCTATGCTAGGCAACTTATAAATGATTTTGTTTTATTTGCAAGGTTTTTCACGATCTATACTAACTTACAAATGATTTTGTTTTATTTGCGAGATTTTTCACGGGCTATGCTAGGAAACTTATAAATGATTTTGTTTTATTTGCGAGATTTTTCACGGGCTATGCTAACTTATAAGTGATTTTGTTTTATTTGCTAGGTTTTTCACGGGCTATGCTAGGAAACTTATAAATGATTTTGTTTTATTTGCGAGGTTTCTCACGGGCTATGCTAACTTATAAGTGATTTTGTTTTATTTGCTAGGTTTTTCACGGGCTATGCTAGGCAACTTATAAATGATTTTTTTTATTTGCGAGGTTTTTCACGGGCTATGCTAGGCAACTTATAAATGATTTTGTTTTATTTGCGAGGTTTTTCACGGGCTATGCTAACTTATAAGTGATTTTGTTTTATTTGCGAGGTTTTTCACGGGCTATGCTAGGCAACTTATAAATGATTTTTTTTATTTGCGAGGTTTTTCACGGGCTATGCTAGGCAACTTATAAATGATTTTGTTTTATTTGCGAGGTTTCTCACGGGCTATGCTAACTTATAAGTGATTTTGTTTTATTTCCTAGGTGTTTCACGGGCTATGCTAGGCAACTTATAAATGATTTTGTTTTATTTTCGAGATTTTTCACGGGCTGTGCTAACTTATAAGTGATTTTGTTTTATTTTCTAGGTTTTTCACGGGCTATGCAAGGCAACTCATAAATGATTTTGTTTTATTTGCGAATTTTTTCACGGGCTATGCTAACTTATAAATGATTTTGTTTTATTTGCGAGGTTTTTCACGGGCTATAATAGGCAACTTATAAATGATTTTGTTTTATTTGCTAAGTTTTTCACTGTTGTGACTTTGTAAGCCGATATTTTGCCACGTGGATTCAGATAAATACGAAGTACTTAAATACCTTTATTTTATTTACCTCTTCATCATGGGGTTAGATAAAAGTTCACATGTGGATTTGAGAGATTTATTTCCGTAAACCGAACTGGATTCAAACATAGCGCACCCAGGTTCTCAATCTGTGCCTTTAATTACTTAGCACTGTAACCCCAGGGTAGAGTTTTATTAAAATACTTGATCTATGCATATAATACGGTTAATACAAATTAATCCATGTTGGTGACTACCTTGTACATTGTCTTGATTAAAAAGCCCATATGTATGTATGTGTGCATTAGAAATAATACCAGACATTTTTTATAAAATATTTATGGAGAAAATTGTTTGATGTGCCTTGAATCTCATCATTTTGCAAGATATTCAGACACAAATAAAAATAGATTGAAAGCTCGGGGTAAGAACCATGTGTTATGGCGTTGCTGTGATACTGCCATGGTGATTTGAATCTTTTGATACCGCCAATAAAATACATATAATGTTGTCTTCATAATAATTAACGTTTTAGAATTTCATTTGAACATTTTTACGCATATATATATATATATATATATATATATATATGCACAAATAAAATATTTATGTATAAATATCTATATATATATATATGAATTCATGTATGTATATGTACATAATATCTGCAATTTATATGCAAGTATCTATACTCCTATAAATTCGTTTTTCTTTTGTGTGTATTGATATTCATATTGTAAACCCTCTTTTCGGTTTATTTAAAAAGAAAAGTTGTGGAATTGCATTCACTAGCAAAAGATCTAGCTAATTTGAATAATCTTTTAAACATTCATTTTAATTAATTCCCTATTAGTTTTTTTCTGTTTTCTTATGGGATGATCATCTAGAGTTAACTATTATGTGTAATTATATTCATGCAGATATTCTACATGATTTATACTTGCATAATATTTGCGTAAAATCTTTACAGTAAACAAAAAAATTGTTTCCATATATATTTATGTATACGTATGTATTTTTGTTTAATCTATTAGTCTATCTATCTATATATCTATAAAAGTGAACGTGTCAATGTGTCTGTCCGTGTACATTTCCCTACGCAATAACTTTGGCAATTTTTTAGTCTACAGACTCAAAATTTGATATACGGGGTGCTGAGATTTGGAAAAATCTTTGTGAATGGTGTTCGGCCGGATATTTGGCTGTTAAGGGGTCAAAGTTGAACGATTTGACCTTTGAGAACTCTACCAAGCTCTTCAACAATTATGGGTCTAAACACTTGAAATTTTAGATATAGGTTCCTTGGACATGGATCTAACTTAATAACTTGATTTGAGCACGAAACAATAAATTTTAAGGGGTCAAAGTTAAAAGATTTGATGGGTTTTTTTTTTTTTTTTTTTTGCTCAGCATACACCTCCAAACACCCGGGCAACGCTGGGCACACATGCTAGTTTATATATATATATATATATATATATATATATATATATATATATATAATGTATGTGTGTGTGTGTGTGCGTGTGCGAATTAATGAAAGTGTGTATACATATACATAATATATATATAATTTATTTACAGGTATTTATGTACACACACAGATATATATAAATATATATATATAGAGAGAGAGAGAGAGATATATAGATATAGATATATATAAATTAAGGTATTCATATATGTACATAATATATATAATTTATATGCAGGTATATATATATATACTTGTTTATTTATATATATATATATATATATATATATATATATATGAATTTTTGTATATGTACATAATATATGTAATTTATATGTATGTATATATATATATAAATATATATATGAATTAATGAAAGTATGTATATATATATATACATAATATATATAATTTGTATACAGGTATTCATGTACACAAAATATATAGATAGATAGATAGATAGATATAAATTTAGGTATGTATAAATGTACATAGTATATATAATTTAAATGCAGGTATATATATATATATATATATATATATATACCATGAATTTATTCATATATATATATTTAATTTTTATGTATGTATATATTTTTAATGTATATATACATGAATGTATGTATATATATATGCATAATATATATATATATATGTATATAGTCATCCACATATAGTACTGTTCTGCTGTTTCAGAGCTCATCATTGCGACTAGACAAGCAACTACCTCAAACCGGGATCGAAACCCAATAGCCCAAACGACAGTCGGAGCTCCTAACCTTTGCGCTATATGGTTAGAGAAGAAGAGAAAGTCCGTATGAACTTATCAAAAATTAAATTTCAAATGATAGGTAGAATATTATGTAGACTAATTTAAATGTAATTAATTCATGTAGGTCACATGAGCCAGTCATTTACATAAGGTTAAAAATTAAAGACTTGCAGAATCACAGATTACCAAGCGTTATGTATACCATAGTGTTTTCGTAGTTTTTATTCTACATGGAGTGCGCGTCTGATCTATAGAATGCATTTGGTAAAACAAAATCTAATTTGCATGAAAGCGACTTTCGTCTTTACGTTGAAAGACAAACTGGCCGATGCGTACCTTCGTACATCCCGACACATGCGTCTTATTTCCGTTATGTTCTAGATGAGCAGAATGCTTTTCGTTAAAACGTGTTAGAAATTCAACCTGCCAGGCATTGCGGTTTTCAGTGAAGGATCTAGTGACACTGATGATCTGGGCGATCGCTACGCATTCATGGATTACTTAATGAAGCATCCTACGAGAAAAGTTCTGCATCGAGACGTTTTTTAATATATTGTTTATATATTGCATTATGGTACAAGTTAATATATTGTTTATATATTGCATGATGGTACAAGTTAATATATTGTTTATATATTGCATTATGGTAAAAGATAATATATTGTTTATATATTGCATGATGGTACAAGTTAATATATTGTTTATATATTGCATGATGGTACAAGTTAATATATAGTTTATATATTGCATTATGTTAAAAGTTAATATATTGTTTATATATTGCATGATGGTAAAAGTTAATATATTGTTTATATATTGCATGATGGTACAAGTCAATATATTGTTTATATATTGCACGATGGTACAAGTTAATATATTGTTTATATATTGCATTATAGTAAAAGTTAATATATTGTTTATATATTGTATGATGGTAAAAGATAATATAGTGTTTATATATTGCATGATGGTACAAGTTAATATATTGTTTATATATTGCATTATAGTACAAGTTAATATAGTGTTTCTATATTGCATGATGGTAAAAGTTAATATATTGTTTATATATTGCATTATGGTACAAATTAATATATTGTTTGTATATTGCATTATGGAAAAAGTTAATATATTGTTTATATATTGCATTATGGTACAAGTTAATATATTGTTTATATATTGCATAATGGTAAAAGTTAATATATTGTTTATGTATTGCATGATGGTACACGTTAATATATTTTTATATATTGCATGATGGTACAAGTTCATATATTGTTTATATATTGCATTATGGTACAAGTAAATATAGTGTTTATATATTGCATGATGGTAAAAGTTAATATATTTTTATATATTGCATGATGGTAAATGATAATATAGTGTTTATATATTGCATGGTGGTAAATATAATATATTGTTTATATATTGCATGATGGCACAAGTTGATATATTGTTTATATATTGCATTATGCTACAAGTTAATATATTGTATATATATTGCATGACGGTACAAGTTAATATAGTGTTTATATATTGCATGATGGTACAAGTTAATATATTGTTTATTTGTGTCATGATGGTAAAATATAATATAGTGTTTATATATTGCATTATGGTAAAAGTTGATATACTGTTTATATATTGCATGATGGTAAAAGATAATATATTGTTTATATATTGCATGATGGTACAAGTTAATATAGTGTTTATATATTGCATGATAATAAAAGATAATATAGTGTTTACATATTGCATGATGGTACAAGTTAATATATTGTTTATATATTTCATGATGGTACAAGTTAATATATTATTTATATATGGCATGATTGTACAATTAATATATTATTTATATATTGCATTTAAGTACAAGTTAATATATTGTTTATATATTGCATTATGGTACAAGTTAATATATTGTTTATATATTGCATGATGGTACAAGTTAATATATTGTTTATATATTGCATTATGGTAAAAGATAATATATTGTTTATATATTGCATGATGGTACAAGTTAATATAGTGTGTATATATTGCATGATGGCACAAGTTCATATATTGTTTATATATTGCATGATGGCACAAGTTAATATATTTTTATATATTGCATGATGATACAATTTATATATTCTTTATATACTGCATGATGGTACAAGTTAATATATTGTTTATATATTGCATGATGGTACAAGTTAATATATTGTTTATATATTGCATGATGGTACAAGTAAAACAAAGAGTAAAAAGGGGAATTGCTGCTAATACGAAGAAAAAAGCTATTAGAGTAGAAACCTCCGACATCTGAGTACCTTTACAGTAAAGGAGTGGGATGTTCCTAGTTGCCAAGTGAGCAGGTGTATTTACGTCGTGGGTTTGCAAGTATAGATTATTTATATGAGATTTTTCTGTTTATACGGTTATTTAAAGCATGTGAACTAAATGTAAAAAGTTGTAAGTTCTTATGGTATCAGAGCCGCTAGTGTATTAAGCAGCAGTAACCGCGGCATGACACGTATGCAAATGACCAAGCGCGAAATGACATTACAGGGGAAGTAGGGAAAAGAAAAAATGAGAGAAAAGATGGGTTCTAGCGTGAAATGATCATGTGGGCCCATGGTGGTATGAAAAGATTTTACGCACGTGTCGAGACGGCAGGGTTTTTTTTAACTGTATAGCGATATAAGGGACTTTTAAAACAATATGCCGTTGGAAAACATCGGTAATAGATGACTTTTTTAAAACGGAAAAGAAAAGCTGAGTCAATTTCGTACCATTTTTGTTCGTTTTGAGACTGTCTCATGCACAACCTGTTAGGTCCAAGTGTGCAAAGGTAACGACGCCGTTGAAGAAGATTAGCAACCGCGTTACATTCGGAGCAAATTCCATTAAAGTACTTCTAAAAATGTACAGATATACAACATTGTGGAGACAGGACAGGGACAGGGTCTTTGTATGGAATGAGAGACCTATTAGACCTATTAGGCCTATTACAAGCCCTGTGTATAACACTGTACACGACGAAGATGCTAATAGTTGGTGCACTAGCCCAGGTGTAATACCAATGCTTCATTGGTGAGCAAACGGTAGCTTTTTGTATTTTCTATTGGCAGGCATTAGGAGTATCTATAACTTAAAACAACTTATTTTCTTTGCTACAGTCGTAGTAGTATCTTCTATTAACTTGTTCCAAATCATGTTGCCAAATTCCTTATTCATCTGTTATATGGTAATTTAATGTTAGTTGAGGACATCTCAGAAAAAAGTTTGTGGTCGACACAACATTAACCATCTAAGTTATGCAGACGACACTGTGGTTATAGTACAATCCGAAGAAACCCTCCAACACACGTTGGATACTGTGATGGAAGCAAATAAAGTAAAGGACTTTCTTTAAACATCTCAAAAAACGGTAAGCATGACATTATCCAAGAGCACCCAAGTTTCAACATGCAAGCTACAAAGTCGCGGTGTACCAAGTAAACAAGTAAATTCAAATATTTGGGTTACTGGATCACATCTGATAAAAAATGCACTACTGAAATACAAACTGCATAACCGGAGCCAAAGAGCCTTAAAGAGACTGTCATAAATCATGAATAACAGAAACATTAAAATAAACTCTAAATTCAGAATACTCCGAACATATGTATTGTCCGTTCTTTTATGCGATTGTGGCTTCTGGACAATCACTAACAGCACAATGAAGAGACTAGGGGCAACTGACACTTAGTTCCTAAAGAAAAATTTGGAAAATATCCTGGACAGAAAAGAAAATCAAGAGGTATTAGAAATGGTAAACGCTAAAAGGTCTCTAATAAGAACAGTACGAAAAAGACAAATGTCTACAGAAAAAAAGGATTAGGTTAAATTAGATTGACGGAAAGGATTGTGAGTAGAAGCAGAGGACAACAGCAAGAAATGCGTTAATAGTCTGAACACCACGGCAACATAAAGAAAGATGAGCAACAATGAATTCATGAATACCTCAAGAGAGATAGATGGAAAGTCATAGCCTTCAATGTCTGTACCAGACAGGACACTACTTAAATTGAAGTGAATGTTAATCCGATTCAAATATACGAATAGAAATAAACATAAATAACGCATCAGTTATGAGCGAGTTCAAAATACCTCGTATAAAATGTACTCAACAAAAAAAGAAACAGTTCAAAGCGGAAAATAGTCGAAACGCAATTGCTTCAGTCAAAAACGATCAAAAGTACCAAAGGATATCAGATCAAGCTTTATGAAAATTCATATATCGATTGTAAGGAGAGCCCGTAATATACCTCATAAAATGTGGGTTCGATCGACTAAATTGTTGAGCGGATTTGATTTTGGTTTAGATTCTAGCTGATAGCGCCACAGTCGTATATATATATATATATATATATATATATATATATATATATATATATATATATATATGTGTGTGTGTGTGTGTGTGTGTGTGTGTGTGTGTGTGTGTGTGTGTGTGTGTATACAAGGTGTCCACAAAGTCTGGCTACATTATGTAGCCAAACTTCGTGGAAGTATCCTCTAGATTATGTAGCCAGACTTTGTGGGCACCCTGTATATATATATATATGTATATATATATATATATATATATACATACATATGTGTGTGTGTGTGTGTGTGTGTGTGTGTGTGTGTGTGTGTGTGTGTGTGTGTGTGTGTGTGTGTGTGTACAGCGTGCCAACAAAGTCTTGCTACATAATCTACAGGATGCTTTCACAAAGTCTGGCTACATTATGTAGCCAGACTTTGTGGACATCCTGTATGTATATATATATATATATATATATATATATATATATATATATATATTGTTTTGATCTCATTACCGTATATTAAGTTCAATATAGTAATCCATATACAATTGTCTCTATAATAACAAATACATAATCCGCATTAATTTTTAAAAAAAGTCGCATTTAAGTGTATATATGGTTGTGCAAGGCCGGGCGTTGTAGCATCTGAATTTTAAAACTCGATTTTCTTTGACCTGCCTTGCCCTAACCCTTACCCTATCCTGCCTTTATTGTGAAATTGCATTTTATTCGCTTAACACGTCTTTAAAGACGACTTGTTATTTAATTTTTGATTTCGATTTCAAACTTCTTTTCATATTTGTTTTTATGTTTGTAATTCGAAAATCACAAACGTTAAAATAAATCAATATAGTTTTTTGCTGCACCTGACCTGAATTTCAGAAAATAGAGACTTCGTCTGTCTTGTATTTCATGTATTTCATGTATATCTGTGTTAAATCTGTTATTTTTTTACGTTTTTAATTTGTGTTTTCTATATTTGAATGTTTAAACTTTTTTAGTCCTGTTCATATCAAAGCTAAGAGAGTCTAAGCTATTGTTGAAATTGCTTATAACCTATTGGAGTCGCTATTCTCTAGTCCTGTGCAGTTCTAGGAGGTTCAGCCTACCAAGCTTTGTCTTCTTCGTTTGAGAATGGAAAGTTTATTGCTAATTTCCTTACGCGCTCTTACTAGGAAATACTGGCAGGGCTATCCAAACTTGTTTTGGGACCACTGTGTTCTACGTCTACTGCGCTGGCTTTTAAAAATCACTCTTCAACCTTTGTGTCGCATCATCCCGCCTTAGGAGTGAGACAAGTGTTTGACAGTCAGTTTTATTAGCACTTACATTTTATTCATGATTTACAAAATTTTCAATCGATTACATTTTTACCGACTTTCCTGTGACATTGCTTCAAGATAATGGCTTTCTAATTTTGTTACAGTATAGATTGGTCATATGCCAGACTAAGGCTGAGTCAGAAATTAGCCAAAATAATCGGAAACGGTTGTCAGTTATCAAAAAAGACCACAGTGCTATACGTTATAGCGTAAGAATAACTTTATTTTTTAAACGAATTATCCCAGAAAACAGGAAACAGATAGTTATGGACGTACAAGAGACGTACAATAATCTCCATCTATAATATTTTGATTGCAGAAATTCCCCTCTGGACCAAAGTACCATAGGTTTGCAACAACAGATGCCACATACAAACGTATTATGTCTGGAATGTCCATCATTATTTTATGTAACTTAAGAACGCCATTTTAGACACATTTAGTCGTTATAATAAAATCCGACATTACATTCAAGAAACAGCATCATCACAATCGCAACCATATTTAGAGAAAGTAATTCCTATTTTTCCCTCTAAAAAACAAGTCTTCCTACCGATCCCAGTCATCACCGGGAGGTAATCTCCACTTTAGACAGATATGGCGTTTAACAGGACTGTTCTCTTCCGCCATCTTGAATATAATTTTGTTTTCCTTTTTAAAAAAGGGAGGTATTTTCTCTCGAAATTAATCAAAGTTACATATCACCAACGGACTTTATATACACCAGACATACCAACAACCTGGTTACAAATTAATTCTATAACGAGGTGAGGAATGGTAGATGAATGAATAGTAAGACATTTCTCTACTTGAACATACCTGTCTATTTGTTTGTTTTTCTTTTCTTTACTCTTGTGATTCAGGTCCTTTCCGCATTGCTTTTGGCTTTTAAAACTTCCATATATTCTTTTACCAGCAATGCTTAAAGCAATCTACCGTTTACTCATATATATATATATATATATATATATATATATATATATATATATATATAATTATAAAACGCAGATGACCTTGTAACGAGTGATGTAACCCACTTTCCTGTTTACGACATCCGGGTCCGCATGCGCGCATAAATATTAACTCATAACAACGTAAATAGATAAACTCGCTTCTTTTGAAGATTTTGACCTGCGCACTGAAATATTAACGTTATTATTTCGAAATTATTATTTAACATGGGAATTATGGGAGTGTTTTGAAATTATTCTTTATTACAACTATACTGTCGCTATTTTCTTACAACTAAACAACTTTAACCCGTTGACAAACATAAGAACAATTGTAGTAAAGCCAAGACGATTACTACTACTACTGCTACTGCTACTACTCTCTATTCGTCCCTTTTTCTCCCTCCCTTCGTTCTTTTTTATTTTTTATTTACATTTCTAGATACAAAATAGTTGTGTGAGAACGGTGAATTTGTTGACACATTTACTAATCTGTTTCAATATTAGTTTAATTTTATTTTATTTATTTAGGTTTTATTTTTTTTTTCTTCAGGATTTATTATTATTTTTTTTTTTAGATTTTAAGTTTCTATAACTTGGTTGAAGAATTCCAATATGGGTTTTTCATTCTTACATTTCTCATCGGTAGGTTCATGTGCATTTTTGCTGCTAAATGACGTCGACGTTCGCTTTGTAGGAAAATCATGTTTAATTTTCGATTTGTGAGCGATTATTCGGAAAAATAGGTAACTTTACACGAATAGGGAGGATTTCTGTTTTCATGTTTGAGTGATCCGTCCAGGATTTTTCATTTTAATATACTTTCATAGAAATTTTTCTGTTATGTCAAAAAAAACTATTTTCTTTAAGTCACAAGTTTCACGCTCATGCATGAATTCCATAGCTAATATAACATACTGACCCAACAGGTAACGGGTAGTCTAGTATATATATATATATATATATATATATATATATATATATATATATATATATATATATATATATATACACACAGAGGTGGGGGAATGAAAGGAAGAAATAGCCATATAAATTGATAAATAGAAGATAGATACGAGGGGCGTGCAGTAAGTAATGCCCCAGGTCAACTTCCTATAGAAGTAGAGCAACAAAACTTGGCACATTTATTAGTCTTTCTCTACATAGGAACCACACAGAGTTATGCATTTCTCCCATCGTTTGATGCATCTCTGGAGACCGTTTTTGTAGAACATCCCAAGTTGGTCCTTCAACCACGACTTGACTTCAGAAATTAAGGCTGCATCATCTGGGAAACGCTTTCCTTTCAAAAACAACTTCATGGCTGGGAAGAGGGGAAAGTCATAGGGTGCAAGGTCAGGAGAGTAGGGAGGATGGGGAAGGATTTCATAACCATATGCCCGTGCTTCTTATCTGGCGAGTTGTGGACCGAAGCATTGTCCTGCAGGAGGCGGGTACCTTTGCTGATCTTGCCCCGCCTCTTGATTTTGATAGCTTCCCTTAATTTCCTCAAAAGTGAAGCATAATAGGCTCTTGTAATTGTGGTACCCTTTGCCAGGAAATCTTTCATCACTACTCCGTCCTGGTCCCAGAAAACTGTGAGCATGGCCTTGCCAGCGGAGGGCTCCATACTTGCCTTCTTTGGGGGTGGTGAGTCCAAGTGCTTCCACTGCATTGATTGGGCTTTGGTCTCTAGATCATAGTGATGGACCCAGGTTTCATCCTGTGTAATCAGTCTTTTGAAAACTTTGACTCATCTGTTTGGCACATCTCCAAATTCATCCTTGAGCACTCGGCGCGTTCTCGCTTCTGGAATAGTGTGAGCAAGCTGCGAATCCATCTGGAAGACACCTTATGCATATGCAAATGGTCATTAATGATAGTTTCCACAGGCCCTATACTAATCTTGACATTTTGGGTTATTTGGCGAATAGTAATGCGCCGATCTTCCAAAATGGCAGCCTCAACTTGACGGACAAATGCCTCATCAATGGCAGATGGGGGGCGACCAGGTCTGGGAGCTGTTTCCAGAGACTTCCGTCCATGTTTGAATTCACGATTCCAGCGTTTTACAAGATAATATGATGGGACATTATTACCATAACTTTCTTTAATTTCATCAAAAGTCTCCTGTGGTGTGCGTCCTTTCAAATACAAAAACCAGATCACTACTCGACATTCAACAGGCTCAATTTCACACCTGACTCAGTTCAAACACCTGTAAAACAGAAACCACAGAGCTGTAATTTGCCACATAACCCGTAGAGATATAAATCATTGCACATTCAAAATTTCAGCTAGATCAGACAACTGGAAATGGGTCAGGGGCATTACTTATTGCACGCCCCTCGTAAAAATGCGATCTTGATTAGCCAAAAATAAAGAATAAAAGTGAT
Organism: Euprymna scolopes; assembly: GCF_053919585.1. Taxonomy (NCBI): domain Eukaryota; kingdom Metazoa; phylum Mollusca; class Cephalopoda; order Sepiida; family Sepiolidae; genus Euprymna; species Euprymna scolopes. The sequence continues at coordinate 33,867,421 of NC_136506.1, forward strand.
CATTTTCTATTATACCATACAGATTCGCGCGTTCGACAAAATACACCTGAATGTCGTAGGTTACATCAGCCTAAACGTCGTGAGAATAACAAAAAATACAAAATTATCAAACTTCATAGAAGAATTGAGAAACATAAGACTAGGCTGTAATATACCAGGATGAAAATGTCAGTTTATTGATGGAAGAACACTGGAATTTCGCTCGAAGGAAAGAGGTCAAAACAGCAATTAACAAACGATGCAAATTATTACAATTATACATACTTTTACTTGGTGATGACGATACTATAATTATGGATTTCACTTTTCAATCTTTTTCCTTGACTTTTGGCAGACGGTAGGCAACGCTTTCCTTGATTCCTTATCTAATTTCTAAAATGGCAAATTTAAATGTCAGTATTTTTTTTTTGTATTTATTGTATTTTTTTTGCTTTATTTTTATTTTATTTATTTATTTTTATTTTATTTTTTTGTTTTTTGCTTATTCTGTTTTTTTATAAGATGAAACCAAACGATTTTATAGATTTTGTATTTGTTTCCATGGCAGCCACTTCTTTTTTTATACATTAAAATTAGTAGTCGCATCTTCCATTCTATCTCAAGTAACATTTTTAGAATGTTCCGAGCAAAAACCAAATTATTTTATTCATATAATGCTGTTATATTACAATCGATGCCTTCATTCTGTCTCGAAAGACAATGGATACCCTCTGTATCTGTGTGCGTCATTGTGAGGCAAGAGTTGCGCAATTGCTAAAACATCTCTCCTGAATCGACACTGCTTGAATCTAGTAGCAAGAAGTTCAGGACAACTGGAAACAGTGTCTAATAAACCGGAAGCACATACAGGACGTAGAATTAGTCATTTTAGTAGTGACCAGGCTCAACGTTATTTAACTTCAGTGATTTAACGAGAACCGGTGAATCAGTGTGATTATTCAATATATTTTATAGTTATATGTTGCATAGATTACTAGTTGGTATTGTGTAAGTTAGACGTTATAAATATTTCCTTGTCATTTATAAAATTAGTTGTTTTATTCATTATACATATTTTTAATATTGGGTCACCACTTATAACGAACAAATGCCACGAAGAAATAAAGATTAATGAACCGGCAGATGAGTATCATGATGGGAATATAACCTTAATTCATGGTATTAAATGTGTTTGGTTTGCAAGAAATTGCTGAAAGTGGATTTCATAACGACCAAATTGTAAGCAGCGTGTTTGCAGTACTGCAGTAATGTGTTCAACACACAGGTGAGATGCTTCCGCAAAGAATATCCTTTCATGGAAGTTCCCTCGGACACTGGGTACGTATATAAAGAAAATAAAGTATTTTTCTGTTGCGGTAAGAAGTTAAGTCTTCCAAAGAAGAACCCCAAATATTGAAGTTCAATCAAGCATCTGACCTGGAAACAACGATGTATAAGATACATTAAAAACGTCTTTAATGCGTGTAAAGTTTGTAGGGGGAGATAACCCCCACTTGATTTCAAAGTCGTTTTTGTACTCTGGGAGAAGGGTTTTCTGTGCGCCACTTCCACAATTTTGACTGCAGTGTTTCATTTTAGGTCTATCTAGGTTTTATATAAGTAGAAAATTGTATCTGGTTTCAGATACTTGCTGCAGCAGAAAATGGTCCGATCATTTTACACAATTGCTATTAAAGACTTTTTATCTTATTATATACATTTTTCTGCGGTAAACTTGGCGTACTTGTGTTGTCAACGTTTAAGTGTGAAATAATAATTATTCATAGTATGTTTTTAGTGTTTTAGGTGGAATTGGTAATTTGTTTTGAATTATTCAAATTACTATTCTCATTTTGTAATTATTCTTTTCCGGTGCATTGTTTCGAACTTGAGAATATTTCAATGGCGCAACCATTGACCTTTAGACTTATTCATCTGTTCATTCATTCTTTTATACAATCAAACGAAACAGTTTGATTTCTTTAACAATTGTATTTTAGTCATGTCCACAAAACACAACAGAATTTACCAGACGCAAGTCAAATTAGAGAACGCAGTCTTTTCGATTAAAGCCTCCATCACTTCCTAAAATGCAGGTAAAGGGAAGGGAGCGTGTAATGAAACTACTGTGAATGTTTTCACCCACAAAAGTATGCACTATAAACCCTTTATATAGTGCTAATTTGAACTGAGAAAATAGCACCGTATTATCATTATTATTATACTTATTATTATTTTTTTTTTTTTTACACAGTGATCACCACTTATCAAGGCCCGGAAGCCACTCAGGGATGAGGGTTATTGCAAGTACATAAAGTTAGTGAGGAGATTTGCTGAAGTGTTTACTTAAGGGGGCGGTTCATTAGGAATTTGTTAACATTGGACTTGAAGACATCCAAATTGTAGTCCGGAGGGAAGCAGGCAGACGGAACAGAGTTCCACAGGCGTGCAGTTCTAAGAAAGAAGCTTTGTTCATGGAATACGCGTTTTGATTTAGGCACAGATATAGAGTAGGGGAAATTTTTCACAGTGGATTATTATTATACTTATTATTATTATTATTATTATTATTATTATTATTATTATTATCATTATAAATAAAATTATTATTATTATTATTGGCATCATTATTTTTATTATCATTATTATCATTATTATTATAATTTTTTGGTTATGATGATTATTATTATCGCTATCATCATGATTATTATTATTATTATTATCATAATAATTATTATAATTATTATTTTCACAATTATTATGATTTTTAACATTATTATTATCATTATCATCATTATTACTATCATTATTATCACTTTTTCTATCATTATAACTATTACTTTTATCATCATTATTATTATCGTCATCATTATTATTTGCATTATTACTAATATGATGATTATCATTATTATCATTGTTATCATAATCATTATTACTAGCGGGACCTGTGAAAATTCCACAGTGGACTCTTTCATATGTAATATATTGATGTTGGCATTTTTGTGGATGTTCAGCGTAAATGGAGACACCCTAATATTATTGTAGTTCTTTTGTTAAATCTACAAAAGTATATATTTAAGCTAGCAGTGGCGCCTGGCATAGCTTGGTCGTGAAATATGCTTAAATATGATATTTTTATTTATGCATATTTCTTATATATTACTATAAATGTCAATTTTAGATCCATTCTTATATATTATAAACTTGTGATTTCCAAAATAAAATATATCTATATGGCTTGGGTGCGTCAGCTTGAATCGAAACTGAAACCAAAACTTATGAAGAAAAAAAGAATGTATGTATATATAACTTGAGTTCTTTCGGCTAAAATCGAAATCGAAACCAAAACTGACGAAGAATTCTTGGTAAAATCATTTATTACAAGAAATGGAAAGGCATAACAATTAAACGACAGTCACTCGGAAGAAAAAAATAAATGTTATACAGAAAGTAACACACACGCTATCGTATTAATATACAGATTAAAATATTTTATGTACCAAAAACAGTTTTCCATAAAAATATTTTAGTTAAAACAATGTTGTAATAAAAATAATTTATTTATAAAAAGGAACTGTCATTTAATATATTTTCATATATATATATATATATATATATATATATATATATATATATATTATATCTATAAAAGTGAACGTGTCTGTCTGTCTGTCTGTGTACATTTCCGTACGCAATAACTCTGTCAATTTTTAGTCTATAGACTCGAAATTTGAAATACCGGGTACTGAGATTTGGGAAAATCGATGTGACGGGTGTCAGCCAGAAATGTGGCTGTTAAGGGGTCAAATTTCAACGATTTGACTTTTAAGAACTCTACCAAACTCCTCCGATAATTTTGGGTCTAGACACTTGAAATTTTAGATATAGGTTCCTTGAACCTGGATCTGACTTAACAAAGTGATTTGAGCCCGAAACTATAAATTTTAAGGGGTCATAATAGGGGTCAAAGTTAAAAAAAATTGACCGCTATTTTTTTTTTTTGCTCAACATACGCCTCCAAACACCCGGGCAACGCCGGGCTGAAATGCTAGTATATATATATATATATATATATATATATATATATATATATATATATATATATATATATATATATATATATATATATACTTGATCGAAGCAAAGCAAAAGAATGGCGTGAATGACAGGAAAGACGACACGGAAGCTGCAGTGATAACTTTAGATCAGTCCAAAGCTTTTGATAAGGTCAATCATTGGCATCTGTTCTAGTAGCCCCTGGATTCAAAGAGGGCTTTTACAAGTGGTATGTGTAAACAGGAAGCATTTGAAATTCTTCGCCATCTTTATATGTTTTAGATTTAATGTTTTCATAAAAATATTTTATGTACAAAACCAGTTTGGTTTCGCTAATAGGCTGTCGCTAAGTTCGAGGTTTCATATTTTGGCATTTGTTTACATATTTTTGTAGTAGTAGTAATAATAGACATCAGCGTCTGTCTCTCGCTCTCTTTCTCTTTTCTCTCTCTCTCTCTCTCTCTCTCTCTCTCTCTCTCTCAATAAACAATGAAAAAAAAAACAATGAAAAAAACAAACAAATACCTGATCAATTTTTTTGTCGCCGCCGGCCGAGAGATTTATTATCGTTTTTATTACGGAATAACTTAAAATCAATTATTTCTTAACAATTTTGAAAGACAAAACCCTAAATTTGATAGAATTAAAAACAAATATAGTGGTGAGAACACGCTAATCGAATAGAACCTGGAGCGTTCGTAAATGTGTATTCCGAAATTATATATCTATTCCAGAATTAAATCTCAACCAATCAAATTTGCCGGAAAGCGTGACACACAAAAGAACACACACGCTATTGTATTAATATATAGATTATCATTTTTCTTAACATAATAATAATAATAAATATTATTATTATTATTATTATTATTATTATTATTATTATTATTAATATTATTGGCTCATGAGAAGCTTTCACACAGGTCATAAAATATTACTCCTTGAGAACAACTTGTCGTGTTGCCTGGAAGCTGAATGACAACAAATCTCCCCAGATTTCCAGTAGTCTCCTCCTCTTCTGATAACATTTGCAAATGAATTTGCATTTATATTATTATTAGTAGTAGTAGTAGTAGTAGTAGTAGTAGTAGTAGTAGTAGTAGTAGTAGTAATGTAGATATAGTTTGATTATCTTCTACCTAGTAATAATATATTTTTTTCGGATGCCATATGAATATTTGCCTGAAAACATTTTCTTAATATTTTTAATTTACTTTGTATATATTAAGTATATTATATTATCACAAAAATTAAAAATACTAATAAGTGTGTTGTGTGAAAGGGATAACTGCTTTATAACTCGACGCTATCAAATCTTTTAAATAGATATTGAATAATAAGACGATCTAGTAACACGTATCAAATTAAGTGTCATTACTGTTGAACGTTTATTATGTTTGAAATAAATAATATTAAATTACAATTAAACAGTATACTTTAATAATAAAAAAACAAGCCAAAGGCTCTACGGTTTCCCCGACTGATGCATCTGTCATTTTTTGTGGTGGGACTGGAAAGAGTCATGTGCTTAACCTTATAGCTGATTACCTGAAGCGAACACTTTCTCCCAAGGATATGGAACATCCGGCTGTTCTTGTTGCAGCTTCCACTCGTACTGCAGCTAGTACAATAAACGGCACCACACTTCACACGGCTTTTCATCTTTCTATTTTTCATGGTAGATCAAGAAAGACCCTATCTGACAAAACTCTAAATGATCTACGTACAAAGTACAAAAATTTGAAGGTTCTTATCACTGATGAAATCTCCATGACTGCCTATGAACGCTAGCTGAGCGTTTATTATTTTAACTCCTCAGTCTAACATTCACAGGTAACAAACATGAATTGGAATTAATAGTCAATTCGAATTGTAAAACAAATCCGAATTGACATATTCTTTTTTACTTGCCTCGCCACGGGGGTATAGTTAAATAAAGGTCGGATCATCATTCATGAGTAGAAGGAACTTTGAAAAAATGAGTTAAAAAAATTAGTTGCCTTATTACTAGTTTGTAACCTTATATTGTAAATAAATCGAGTCTACAGGAATTACTACCCTTGTACTGTTAGTCAGGAAAACTGTTACCTATTTTGACCATTTAAACTCCTGACCAAATGAAAAAGATTGGGCTAAAACAGCCAAATGACATCGTTTCATGACATACGATGCTTTATTTTTGTTAAATTCGGAATCATATTTAGACACAAGTATGAAATTCAGGGGAAAAGTAAAAAAATTAACCCGAAGGTGCGTTTTTTCACACCTAAAACATCCTGGTATCTAAACCTAGAATTTTCCTAGGGTACAACTATTACGTTTCCAGATGTATATCCATGTGATCTTGATTTTGGGTAATTTTCAGTAAAATCTAATGGTCGGTAAATATTCTATGTCCCGAAAAGTGATATTTTTGGCCATTTTGACTATTTTTGACCCCCTGTGATCGCAACCAGAATTTTCCCACAATAAAATATTACGTTTCTATATGTATATCCATGTGACCTTGCTTTTTGTAATAGGCGGGGGTAATTTTCAGTAAAATCTAATGGTCGGTAAAGATGCTATGTACTGAAAAGTGCTATTTTGGTCCATTTCGACCCCTTTTGAACTCGTGCGGACGCAATCAGAACTTTTATCAAAAATCCGCCGAGAATGTTACATTTTCTCCCTTGAGTGGTTGTAACTTCATGTAAAAGTTCAGAAAATTGTAATGAGTAGTTATTGAGAATTTGGGAACCAACTGATGAACAGACGAACGGACGAACGGAGTAGGGTAAACTCTAAGGTCCAACTCTGACTAAGTCGGTGGACAAACAAAACCTAATTGCTTGGAAATAAGATTAATTATAATGTTTATGTTTTAATTAACGTTGATAGATGATCTCTATAAACGGTACGGTATATCTTCCAATATATATCTATTGGTCTGCCACGCTTAATTTTGAACTAGCGGAAGCCTATGTCTTTACAAGCTTCTGGGACTGATTTTCACTCATGATTTGAAATAGAACACTATACCAAATATGTTGCCAAGATCACTGGTAAAATGGTTAGATCACTCTACCGCTTCAGTAAGTATCTCATTGTCGGTGCAAACCTCTATTTATATAAGGACCAGGTGTGCTCTAAAATGGAGTACTGTTGTAACATTTGGGCAGGAGCGGCCTAGCACATCTATCCTGCCTTGACAGAGTTAAAAACCGGCTTCGAAATCCAGTAGGTGATGGCTCTTTTCCCTTCCCTACAACCTCTTTCCACAGAAAAGACGTTGCGAGCATGTCTTTACTCTATCGCTATTTTCATAGCAAGTGCTCGACTGAACTCCAATCTATGGCCCTTTGTTGCCAATCTCACGAAAAACATTCGACTAGCTACAACCACTATATATGAGTTTCCCCACTCTCTATTTGTGCCTATAGGTAAACGCAGATTCCATAAAAAAAGCTTCTTTCCCAAAACTGCCCGCTTTGGAACACTGTTCCGCTGGCACGCTTCCGTTTGAATACGACATGGTAGTCTTCAAATCAAATTTAAACAAGTTCCTGTTAAGCCGTCCTCATAAAAAGTCAACTTTTACCAAATTTACACCATAAGTGATTCCTACACCACCACCTTACATTCATTAACATTATCCTCGAGTGGCCTTCGGGCTTTGATAAGTGGTGATTCTCAATTAAAAACAAGTACCGTTTTTGAAATGCGTATAATTTATTCGATAATACGCTCTGCCTGTTGAAAAGTCTACTCGCCAGTCTGTCATAGTTAAAATTTCAGAAGAATTTTCATGACTAAAGGCGTACCTTGTAAAAATGCGTTTTAAAAATTGGCCTCTTATTGTTTTCTGCTATCTTAAAGATATCACAGCTGAATTAAGATATAGGTAATATATTCTAATTACATCATTCGATATATGACAAAATATTTATATTAGACTAGCCTAGGTGTCTGGCGTTGCCTGGGTGTTTGAAGGTGTGTGTTGAGCAAAAAAAAAAGGTTCGTAGTTGGCAGGCAGGCTCGAACCCGTACCGCGAAGGAGGAAAAAGCGTGAAAAAAACACGTGACGCGTTAGTTGTTGCGCCCATCGCCAAATCGGAAGTGACGTAGGTTTAAGTTAAGTCGAGACAATCGAAAAGAGGCGATATCTTTCGACAATATCGGCGCAAAAAGGCGACCCCTCCCTATAGAAAAGTGACCAGTTGAGAGTGAAGGGATTAATGTTTTTGGCCAATTTTTCGATATTCGTCGACCGAAGAATCGTGGTTCAAAACAATACCGATCTCCTGAAAATTCGTTGCCTCTGTCGAAGATTTTTGCCAAACATACACACATACATGCATACATACGTTTAAAAAGACAGGTGATATTTATATTATAGACTAGCATTGGTGCCCGGCGTTGCCCGAGTGTTTGGCGATGTGTGTTGAGCAAAAAATAAATAAAATAAAATTAAAGTGGCAAGCGGAAAGCAGGCTCGAACCCGTTCCGTGAAGGAGGAAAAGAACATGAAAAAGTGATGTGTTTGCTGTTGCGCCCATCGCCAAACCGTAAGTGACGTAAGTTTAAATTAAGGCTAGTCAATCGAATAGAGGGGATGAGTTTTAAAAAATATCATTCAAAAAGCGACCCCTCGAAGTAGAAAAGTGCTAAGTTGAGGATGAAGGAATTCATAGTTTTCACCAATTTTTCGATATTTGTCGTCCGAAGGGTCGAGCTTCAAAATGACATCGATCGCGTGAAAGCCGTCACCTCTGTCGAAAGTTTTAGGCAGACATACATACATACATTTAAACAGACAGGTGAAATTTATATTGCCAGACTTTAAAAGTTTATATGTAGAAGATCAGGTCCTTCTACTTACTCTTATTAACCTCAGATATGACATATGGCTACTTGCTTTAAACATAACAGATGTTTCGAAACTAAAATTACTTTTAAGACTGCCTGTAATCACTGCAATAGGATTATAGAAAACATGATAGAGTCATGTGTTGAGTTCATCGAGTCCAAAGTAAAATACAGCTTGGTGTCCATGAGTTAGGTGAATAACAAACGAGGTTTTGAACAGATGCGCGTCTTCAATTCCGTCTTCCATCAATGGGCCTGAGGTAATTTCGTTAGCATCTGACAACGTAACTCTCTTTTCCAATAACATTGCATCACACTCAACGCTGTGCGATTAGCGCCACCTGCAGCACAAATTTCTTCTCAAGACTAAAAATTATTTGCACGACATCCACGTATCTGTCTGTGCTGTTGCCAAACTTATCCAGAAAATTTATGCAACTATACTTGACAATATTCTAGTCATAGTACTCAGAAGGCTGCAACCAGAAGTAGCACCTATTATTGTAAAAACATATACGCAGATGACATGGCAACAATTTAAAGGCCAAAAACGACCAAGATTTCTCTGGGCTTTTTTCCTCGGATCTGGAGCACGGGGTGCAATAGAGCAGAAGGAGTCTGGTTAATTGCAATGCATCTAAAACCAAGCTTCTATCTTTTCACCACCAACGCTCTGATCCAGTCGATATGAATGACTCTCGTCTCGAAGAAGCTCCCTACTTCGAAAAACTTCTGGGACTAATCTTTACCCTTGATCTTAAATTGACGATTTACATCAAATATGTTGCTAATTTTGCTGGAAATGGACTACTGCTACCACATTTGGGCAGGATCTACAGCACAGATGCCTATCCTGCCTTGACAGAGTTCACACCACACTTCTGAACCTAGTAGGTGATGCCCTTTCTTCTCCCCGCGACTTCTTTCGCACAGAAGAGACATTACGCGTCTCTCCCTCTCTCTCTCTCTCTCTCTCTCTCTCTCTCTCTCTCTCTCTCTCTCTCTCTCTCTCTCTCTGTGTTCTATCGTTATTTTCATGGCACGTGTTCATCCGAGCTTCAATCTATATCCCCCTTTTAAACTTTTATAACAAGCACTTCTCTAACTACAACCACTATCAACATTTTCTGTTACTTTCTATCTATGTCTAAATCTAAACAAAAATTCTATGAACAAAGTCTCTTTCCTAGAACTGCCAGCTTGTGGAACTTTATTCAGTTGGCTTTTTCCAGCTATCAAAAACATAGCTGTCTTCATATCAAATGTAAAAAATTCTTATTGAACTGTCCCTTTAAATAATCAAATTCTACTCAATTCGCACTACTAACGATGACTATGCTGTTGTCTCGATGACCATAGTGCAGCTATAAACCTTTGTATTGATATAACATAGAAAAATGCGAGCATGAAAAGTAATATGGTTAAGATTGAGCTTAAAGGAAAAGAAAAATACAAGATATTCTAATAAAAATATAATAAATTTATTACTTAAAATATTGCGGCATTAAGAATTTCTTTTTGTAAATTCAATTTAACATTTTATATAAAATCTTTTTCCTGCAATATTTACAACTATAATTTTATTATATTTTTACTAGAATATATTGTATTTTTTTGTTTTCCAGTTTTAAAAACTAGTCTTTTTACTTTTCTAAGCTTAACTTTAACCATATTACTTTTCATGCTCGCATTTTTGTATGTATTCAATGATTTTTCCAGGCTTTGCTTTGAAATAATATTTTCTTTTCTGTGTTTAAAATCATACGCATTGTCAACAATCCATAAAAGATATTACTAACTTCCTTAAATGATTAAATAAAAACATCAAATAAAATACGTAATTAAGTAAATAAACAGAAGGAAGCGATAAAAAAGAGAGAAACAGAATTAATGAATGACGTCCTAAGCGAAATATTATCAGCCCTAACACGCTTTTGTTAACTCTCCCTATACAACCCAAATGAGAAGGCATGCGAGCGACATTCCCACTATGATTTATGAAGGTGTCGACGATGAAAAAAGTTGCTATGGTAACAAACAGCCAATCAGATGAAAACGTCTCTCACGTTCCTTACTAATTCTGAGGACTAATTTATTATAACTTATGCTCTAATAAACGAAAACTGAACATTTTTATTTAAAAATATAGCTGAGTTGAAATTTAGTCGAAAAATAAGTGAGTGGTGAAGCTTTAAATCAATTCTGAGTAAAACTAACACTTAGCCATACATTCAAACACTATTGTAAAACACTATATATATATACACATATATATATACATATATATATATACATATATACATATATATATATACTATATATATATACACATATATATAGATATATCAAGAAATACGATCTTCACAGGTTCTTAGGGAGATTTTTTGACGTATTTCCCTCATTGTCGATTTTGGGTTTGGCTTCAGTGCTGTTGCAGTTAAAGCAGATACGTTGTGAAACCTTAAATCAGCAATGAAAGCAGAGCCTCAGTGTAGATTTCACTTTAAGCATCTGAAGATTGTATTTTCTATCTATCTACCTATCGATGTATATATATATATATGTGTGTGCATGTGTTCTTAAGTATATATATATACTTAAGAACTCACACACGCGCATATATATATATATATATATATATATATAATAAATGACAAAAATTTATATTCCAAAATACATGATGTTGACAATTTTACATTTTATTCCTTTACATCAATTGATCGTACAGTTCTTGACAATATATGTTTCGTAGCGCAAAATCAATCATTTAATAATTATATCAATGAGTGAATCTTTTATGCCCTTAACTCATCAGAAGAAATAGCAACAATCAATCCACCAAAAGGAATTAAAATGTAATACGACATGGTGAGAATCCAAAGTTCTTTGAAAATCTTATGGGGAGTCGTCCAAAAGAACAAATGTAAAAATAAACAATATGAACTAAGATTAATCTGATCCTCTCAACGATTTTTTTTTTGTCAACAATTTTCCGATTTATTTAGAATAGAAAAATACAAGATCGATCGTGAGGGTTAGACTTAAATATAAGCAAATAAAATACAAAGCACTCATCATGGACGCCAGGGACAAAATAAACGTGACGTGTTGTTCTCTTGGATGATCTTTGTTCACGAAAAGAAATTTAAAATGGAATAAAACTTTTTTAGCCCACTAGTTAATGGTGAAGTGAATAAATGGAAACTAGTAATCTCTCCACTACAACAGTCAGAAAGTCGCATGCATGGCAACCGAGAAGGCGGAACTGCTTGCCCGGCGATTCGCCTTCAACTCTATCTTAGATCCAACAAACAACTCCCTCCCTAATTTCCATATGCGGAATGAAGCTGCATTAGATGATGTGAAAATCACCCCTTTCCATGTCCGCAATATCATAAAAACTTAGACACTTTAGATTTCATCTCTGCTATACCAATTAAGAAATGCTCAAATGAGCTACCTTCGTACTTTCCAAGCTCTGCAATAAAGGCCTTGCTGAATCTTGCTTCCTTAATAGCTAACAAATGGTCTCTTCTTGTGGTACCAGTGTACAAGAATTCTGGTGAACGAACTGACCCTCTCAATTATCGTCATATTAGTCTCCTCCCCCTCTTCGCTAAAATCGTTGAGACCTTCCTTAATTAACCAAGCACTTGTCCACCACCTCTCAAAAGCAAATTATCTCTCGGACAAACAGTATGGATTTAGGCAATGCCGTTCTACTGTAGATATTTTAACAGTTATCTCTGAGCACATATACTATGTACTGGTTAAGACGGGAAAAGCCAGGGCTGTAACCCTTGATATACTCAAGGCCTTTGAAAAAGTCTGGCATGAAGGGTTGGTTACGTAAATTAAATGCTACGGTATAACTGAACGTATACTAAATATAATTAGATCCTTCTTACACAATAGGGCCATCTAAGTTGTCATTGATGGACGTTCATTAAAGCAGCATAACATGAGTGTCTGAGAGTTCGATCTTTTGACTACTATTATTCCTACTATTCATAAATTACCTCCCTGCTAATATTGTGCCCGAAATGAGTATATTTGATGATGCAACGCTCTATAACATACATGAGAGAAGAACAGATGTACATAAATCTAAGACAATGGTAAAATCGTTAGAAAATGACACCCACACTGTAGTGGAATGGGGCCGCAAATGGGTGGTAACATTTAATGCTAGTAAGACTAAGTTGCTCTCTTTTAACAATTACAGGGCGCCTCTCCAATGCCTATGTCATTGACAAATAACACCCTACCTAATCCTTCTTCTTTCAAACTCCTATGCCTAACATTTACTGGGAATATGAACTGGAACAAGTACATTGAGGACATTGCAAAATCTGCTGCAAAGTAGGTGGGTGGTATTTATTTGCTCCCCCACCGAGCAAATTAGGCACAAGGCCGATTTTTAAAGTGAGGAGTGAAGGGGAAATGGGGACCAACTCCTCGGGGAGTAGGGGGGCTGGATAGTAACAATTGGTATGAAGGGATGCCCCTACATTGACCAAGGTCTGGTATGTGGAGGTACCCCCACATATGGTCTTTGCTTGCAGTATCTGCCGGAACAGATACTACCCTTTGAGGTATTTATTTGCTCCCCCACTGAGCAAATTAGGCACAAGGACGATTTTTAAAGTGAGGAGTGAAGGGGAAATGGGGACCAACTCCCCGGGGAGTAGGGGAGCTGGATAATGACAATTGGTATGAAGGGTTGCCCCTACATTGACCAAGGTCTTATATGTGGGGTTGCCGCCACATATGGTCTTTGCTTGCAGTATCTGCCGGAACAGATACTACACTTTAAGGTATTTATTTGCTTCCCCACTGAGCAAATTAGGCACAAGGCCGATTTTTAATGTGAAGAGTGAAGGGGAAATGGAGACCAACTCCACGGGGAATAGGGAAGCTGGATAGTGACAATTGGTATGAAGGGTTGCCCCTACATTGACCAAACCCGAAGGCCACGAACGTCCCTCTTCTTGCGAAGGGGTTGGATTCTCTCTATCGAGATAGAGGTTACTAACTCCTTAGAGTATCATGTACTTCTACAGGGCCACTATTCGCCTATGCATGAAGTATTGGTTCAACATCTGGGCTGGTGTATCTAGCACTGGCCTCTCCCTCTTGGTAAGTTCCAAAATATGTTTCTAATCTAATAGTTCCCACTTTGTCAGCTAATCTCGAATCGCTGTCCCATCGCCGCAATGTTACATCTGTGCTTGTTTTACAAATATTTAATGGAATGTTGTCTGATGAACTCGTTGCACTTGTGCCCCCACCGACGCAAATTTTCCCAAACAAACAACTCGCTAACAATAAAACCTAACCCCTTCACTGTTGAGGTCCATAAATACCAGAACGCTTTCTACTCTGTTAGTTTTTTTCCTTCGAACAGATAGACTTTGGAACTCCCTTCCTGCTACCTGTTCCCCGGGCTGTACGGATATGCAAAAGTTTTAATGTAATGTAGATAAACATCTTGTTAATCTTTCCTATGTATGGTCCAAAATAGTAGCCCCTTACGTCTAAGTGGCGATATGCGTTGTTAAAGGTAAACGTAAGTAAAAAAAAAATAGAGTAGGTTACATAAGGACTTTAACCGCGATGCCGAGGAAATGACTATTCTCATCTTTGTTGGTGAAAATGAATTCTCTCAAGTCGTCAACAACAACGAAAATTAATGTTATTTTCGTTTTCTCTCAAGGCACTATTAAGTTTTATTTGAAGATAGCCAAATCTAGAATTCTAATTAAGCCAATAAATAATGTCTTTGGAAAACTATCAAAAGAAAGTTAGATAAACTTGACCAAAATAGAATATGTTCATATTGAATTAGTTATCGATAAAACACGGCAACGCAAAACGATCTGATGCATTTTAATAAAAGGACGTTGTATTATTTTTCGAATATATATATATATATATATATATATATATATATATATATATTTTGTTTAGAAATAATATATATACCGCTCCTCATGTGGGAGTACCAAATTGGTTAAAGGAAAAATTATTCTAAACTCGTATTTAGGTAAAAATGCAATTTCGTAAATAATTGCATTCATTCAAGAGTATCGCAAAAACAAGAACAAATAACATATACGTAAATCGCGATATATCCGAACAGTCAGCGAGGTGGACGAGGGGTAAGGTGTAGGCTTCTTACCCGATTTCGAATCTCGCTTGATTCAACCACTCTGATGAGTCGTAGACGATGAAACACGTGTCACTGGATAATTATATTTAAAATTTATATTTTAAAAATAATATATATATATATATTTATATATATATATATATATATAATGCTATTTTACTTCATGTGGTTTAAATAATTCAACAAGTATTTTTCTTTCCAAACAAATGCATAAATAATGTACTTTTTATGTTGTTTGAATAATGGAATACTTATTTTATCTTCTTAATGTATATATAATGCCATTTAGTTTTATTCCATTTGAATAATAATAACATTTTGTATTTTCCAAATCTCTACTATCATATAAAAATCACTTTGTTTGCACGTGAGTGTGTGAGTTCCTTTCTCTAAGGTTCTCAGGTCATTTACATGTTTGGCAGTGTTCTTAGATATGTTCTGTACATAAATTTTTCCAATAAGTATCGAAAATCGAAAAAAATCGATCCTACAAAATAGATTTTTTCTTACAGATAACAAAAAATAATTTTTACATGGCAATTTTTAGACGTTGAATTGGCAATGGATATAATAAAATATTAGCAAATTTATTTTTAAAATAAAATAAATTATGGACATCTGGAGACATAGCTCAGTGGTAGAGGATTCGAAAGAAGAGGTAAAATCATTTCTTCGTTTACATATTTTAAACTAAATATTAATCAGAATTTACTTTTCCCAGCATTCATCGCTAAGTCCAAATATCAGCTTACAGCATATTGCAAACAAACGCAGGCGGAATTTGATGAATGACATTATCATTTGTATTTTTTTATTTTTTATTTTTCGTTGCGAATTAATTTACCGCGTAAATTATTCCTCGTAATATATACTATTTAATAGAAAGGTGCTTCTATAATGGTACATACGCAATCTGCATAAATTAAAATATCATTTTTAAGCGTATTGTACGACCGGGCATCGCATGACGTCAAGCTAGTGTACATATAATGCTATTTTGTCTTATGTCGTTTTAATAATAAAAAAATGAACTTTTTTATTTTCCAATGTAATTTTTTTATGTCGTTTGATTATAAAAAACGAGCTCTAATTTTTCCAAATGTACACATAATGGCACTTTCTTTCATAGCGTGTCAATAAGGAAACTGTTAGTTTGTTTTATGTCGGGTTACTAATAAAAGGCCTACATATTTTTTGAAATCCACGTATCAATTTTATTCTTATCTCGCCTGAATAATGAAAACATGCTTTACCTTCCAAATACAATGGAACTTTTATATCGTTTGAATATGAAAAGCGCATTTTTAGTTTTCAATTTTCAAATGTACAAGGTGGAACGATAAAACTGTCTACCTAAAAAAGACGACATGATTCCACTTCCGTCTCATGAAAACTGATCTTTCTTCTTTTTTGTGTACAAACTATCTACGAGTGAACCAGTTGTATACAAATCAAAAGCGGTATGAACCTTCTATCATGCTTGAAAGTGACATAATCTTCGACGAACGAAACTGGAGATGCGCCGCTGTAAAACTCATGCTCTTTATTGATTCAAGTTATGACAGCAGGACCATTGCAAGCACTCTCAAAATGACTCGCTGAATTGCCACGAATAACAGGATGATGAAAATACAGTTATGGTCTTTGGTGTGGTTTCAAGTGAGGGCCGCATCATGCCACCTCACATTTTCGAAGTCGGTTTGAAAGTCAACACTAAAGTGTACCTGAATGTGCTGAAGAGTGTGGTGATCCCCTGGTGCAATCAGCTGGCCGCTGGCAGACCCTGGGTGTGGTAATAGGACTCTGTGCCGGCCCATCAGTTTAAAGACACTCAGGCTTTTTTTCAGGAGGAGTTCTACGGCTTTATACCTTTCTCTTAATTTCCCTTTCCTCCGCTGACCTAAACCCGCTGAACTACTTAGTTTGGTCATACGTCCAGCGCATCACCAACATGAACTCCCACAACACCAAAGCTAACATGATCGCCGCCATCCGCTTATTTTTAAGGCGGTGATTGAAGTTGAAGGCGACTGCATTGAATAGGTGTCTGCTCTACTGCATACTCAAGTTACCTGAATTTATTTTTTCAATGAAAATTTAAAAAAATAAATCTGTAGTGTTGTTTCCTTTTTGGCGATAACTTTATCGTTTCATATATCATGGCATTTTGTTTTATGTCGCTTGGAAAAATTTCTATTATTTCCAAATGTACATATAGTGTTATTTATTCATTATTAAAATTCGTTTGGATCATGAAGACGTATTTTATTTTTTTAATGTACGAGGTTCCTTAAATAAATTTCTGGATATTTCTGTACATGCACTTGAAATTGTTGTAGACTCTTGAAAATTCAGTATCTTATTGCTGTACACCTTATGAGATGGCTGACTAATTTTTATGATTTCAGGTTCAAATAGACAGCTACAGTCGAAATTTAAATACATCCTACTAAAACCTAATTGTCACAGCACGTGAACTTCAAAAATACAATCTGCACGTGAGGATACTTTAGAAGAACTATATGTAATTATCTTGTGTCTTAAACTAAGAAAAGGTGACACAGAAACATATGGGATGCTTCAGACTGATTTTCGACCATCTCGCATGAATCGAGCATCAGTTATTGAGTGGCATAATACATTTTAGGAAGGAGGGAAATCTGTGAGGAATGACGAGAGGTGTGGGAGGAATAAGGAAGTTAGAACTCCAGAGTTGATTGGTCAAATAAAGAATTTCATTGATAAGGATCGTCGTGTGTGCGAGAGTGAGACAGAGAATGAGAGAGAGAGAGAGAATATCATAGGAAGGGGGAGAGAGAGAATAACATAGGGAGGGAGAGAGAGAGAAACAAGCAGGCAGACAAAGAATGAAAGAAAACAGAGAGAGAGTGAATGAGACAGAGAATGAGAGAGAGAGAGAGAGAGAGAGAGAGAGAGAGAGAGGGGATGTCATAGGGAGGGGGAGAGAGAGAATATCATAGGGAGGGGGAGAGAGAAACAAACAGGCAGACAACGAATGGAAGAACAACACAGAAAGAGAGTGAGACAGAGAATGAGAGAGAGAGAATAACATAGGGAGGGAGAGAGAGAGAAACAAACAGGCAGACAAAGAATGAAAGAACAACAGAGAGAGACAATAAGTTCATGGATTGATGTCAGTGTAGCAACTGTACACACAATCATCCGCGAGAAACTGAAGATGCGAAAGATTTACGGACACCAATTCACATTTTTATTTTTGTCACATACTATTTGACCAACATGGGCAACAAGGCAGTTCCTCACCCTCTCTATAGTCCAGAACTTGTTTCCTGTGACTTTTGGTCATTCTCTAAGCTCAAGAAATACCTTCAAGGCTGTTGTTATTAAACAACTGGTGAGATTAAAGTTGCTGTGATGAGTATGGCGCGCTTACACAAGGGGACCTCAAATGTGACCTTGCAGTAGTTGTTAGACTAGATTTTAATGTGTGTGCTATCAATAAAGGTGTTCATACGAAAAAGTCTGCAATTTTATTGAAAGTACCTCGTATATATAATGTATTTTTACATCGGTTAAATAATGAAAAGTATGTTTATGTTTTCTGTAAAGTTTTTATATCAATAAGAATTTTGATTATACCCGACTGTAGATAAAAAAAAAAACGTAGAAATAATGTTTGTATGTCTTTATCTTTGTTTGAAGGGAAAGTTAAGTATAAGTCGATCTTTAATCTTGGGAAAATATTCTTTATCAAAAGAGCATTATAGATTGATTCACAGTAAGTTTATATTTTCTAGATTCTAGATAGTAGATCGATTAAAGTGTGTTTATATTTTCTAGGTTCTAGATTGATTCAAAGTATATTTATATTTTCTAGAGTCTAGATTCTAGATTGATTGAAAATATGTTTATATTTTCTAGATTCTAAATTAATTCAAAGTATATTTATATTTTCTAGATTCTAGATGAATTCAAAGTATGCTTATATTTTTTATAATTTATATTGTAGATTGATTCAAAGTATGTTTATATTTTCTAGATTCTAGATTCTAGATTGATTCCAAGTATTTTTATATTTTCTGGATTCTAGATTCTAGATTGATTCCAAGTATGTTTATATTTTCGAGATTCTAGATTGATTCCAAGTATGTTTATATTTTCTAGATGCTAGATTCTAGATTGATTCAAAGTATGTGTATATTTTCTAGATTCTAGATTGATTCAAAGTATGTTTATTTTTTCTAGATTCTAGATTCTTGATTGATTCAAAGTATGTTTATATTTTCTAGATTCTAGATTCTAGATTGATTCTAAGTATGTTTATTTTTTCTAGATGCTAGATTCTAGATTGATTCAAAGTATGTTTATATTTTCTAGATTCTAGATTCTTGATTGATTCAAAGTATGTTTATATTTTCTAGATTCTAGATTCTTGATTGATTCAAAGTATGTTTATATTTTCGAGATTCTAGATTGATTCCAAGTATGTTTATATTTTCTAGATTCTAGATTCAAGATTTATTTAAAGTATGTTTATATTTTCTAGAGTCAAAAGGAATTTCACTTTTACTGAGCGTGGGAAGGAAACAAGAGGTGTAGTATCAGAACAAACACTACACTCTGCTGCTAGCTGAAAGTTGAATGAAAGAGAAATATCTTTACAAAGTCAACTCCACCTGTTCTGCACGTATTCGTAACACGTGGATCTATTCTTTTTCATTGATCTTGGTAATCTATCTTTAGATTACAATCTTATTCGCTCACATCATATTTGAGTATTTTATTCTCTTTGTTATATTCACATTTATAGCAAATATGTGTAAATAATTCTTCCTATGAGATGTGTGTACTGGCCCGTAGCTTTTATCGATCCAAAAATTCATATCTTGATTTATTTTCGTCTTATCCGTCATGGCTGTTTGTGTTGACTAGAGAAGCTGATATTAAAATTCATCTAAGATTTTTTCCCGGTTGTAAAATCCAACAGTGCATGAAAATGGATCAAATCACATTCGTTTCGTAATTAAATGGCTGATATTTTTTATGGGGGGGTCACACAATCGACACAACAAGCTGCGGAGCAGAAGGATCTTATTTGCACAGTGAAAATTAATGGACCATTTTATGTTTTAGAATTCGCGCCTCTTGCCGTTAATGCAATATAACATCACAAGCCTTTCTGCCTTCTCAAATGATGTAATCTAGGAGAGTGGCCTATTCTATTAATTGCAGTAACCTTTGTGTGTGTGTGTGTGTGTGTTTTTTTTTTTTTTTGCACAGAATAGATGTTTTCTCTTTACAGATATCGCTATATTGTAAGCCAGCGTTGAGATAGCTTGATATGTGTTGTTCTGGTCCTGAGTAATTGTAGGGGGTCCACCCTCCCAGCTTTGTCTTCTCACCCTTTATGAACGAGTTAGTTTATCGATAATTGCCTCAGACGCCTCTACCGATGAATACTGACGGGGTTGTTCAGTCATATTTTGTAAGCAAGATTTCTCGTTCTCTAGTGTGCTGGCTTTTCAAATCTCACTTTCCGACCTTTCGTTATATCCTCCACCCGTGGAGGAGAGATAAACATAAAATTCCTAGTTCTTATACCGCAGTAAAATAATCACAGCAAGAACCTGGCTACAACTACTTCTCGCTTTTTGCATTAAACACCGAGCTTAACTTACATGAATAACGTTTCTTTCCTTGAATGCCGCGTCTATGGAACAAAATACCGGAAAGGTGCTTCCCAGCCAACTAAATATGGTTGTCTTCAACACTTGTTCAGCCGTTCTCTTTGATAATCACATCTTTTAAGAAACATTGTGCCCTTTCTATAGTTTTTGTTTTTCAAATAGTTGCATGGATCGCATCCAACGTTTAGCCGACGGTGTCTTTAAGCCTTAAGCTCAAGTATCCCTTAGGCCTTGAGAAGCAGTGACACGTTAGTATGAAATAACTTTATTCAAATTCTGTTTTCTATGCCTATATTCTCACGTGTATCTTACATCTGACAGCTAAATCTTCTAAAACGGCGAGTCCATTAGCAATTTTAAAAGTGCATTAAGATGAAAAATGATCTTTACACACACAAAAAAAATCAAATCTGACATTCGCTATATTAAACAAGAGGAATACCAGTGCTAAGACAGTTAAAATTAATTTCCTGAACAGAACAGTTTTTTCTCCACTTACAAAAGTTAAAATTAAGATATAATGCTATTACACCTTATGTCTAGAATCTTTATTCCGATTCTGATTGACATTTATTACATGGTTTTGATTCTAAAAAATGACTAAAATTTATAATTCTGAATTTTTTAGATGAGGGATGATTATTTATCTCATTGGGATTAATCAGACTAATTTTATCATTGTTAGGCTTTATTTGCTCAACCGTTCGGTCTATGCAACGTCCGACTTTCTGTAGGTGTATAAATCGCCATATTTGGTAAAGGAAAATGGGGGGGAGGCTAACTCTATACTTCCGAGGTTTCTTATTTCGGTTCTAGTTGAAAGTAACTTTTTAAAAGTTACAAAGTCAATAGAGTGTTTTGCTTAGTAATTTTATTGATTTTATAATCTTTTTGAAGATTTGATTTCAGTTAGAACATAAATACGAAACCTCGGAAGTGAAAATTTTTTTCATTAATTAAGGTAAGAATACCCCCATAACAGACACTACATTTTGATCCTAGTCAAACCTCGGAAGTGAAAAATTAACCCCTCTTTTTTTCTTTACAAAACATGGCGACTTATACACATGAAGAACGTCGGAGGTTACATCGATTAAATCGTTGTGCAAATGAACATTTAAGATGGGAACATTAAACTGACTAAAATTGAAGGCAAAATTTTTAGGAATATCTATTAATTCAGGGCTAATAACTAGGACTATGGCAACATTCTTTTCCTTGTTTTGATTCTCGAGTCTATATCCATAGATATCTTATATGTTTTTATGCAGAATGATGTGATTGTGTCTGTGTCGGATATATACTCGAGAGTCAAAGCAATGAAAAGAATATGCTGTGGCCATAACCCTACGAATAACGATACTTCAAATTTCACAAAAATTGGACAATTATCCAAATAGAGTAAATTAAAACAAAATATAGCCCACATTCCGTACGTCTCGAATTGTGTTTCAAAATTCATAATGATTGAATTATTTGTTTAGGAATGAATCCGGTACGACAACCATATAAACCTGTCTAAATTATTGTAAACAGAGATATGGTCAAAGAAGACAGCATAAAATAAGGCGAGTATAAAAAACGTGTAGAAGAATGCGTTAAGATTTATTATTGGCAGAATGAATTGTAAAAATTGTCACGTATGCGACTTTCTCTTCAGCCAACATCTTTAGATGCTTTATTAATATGGCAACTTTTTTTTCCGACAAAATATCAAACGATGAACAATTTAACAGGTTCTTCTGAAAGAATCCGTTACTTGGACTGGAAAAGCTGTGACTACTATTATTTAATTGCTTTTAACTGCAGCAAGACGTGGAAAAAAAAACCCCAGAAAGTGGAAAATTAACTACCGCGTGAAACAGGTACTTTGTGACCCTTAATTAATAGATATTCCTAAAAAACTTTGCCTTAAATTTTAGTCAGTCTAATGTTCTCATCTTAAATGTTCATTTGCACAACGATTTAATCGATGTAACCTCCGACGTTCTTCATGTGTATAAGTCGCCATGTTTGGTAAAGGAAAAAAGAGGGGTTAACTTTCCACTTCCGAGGTTTGACTAGAATCAAAGTGTAGTGTCTGTTATGGGGTTATTCTTACCTTTATTAATGAAAAATCTTTCTAAACTGATTTTATGTTTATTTCTTCTTCTATTTTACAGTGACCTTTTGAGGAAAGTGGATTTTCTCCACATTAAAAACTGACCTTGAGCCTAACTTTGCCCTCGTGGAGAGGCAACTAAATAGTAAAGTGTTGTATTTGTTCTGATGACGTACTGACTCTATTTTGTTCTCGGTCAGTGAAGATGTCTTTCTACATTGATGCCATTTTTATTTTTGCTTCGGTCACAAAGTTCTTTATTGATGAGACGTGGGTTTTCTTCACATAAATAACAACGTTGCGTTTATCGCTGCCCTCGTGGAGAGGCAAGTAAAGAATAATATAACATCAGCATTTCATAGTAAGAACGCATTAAAAGATCAACAATGAGCTGCTATACGAAAGATGGAGGTGTTGCTTGGGAAGGATACCCATTTGACTAGTCCAAACATCTTATTCTGACAAAAGAGAACTGGAATGTTTACAAGATATTATTCTCGATTATCTAAGTCTTCTCTGTACAGAAAGTTGTTTAAAATTGACAGCATGATTCTAGACAAAAGGTTTAATAGCGTTATATGTTGGTTTTCAATCATCGTAAGATGATATCAAACTAATACAATGCGCTCTGTTCTCGGATGAGTATTTTTCTAGCACAGATGTTAAAAAGCATATTTCTTTCCATATATCTTTCATTGTTTTTATAGAGAAATATATTCAAAGAAAAGCTCGATAATAAGAAAGATTTAACAACAGAGCATAAATAAATTAAACAAAAAACCTCATCAAGTCAAACTCTAATGACGAAGGCTTTATTCATCTATTGTTCTTTTTTATCCAAATCAAAAAGGATCTCCTCACCCAGAAATGAAAAAAACAAAATCAACCTGAATCAACATGCAGATTCTGAATACCTCGACTATATGCTCACTAAAAATCTGAAGTTCATCTTAGAAAGATATGTTGAGGTTGGTTAGTCCTTTATCTATCTATCTATCTGTTTGTTATTTTATTTATATATATATATATATATATATATATACACACACACACACATATATATATATATATATATATATATATATATATATATATATATATATATATATATATATATATATATAGTGTTATAATGGAATAGTTCCGGGAGGAAATCCGGGTATGAGAGCTCAATGTGGTAAACAGAGCAATAACATATATATATATATATATATATATATATATATATATATATATATATATATAACACGGAAATTACATAATTGTCGATGCAATAATTTATTAAAAATACCATAAGGTTGAAATAAATTATTGCATCGACAATTATGTAATTTCCGTGTTATATATATATATATATATATATATATATATATATATATATATATATTTACATATATATACACATGTATATATATATAATATAAAGCTGAACGTCTGTGTGTGTATGTGTGTGTGTGTGTGTGTGTGTGGTCACGAATAGGCTCCTATATGGTTGACTATTAAAAAAAAACTGATTACATACAATGATAGAAGATGTATCGAGGATCAGGAATGGGTATGTTTTATCTGGCAGAACGGTGGTTCATAAAAATTGTGAGGTCTTCGTTCGCGCCTGGCCCCTAAAGTATGGAAATAAAAAAAATGAAAAATAAACGTTTACAGGGGTTTTTGATATAGATGTACATAAGCATACTTTGATTAGTATGTTTCAACCTAAATAGGGATGGTATAATAAAATTGTGGGGTCTGAGTTCGCGCCTGTACTCCATGGAAATATGGCACAAACTTTAACAAAGACGGTTCATATCTATTTGCGTAAGTATACTTTGATAATTTTGTTTCAGTTTGAAGAAATATGGTATAATAAAGTTATTGGGTGTTCGTTCGCGCCTGACCTCCATAGAATGTAAATATGTCACAAAGTTTACCAAGATTTGTTAAAAGGGGTGAGGGTCCACAATAACACCTTATCTTTAATCTTAATTCACGGTAGCTTTTATTTTTTTTTTTATTGAATCATATTGTGTCGAATAAATTCACCTCATAAATTCACGTTCTTATTAAAGTGAAAGCCAAAAAAATGGCGATTTTCGTAGTTAATTAAAAGTTTTTCCAAGGGGTGGAGGCTTGAAGTTTTTTGCCAAGGGGTGGAGGCTTCAAATTAACTACGAAAATCGCCATTTTTACATCTCCAACACATTTTAAAATAATTTCTGACGAGGACGCATCACAGAACGTCTGAAACGCGCGTAAAAACGATTTCAATGGCTTAAAAACATTATTACAATGATCCAAACATAATTCCTAATGAAAAACCAAGACACGGAATAATAAAATAATGTTAAAAAATACACATTGTTGGTGACTACTCCCTTATTTAAATATACATCTTTTTTTCGTTGGAATTTCTTAACCCATTTTATATATATATATATATATATATATATATATATATATATATATATATATATATATTGGAAAATTTATAATAGCGTAGTAAATAATGGTCAATAAACACTTTCCCCATTATCCAACAACCTGGAGAATATGCTTGCCCGACGGTTTAACTCCAACTCCATGTTAAACCCATCTAATCACTCTTAGTAAATTTCCCTTTGCTGACTGAAGCCATAATCGATTGTGTGAAATCACTCCTTCCCTTGTTCGTGAGTTCATAAAAAACTAGACACTTCATAAGCCTGTGGGCCCAATGTTATCTCGGCTTTATTTAAAAAGAAAAAAAATATTCCGTTAAGATTGCTTTGCTTCTGACCAAACTTTTTAACAAATTTCTTACTGAATCTTGCTTTCCCGACTGCTGGAAAATCGTTTCATTTGTAGCAGTTTTCAAAAATTCGGGCGAGAGAATTGACCCACTAAATTATTGCCCTGTTAGCCTCCCCCACAGTCTTCGCCAAAATCCTTGAGTCCTTAATCAATTGAGGACTTTTTAGTTAGGAATAACGTGAAGGGAGATAATTGTTTCAAAGCAGTGGGGGGGGGGGAAGAACGCCTAATCTTAAAGTAAAGAAAAAAAGATATAAATAGCAAATAGCTTAACAACTTGACCTTATGAGAAAAACGTAATATGCTTTTCGGAATCAGCACCCCCCCCCAAAAAAAAAAAAAAAAATTAGTCTTAATCAGTGTAGAAACCTTGACCACCAAAACATGTGTTGACCAGTGTTATTGTACAATCAATATTACTATTTTATTAAACATGTTTTAAAACGTATATTTTTACTCTATTTTACTTTAACTTTCTATATTCTGTACGGAGAAATCAATTGGTTTAATTGATTCAATTAAAGATAGATAACACTGCCAAGAATAATTTTTGTGTGAGTTTTGTTTCTAATTAGCTTAAATATTTTAATATAGATTAAGTATTTTCAATCAAAGTTGATCTAGCTTCAAGTATTTAACATTATTTTCAATCAAAGTTGATGTAGCTTCAATATTTAGCATTATTTATTTAATGTTCAATATTTAACATTATTTATTTAATGTTCACTTTATTCTAGATGAATTAGCTTCCAGTAATACCTCTTTGACATTCGACGGAGCTTTCTACATCAAGTTGTATAATTTACTCTTAATAACAGTGGTAGTCGACCTTGCAATGTAGAAGACCTAATGTTGATTTTAAAAATTATTTTTTTATATAATGGCTTGAATCAAAATTTAAAACGTAAAAAGCAAATATCATCGTCAAATTCTGCTCTAAACAGAACATTCATTTGAAACGCAACCCTACTGTTGATTTTATATGCCTACCTTTTCTCTGGTGCTGTAATAATGGCTTTGCTAGGGTTATAAATTATGATGAACAGTCAAACTAATAGAGACAGAAAGAGAGTGGATATAAAAGCAATAAAAGTTTATCTTCCTTATCCATACACTCAAAAGACTTTTCACATTTTCTGGCTAAAAGAATCGATCAAACTATCAGAAAGCGTGTTCATTCTTACGTCCGCCTCTATTATGAAAAATATAGGCCTTACCCCACCTCTTCTCGGCGTGACTTTTTTTTTAAATTAGATTATGACATAGTCAATATTAAATCGTAAAGAGACAACCATATTTTTTTTTAATTTTGGAGAGGAAATGGTGTTCATGATTTTTAACTGATAAAGAGAAACTATAAAGGTAGGTAGTCCGATTCTCATTAATTAATTTTAGCAGGGTTGATGTTTTTTATGGCACTGTACGTCCGGAAAAGTAATTTTATATTTATATATATACGTGCTTGCGTGCGTCTACTTTGTAATTATGGCATAAGTAAATGATAAATTCATTTACGTACACTGTGTACCTGCCGGTTCAGCCATTATAATTTACATAATTCCGCATAGATTTCTTTATATTCAGAATTATCATGAGCAGATTTTCATTTTTTTATTTTTATACGGGACATGCATTGAGTGAATGTTAAACGTGATTTTGTCTCTCCCCCCCCCCCTGAAGCGATGAGCAACGTTCAATATCGACTGAATATGGCATGTGTATTGACATTGATATGTAGTGGTGAAATGTTCTGCAAGCTGTACATGTTTTCCGGGGTTCATTGTTTGTTCGTGAAAGAGAAATAAAACAATATCTTGTTCAGAATAATTCGGTTATTTTACAGGTGAGTTGCCATAGCACTGAACTCCAATAATCATAAGGAGATCGATATCATTGATTATTCCAAATGATTCTTTATTCTCTCTATCTAACTTTCCGTCTCACTGATACAAACACATAGATACACACACGCGCATACATATATATATATATATACATATAATATACATATATATATATATATGTGTGTGTGTGTGTGTATAAAGTTAATATTATCGATATTTTCAACCATTCACTACAAATTATTTTAATATTTTCTTATTTTAAGTTGTACTAATATTTATTTAATTTTTATTGTTTATTTTTCTTTATTCCTTATTTAAAATATTATATACTATATATATATATATATATATATATATATATATATATATATATATATATATATATATATATATATATATAATTGATGGCTCCAATGGAGTGGAATAAAATTGTATTCTTATAAAAACTAAATATATATTATATATATATGTATATATGTACGCATATGTATATGTATAAATATATATATGTATATATGTATATATGTACGTATATGTATAGTCAAAATGTGTAGTCAAAATGTCGCCTTCACTTAGCTCTCTGATTTTGAAATTCATTTGGAAAAAAAAATCTTCGACGCTACAACTACATACACTTCATGCTTACAAAAGTAAAGACGAACATTTGAAAGAGTAAAAAAAAAACGCATAGTTCCGTCAAGCATCCGAAGAAATGATTCTTATTTCTATGGAACAATAATATGAATGATGCTATTTAAAGGGACTGGTGTTGTATTTTAACGTTTTGTTGAATATTTACTGAAATGTATGTAATAATAAAATGGTTAATTTACAAAAGTTAAACAAATATTTTCTTGTTAGATTATACATACGGTAATTTCTTGAATTGTGGTAAAATTATTTATTATTATTGACTGAAACAAAAACATAGATCCTGGGGGCGAGTAAATTTTCCCTCACACTCGACTGCCGGTCGAGAGATTTTTTTTCAAATCTCAAAGGCTATATATATATATATATATATATATATATATATATATATACTGTTCCGTCGATTTTGACTGATGAGGTTCCGCCACACAAACAATTTTTTTTCGGAAATCCACGCAGATGATGTGCTTATAGTAGTGAAGGCTTTGTGTAGAACCAATCACACTTATTGTTTACCTTTGTCGGTTCAGATGATTGCTACAGAAGAGAGTATACAGTAGACCGCAGATTTTTTTACATCAGAGTTGCCTTCTCCTAGATGCATGTCTTAACGAAAACTGGGGGTGCATCTCTCCCAGTGAATTAATGCGCCCCCAGATACCTACCTGGAAATTTCTACGATTCGGCGCTGTTATTTATATATATATATATATATATATATATATATATATATATGTGTGTGTGTGTGTGTGTGTGTGTGTGTGTATGTATGTATATATGTATATATATATATATATATATATATATTAAAATGAATTAGATTATATGTTAGTGAATCTAGTGGGTTCAAGTCTTAAAAATATTATTTGAAGAAAATATTCATATAAGACAATCCCAGCCCAATAAAATTGCACAATATACTAGATGGAGTAAATAAAATTACAGTATATATTCAAATTTCCTTTTAAAAGAATTACCTACTTTCCAAAATAGAAATTTATTCTTTGAACCAAGGAATAAAATATTTAAAATAATTTCTTTGATCGATGTATTTTCAATATAAATACATCTCCTCAAAGGAAAAAGTAGCAAAACACGAACCTCTTGCTTGCTCGGGTTTCGAATGCCGAATTCGAATATGTCTAACTGATGGGCCCAAATGAAGGCGAAACTCGAGTCTTGAAATTCCGATTTGTTAGCTGCGACGTTGTTTGGCTGTGGAAATGATCATTTAGTCTCTCACATTCTGAAAATTAGTTAAACTACATTAATATAATTGGATGAAATATATCTTGTTAAATATGTCTTCTAGTAAAGAGGTATGACTAGTTTTATAACTCATGAGTATGAGAATATGCTTCATAGTGGACAGAGTTATTTGTTCGTAGGATGTCTTTTGCAGAAAAAGTTATAAAGTGTCTGTTGCATTCAATTCTGCTGTAATAACATTTTAACCTTTTTTTACGCGCCACGTAGGCGATTCCAAGCCATACAAAAGGATTGTATTTAAGTATGATTTGGAAATATTTCCTTTGTTTTCCTTCTTGGCTGGCTACTTTCACACTTTCTATAAAGAATGAAGCGCATTCTATTACTTCAGCATATCTACATAGGTATTTGAAGCCATCATCGCATTCAATTTTAAAGGTGTTCTAGACAAATTAAGGCGCAGGTATCCATATTGTATATTGTATATTTAATGTAATAAAAGTTTTAATTTCAAGCAAATAACAGAGAATCATGCAGAATTAATTATGAATATGTGTGAACCTCAATCAACAAACTTTACACATTGCATATCGACGAATACACTATATTAAAGCAAGCGCAGACAATGTAATGTCTGTACTACGTTATTAGTTTTTACACACATTTAAAAATGATATCGTCAAGGCAACAAATATGATGATTACGACTTAATTCTATATAGTAACATGATCTCGACTTTACTCATTTTAAAATGCAAAATTTCAAAATCGAATTATGCCGTCATTTTAGGCAAAAACGATACAATTTCATAAAAATACATTTCAAAAGGTGATATCGATTTTATTAATTTAAAGAACGCGGAGAAAATAGTAAATACTAGCTTATGTTGCTCAAGATCGAATGAGGATCAACGGATGTTTAACCTTTCCCTATTTTATGGTCATCGAAATCGGTGAAATCGATTATTTTCACATTCAAATCGGTTAATTGCCTACTCTTCACATGCCTCTTCGCAGTGGACTAATCCACAACACATTGTAGTTTACATTGCATTGTGGAGAATCTGCCGATTTTATAATATTTCATATAATGGCATGAATTAACGTTTACAATGCGAACGTCAAGTACCATGGTTTATTTGTGCTCTAAAAAGCAACATTCATTTCGAACGCACCCCTGTCATATCAAAGAATCTAATGTTTATTTTATATGTCAGACCATTTTGCTGGTACAGTAACAAAACCTCTCAAATGCGTTCATGTTAGTCCAAATTGCCAAGTCCATATTTCTTCGGATTTTTTTCTGATTCTCGGTTTTTGATACTTAAAAACCTATCTCAGAATATTGTCAGGCACTTCAAGTACCTTGTGAAATTTCACAAA
This sequence comes from Euprymna scolopes, assembly GCF_053919585.1. Taxonomy (NCBI): domain Eukaryota; kingdom Metazoa; phylum Mollusca; class Cephalopoda; order Sepiida; family Sepiolidae; genus Euprymna; species Euprymna scolopes. Next base: position 33,898,119 of record NC_136506.1, read on the forward strand.
AATTGACCTAATTGTTTAGGAGTCCATAGGGAACTATCTATCTTTTTCACTCACACACACACAAAGTTTATTTTATATAATAGTAGATAGAGATAGTTATCTGTTGTTTCAAAGGAACTTGAATTGCAATAAGTTTAAATAAAGAAAAGATACATTCGCCTTATTTAGCTGAGAATAACAATCATTTTTTAAAGAAAAAAGTCATTCCTCCTTATTTGTATTGACCGTAACGAATATTCAATATTCTAAAATGAATATTATTATTATTATTATTATTATTATTTTTATTATTATTAGTAGTAGTAGTAGTAGTAGTAGTAGTAGTAGTACAAGGAACTTTCACACAGGTCATCAAAGATCTCATTGAAAAAAGCCTGTGGTGTTACCTGGAAGCTGAGTGACAACAAGTCTCCCCAGATTTCCAGTACTCTCTTCCTCTTTCGATAACACTTGCAAATAAATTTGCATTATCGCAACAGCTGCTTGCCATTGATTTCTCGTTGGCAGCGGTCATTGCTCTTCACTGGAATTTGAGTGGCAATAAGCTTCCCCAAGGTGATACCTTACTATTTATACATATACATATACATACATGCTTATAGATATGCGGCTTGAATGTTCTTGGTTGCATGTAGCGCTTCATGTTTTTTCTTTGTAGCAGTTTGTCTGGTCTGCGCTTGTGATTCATGTGTGTTAGTCTCCATATAAAAGTGTTTTCCTTAGTATTTCAGCTGTTTTCATTATTGTTGTTCGTTGTATTTTTCCAGTCATTCTTCCCATTCTTTTGTCAAAGGTGGTGGTGGTGGTGGTGGTGGTGGTGGTTGTTGTTGTTGTTGTTGTTGTTGTTGTTGTTGTTGTTGTTGTTGTTGTTGAGTAGTAAGAAGAGGAGGAGGAGAGTAAATTTTACAGATTGATGTAGAAAGCTCCGTCGGATGTCAAAAAGGTATTACTATTACTTTCTAGTAATAGTAATACCTTTTTGACATCCGACGGATAATATTAAAACAAATTATCAAGAATAACGTGAACATTAAATAAATAATGTTAAATATGTAATAAATACTTAAACCCCAATCAACTTTAATCGAAAATACTTAATCTACATTAAAATAGTTAAGCTATATAGAAACAATACTCACACAATTATTATTGTTGGCAGAATTATCAGTCTTTAATTGGATAAATTAAACCAACTGATTTATTCGTACGGGACAGAGAAATTTAAATTAAAATAAAGTACATTATAAAATACATTATAAAATACATTATAAAATACATTATAAAGTACATTATAAAATATATTATAAAATACATTATAAAAATACATTATAAAATACATTATAAAATACATTATAAAATACATTATAAAGTACATTATAAAATACATTATAAAATACATTATAAAAACTGTTTAATAAAATAATAATACTGATCGTATAATAAAACTGGCCAACACATTTTTAGTGCCTGATGTTTTTAAGCTGATATAGACTAATTTAATGTGTTACATGATAAGGGCTGTCCCCTTTTCATGTAAGTATAAAAATGGAGAATTTAGTTTAAAATGAAAATGAAACAGCATAGGCGAAATTCGAACCTCGTAATCTGGGTTTAGAAATAGATTACGTGTGAGAATTTAAAAATGTAAAACAAACATTTGTTTAGAATATAGATAAATATTTCAAGGAAAGAATGTGAACTCTCAAGTTTGTTATGAAATTTTAAATTGAAAGAATGCAGCTTATAAGATAATGTTTTTAACATATGTAATATAGGTTAAAATTCTTTTTGTAGAAATAGGAAAAGTTTTGGACACGTATGTCCATAACACGTGAAAGAAGGCCCACGTTTTAACATGTGTATGACGTCACGGAAAATAGAAAGTTCTAGGAATAGAGAAAAACTTGAGTTAGAGTTAGTCAGTCAGTGAAAAAACTCAGAGAGAGTCAGACGTCTAGAAGCGAGACGTCACTTCAAGAAAAAAATGTAAGACTTGGAATTCTTGGTGATGGAAACACGGCCGTGTGACGAAATAAACCATTATGTGTTTTGTAAAGCTCGTCTTGTGTTTATGATTCTTATACAAAGGTAAAGTCCAATTGTATTATATATTTGTGTTATATGTCTTTACATACACGTCTCAACATCATCATGTCCGAACTGTCTGAACACTATGTCCTCACTCAAAGAGCTTTCTTCTTCTTCCATTCAACACAATTAAGGAATGAACATTTTAATATATAAGAATCTCTTATAACATGAACAATCTCTCTCTCTCTCTCTCTCTCTCTCTCTCTCTCTCTCTCTCTCTCTCTCTCTGAGTACATCAACATCCCTCTTAATAAATCTCTCTAGGACTCTTTCTAAGCATCTCTCTCTCTCACTAAGAAAAAGCATCACTTATAATAAGACTCCTCTAAGACTGTGCGTATAATAAGACTCTCTCAATGAAACCCCTATATAACAAATGTTTTTCTCATTAGGTCAAGTTATCAGATATTTGCTGTTTCATGCCTTTTTTACTTAAATATTAAGTGTTCGGCCGCCTTTCTTTTGAACTCATTATCTCCTTTTACGTTACTCTTAACTAAAAAGTTACCTTCTTTTTAATTTCTTCTTCCATTTAGTTTTTACTTCCTTTTTACAACAACTGGCGACACAGAACGGCTCTTTATCCTCCCCCATCCCCGGCATAAACGGTATGTTTTATTTATTTATCCTTTTAGACAATGTGTTTGTTTACTTTGTCATGCAACGTAAAATTTCATGTTCCATTTCTTTACGAACTTATTCAGTTATTCGATTTCTTTAACTCGTTCATTTTCCTAAGATTACTTCTTATTATTGTTTTTACTTTCTCATACCCGTCATTTTTTCTTCCTGTTTTTACTTTTCTCTTTAAATAAATATACTTGTTGATTATATACTAGTCTTCAGAGTCGTTATTTTTAAGAAGCGTAGGCTCCTGCGAAAAAGTACATTAGGTATGTTTCTATATAAATTCTAGCTTCATAATTACATTGTTATTGTGATGGATGTTAAATGATTATAACATCACAAGTTTTAAAGTAAAAATCAGATTTGCTATACAATGAGGTATGTAATTGGTAAGAAGTGGACACTGAGTGTGGCACAATGACGTAGCCCCTTTTGGTTGCATTCCCAAGACGTTCATCAACCAAGTAACCCTTCTGGGGAGCGATAGTACTACATTGTTGCCCTTAATCCAGGATTGTTTCTCGCATAGAAACAAGCACGACCCTATGGGAAAATCCACGGACACAAGGAAAAAAAATCAACCACTAGACAAATAAAAATCCACAGACACAAAAACTAAAGAAAAGAAACACAAGATTAGTCAAAGTCCACGGAAACACAACAACGAAGAACTCAACTCAAAAGCAGCCACTTCAACCCAGCATCTACAGAGAAAAAAAAAAGACACCTGAACTCTTAAGAAAAACTAAGGTAGGTGACTATTTTCTCTGCTCTTTTTGTTACTCTGCAAATTTTTTGGTTTTAATAATTTGTAAAAATTATTTTGTGGATAGAGCTTTTTGTTTAAACGTCGGCTATTTAAAAATATACATTTAGACAAAATTGCTAACACAAACCAAGCCCCATTTAACAGAGTCCTCACAGGTGGATCGAAGATCCCAATCTTTACTGGAAAACCATCCGACTTTGGTCCATGGCTAGCAGCTCTGAAAAAGAAAGAGCGGATCTACCAGCTTACAGACCCCGAGCTAGTAAACCTAGCGTATGATTTTACGGACGGACTAGTATCGGAAATGATCGGAGAATTTCTCGATGATCATCCGAACTGCACCAGTAAGGATCTGCTCGATCAAGTAGCAGCCCAGTACGGCGAGTTTACAAATGCTGCCGACGCTGCTCGGGCTTTAATAAGAATAAAGCAAGATCGAGGTGAGGTACTCGCCGATTTAGCAAGTAGGATGAATAAAATTGCTAAGTTAGCCTATAGGGACGCAGAGATGAGGGAAGGTCCAGCTGTGCAAGTGCACTTAGCTGAATTCTTCATAGATGCGTTAAATAACTCCTTTATCAAGGAGGATGTGGTCAGATCGAATCCGACGACATTATCGGAGGCCTTGTCTGCTGCTAGACAAAGCGAAATGCTTTATGAGCGACTCCAAAGTGGCCACAAGAAGGAGCAGGCTTTCTTAAATAATAGCTTTAACAGGTATCAGGGACCAAGGGGGGCTCCAATTAGATTTAGGGTACCCAAATCCGAACCTTACAGTAGCTGTAACGCTGTTAGATATAAGTTTTGTGGGTGTGCTTCAGCAAGACTGCAGCGAGGGCGTTCCAGCTATAATAGGCTAGAACGAGACTGGCAATGCGCACCTGAAGATAGATTAAATAACTTCACTTCAGGAAAAAGCAAGGTCAAGTTACACTCGAAACCCACTCACCACCGACCGCCACAGAGGTCAAACACACGGACATGCAACCATGACAAACCCTCAAAGAAAGGAGTAACCCTGGGAAGAATAAACACCAGAGGTCATGGATGTCTGGAAAGCCGTGAGAGCAGACCTAAACGGGCCCACCAAAAGAATAAATCGGTCAAGAAAACTCGGGAAAATAAAGAGACCCAAAGAAATAAAATCCCCAACCAGAGCTCCGGAATGGAGTGTATAGTTAAAATAAGAGGTAGACCGATAGAGGCATTGATCGACACTGGATCGGAAGTCTCGCTCCTCAAAACATCAGTTTTTGAAGAGTTAAAAACGCATAAAGGAGAGTTAAGGGATTCTAACCTAACAGTTACTCTCGCAAACGGGCAAATGATGCCACTGAAAAGCATGGTCCATTTGCCTATTAAAATTAAGAAGGTGCAAACTTCATCTAGGTTTTATATCACCCCAGACTTAGATCGGGAGTTGATATTAGGTGCAGATTGGTTACAAAGGAACCACGCCCAAATAACCTTCCACCCTAACCAACTAACGGTTAAAGGGATGAACATACCACTTGTTAATAATACCAGTGATAGAGTCAAGTTATCGCCATGCACTGCATCGACGAGCACTGTTAGAGTAATTTCTAAAAAACAAAACGAGAATCCACCCCGTCAACATCGATCTCCAGTCCGAAAAAGAAAACCTGTATCAGAGGCAATTAAAGTATGCCCCGACCTATCCACACCACAGGTACCTGTGAATCGTAAAAGCCTCAGAAAAACTGCCGGCTTTTCACAGGACTTTTCCTTTCGGAAAAAGAATGAGTTTTTAATAACTAATTCCTTCACACAAAAATCCAAGAACTCTCAAACGCGTAGAAAATATCTGGATAACCCACAACTTACAGAATTCCCGAATTCACCCCTGTCCAACATTATTAGTAGAAGCCGACTACAAAACAAAAAACTTTTGAAAACGGCCAAGAATTTTAAAAATAAAAAGAAAGAAAATATATATACAGAGGAGCAAAGAGAAATTGTCACCAACACACACACACTCGCGCGCGCACAAAGAAAAATGTTGAAAAATTCAAAACAAGCAAAGCTTCACAAAAAGTCAATGAAAAATCAAATGACTATAAAACGAAACAGCGAACGACTAACGTTTTTTGAAAAAGAAGATACAACAAATTGATCAAATATTATATTAAAAAAAAAATGATCAAAAGATTGAATGTTTCGGGAGAAAAATGTCCATAAAATTGAATGAGAAAAAAATTTAACAGGGGAAGATAAAGGGTTTTCAAAATAAATAAAATAATATTTTATTAAAAATAAAAAATGATCTAAAGAATTAATGCTTAAAAAAAAGGTGATTAATACTTGAGAATAATTGAGAGAAGAGAAAAAGATTTTAAAATAATCATTGTGCCAATGACCCGATGATATGAGATTTGCCAGTCAGAGCAAAGGTCACAAAAAGGGAGGGACGAGATGTGGCACAATGACGTAGCCCCTTTTAAGGGAGCTGGGGGCTGCTACATTAATAACCCCTATATCTAGCTTCTAACCTTGTGCCTGACTTTGTGATGCAGTTATAAACGTTTCATGCAGGTGTTTTTTAGGTTTGGGAACGTTAGATCATGTCGGTTGGGTTTGAGTGACAGGTGTTATGAAACTTTTAAAGGTCAGATTTACACGCGCATATATGAAGTTGAAAACTAAAACATTGTGTGAAAAGCATACTTCTCTCTCTCTCTCTCTCTCTCTCTCTCTCTCTCATTCTCTCACTCTTTCTTTCTCTATTTCTCTCATTGACTTCCTTTCTCTCTCTTTCAATGAAGAAAGAGAGAAATGAAATATAATTTGATTGTTGTAAAGACAGTTGAGATTTGCTCGCTGTACGCGATGGGTCGACTAAATATGTTTCCTAACTTGTTAACTGTTTAATGAATTATATATATTTTTATAAAATGTATTTTGTCGCTGTTTTCATACAAGGGTTCTATTTCAGCATACCATTAATGTCGACGACAGGAAGCTGCAATGAACACGCAACAAGCGACGATGGGAAGATGCCTGCAATGACCACACATAATGCGACCCGTAGCAAACAGTTATAGCCGACGACGGATCGACCCGTTTCCGTTGTGTTTCCAGCATATGCCTATCGTTTAGATATCGTTGGATATCGTTCATTCCCCGTGGAGCTGGTTGCATTCCCAAGACGTTCATCAACCAAGTAACCCTTCTGGGGAGCGATAGTACTACATGAGTAGTAAATAGGCCCACCAATTGTGACATGTGTTTTGTTGATTTCTGGGTCAAAGTAAGTTTTAATCTTTTAATGTTAGAAGTTCATTTATAAGTCCGATAGGAAAGAGGTTGCATTGTTTTACTTTCGCTGCAGATTTTTGGAGCCAAAATTAATCACGGGTACATCATTTTCTAGGCGACGTTGTTTAACCAATCCAAATGTGTTTTGCTATATTTGCGGGAATATACGCTGCAATCCAACAGGAAAGAGATCAGTGCTTATCTTGTTATTTCAAAGTAATGCTGGGTGATCAAGATAAGACATGGGAATATCTTACTGTATACAAGCAATGTGTTGAGCATCTTCGGCAGTAGACAAAAAAAAGGAGCGCGAATCCATCCGCTTTGGAATTCCAATGATCTGGCCTGAAGCCAAAAAACATTTCGAAGACTGCTATTTCCGTGCATTCAAAACGAAGGGAATCAACAGGAAGAACATGAATTTGTTGGTTCACCCAACCTCAAGTCTGCAATTAGGCCAATTCCACATTGCAATTAAATCCCTGTTCCAGTGTTTAAAAGCTTGCCCAGATTAGAATTGCCTGCGTCTGAAGAAGACCAAACCTCTGTTTTTTTCCACTTCTTCACTGCCAGTTATTTTTCTCTGGGAAAATTTAATGATATGTCTAGAGATTTCAACATTTCCGAAGCATTTTCTGAACTTTCGGCTTCAAGACTCAAAGAAAATAATCAGCTTCAGTCTGGAACTCTCATAACCTTCTATAGAAACCGCCATATATCATTCTTGGCATATTTAACTCAGAAAAACGACATAGTATATCGAAACAACGTTGCCGGACTGCTGCAGCAGCTTGATGTCGAACATTGGCGCTTTTTTAGAGACAGTTCGAAAAGAAATTTAAAATGTGTTCTTTTTCACAATAGAAACTTACATAGATCAGTTCCTCTAGACCATTTAACGACACTCAAAGAAAAATATGATTAAATCAAATTTGTTCTTGAAAATATTTCATACAGACAGCACGAATATGTCATATGTGTCGATTTGAAAATGGTTGGGTTTCTCCTCGAGGTACAAGGTGACTACACAAAATTTCCTTGCTTCTCGTGTTTGTGAGATAGCAGAACAGAGCACAAAAAAATTGACCTGCACCCAATAAACTTATGTCTGGCTCTCTCAATGTTTCGGCTTCTCCTATGGTGGAGCGTTCCAAAATTGTGTGTCCTTCTCTTCACAAAAAAGTGCGGCATCATGAAACCGCTTGTGAAGGTTCTTGGAGAAGACGGCAACTGTTTCAAAAATATTTGCATGAAATTTCCAGGCCTTACTATATAGAAATTAAAAACTGGAATTTTTGATAGACTCCAAATTTGAAATTTAATGAATAACGCAAATTTCTTTAATTGTTTGAATTTTGCAGTATTGAGTGCTTGGGCGGCGTTTACGGATGTAGTAGTATTTTCTTGGGGAAAAATAAAGGAGTCTAACTGCATTGAACTAGTTGAAACATTATTCATAAGTCTCCATCAAGTGGGCGCAAATATTAGCCTCAAACTACATTTTTGCACAGCCATCTGTCCCGTTTTCCAGAAAATCTAGGTGATGTGAGCGAAGAGCAAGGAGAGCGCTTCTATCAAGTGCGATGATGCCGGAGTCCCCCATTTTAGAAAATCAGTAAAACGTCAATTTATGGAGGATGGTGTCTATGCTTAGCATTTTTTACAACTTCAAGCTTTAAATGTGAATATTTTGGTGTGATTACATGAATATGTGTCTTAAAGTTACATAAAAATATTGTTTCTCCAATTTACCTGTTTTTATTGTATCTCCAGAGGCGAGTACACCATAGCAGAAAAACTAGACTTGTTAGAAAAAGTTACAGCATTTCTGGAATCAGCGCTCATAAATTAAGTACAAATAGTTGAAATAGTTGAAATATCTTGAATTTTTTGTTGACGAATGTTTGTTTAGAGAGAAAATGGATATAAAGCCCTTTTTTTAATTACCTTAATTTCAAATCTATTTTAATTTCTGTCAGATAACTCCCATTAAAAACTGTGTTCACATACACGTTTGAATTAAAGTTTAACACACATCCGAAACGTTTTCCGATATCATATTATACAGAACTTCCATCAGGTCACAAAAAAGAACTAAGAACCATATATAATTTTAAAAACTGGATATCTATAGATGTGTGCTTGCGCCTAAAATTATTTTGGCAAGAATTGCACAATTATTTACTACACCTCTACTGAGTCGGCACTGTTTTAATTTCAGTTCAAAATACACACACACATACACACACACACACGCACACACACACACACACATATATATATATATATATATATATATATATATATATATATATATATATATATATATATATATATATATATGAACTCAGGACGATTGAAAATAATCAGATGAGCGAAGGGCAAATACATCGTTTAGCTTTCTCAAATGGTTACCCGTCTGGCACTGACTAGGCTTATCGTTGCTTAAATTCGGTGATTTTGCACAAAAAATTTAATTGTGTAATAAGTGCGCTTGCAAACACTTATGCACACTTATATATACGCACACACACACACACACACACACACACACACACATATATATATATATAGAGAGAGAGAGAGAGAGACAGGGAGAGGGAGAGAGAGAGTCATTCACATACAGTACTGCTTCGCAGCTCATCAGTGCGGCTAGATAAGCTACTACCTCAAGCCAGTATCGAAACCGTTTCGCTATATGGCTGCTGCTATGCGGACAGTGAATTAACACTGTATTGACATTGTCCAAATTCCTAAGCTCAATTTTTTTACACAAAGTGCATCGCTTCATACGCTAATGGTAATGTGTATATCACTTCCAATATGCTCAACCTAAGTCATCAACATCCAGTAGTGTTTCGCTGTTTCACAGCTCATTAATGCGGCAAGGTCCAAAGCCGATCCTCTAAAAAAACAGTCGGAGTTTCTAACCGTTGCGCTATATATATATATATATATATATATATATATATATATATATATATATATATATATATATATATATATACATACGTACACGCACACATGCATATATATAAATATAAATATATATATATATATATATATATATATATATATATATATACGCACGCATACATATATTTATATGTATATATATATTGTATTAATAATTCGTATTTCCCTCATTTATTCCACGGTTGTATATTTTAATTCACTTCAGTTTGTGTATACCCGTTGCAGCTCTGCATTGTACTTCCTTCTCTTTATTAACTTTATCTATAGACACTGAACAATGCTTCAAGCAAACTATATTAGCTACATATAATATTACTTTTATAAATTATTAAACGAGCCTTGGGGTAACTTTTGCCTCTCGTCTATATGCTGTCTTCATTTTCATTAAATTATCTTGGTCGAAGCTCGCTAGATTGTATATCGAAAGATTGGTTGTAAGTTAGTTTGTAGCAAAGTGTGTAAACGCTTATTATAATAAGGAAAAATAATTAGGTTAGTATTGTTAAGTATTGGGAGAAGAACTGGAAGATGTTGTATGACTCTAGCATTACAATAAAAGCTACGTTTCTTGCTGGGTATTCAAATGGCTTAAGAGAAATTAAATGAAGCTAATATAAGACCCAAGATATCATATTCATTACAAACACAATAGACTAAAGAAAAAAAGATGTCGGACAGTGGAAAGAAGAAATGCCAATTTAACAAATATCATGTCATTTGAAAACTCATTTTTGTCTGTTTTTAGAGTTGCGAAATATGTAAATATGGCTTTGATTGCTTTTTTTCTTTTGCATTTTGACACGTCATGCTAATCCGTAAAAATAATTGACTGTTTTAGATGTTTAGTATTATAAAGAAATGTATATAAATGAATAAATTCAGTTGCATGTTATATAATTACGCCGATTCCGGTAAGAGTTTCGCTTGCTTAGAAAATAGAGCACCATATGGCCACGACTGGTGTCTAGATTTTAAATCTTGCTACGGCAATTCAGTTATTAGTAAAAAGACGTGCATGTATGTATATATATATATATATATATATATATATATATATATATATATATATATATATATATAAATATTAAAACAAAGGACAAACTTTAACGGCTGAAATTTTAACAACTACATGTCGAAATATGGGTAGACAATGCTGCAGCGGTCATATATATATATATATATATATATATATATATATATATATATATATATATTAACTATAATATTTAATGAAAGATGAGGAATTAAAGTTATATATAACTTCATTATATATTATCAGAACAATAAAGAAAAGTTAAGGGAAAATTTAAGAAATAAGAACTGTTTAGGCGATGACATTTCGAAGCGAAATACTTCTGAACAGAAGAGGAGAATGGCCAGAATTTTACAAAATTGCAAATATAGAAAATGACATTTAAAAATGAAATGAGAGTGTAGCAATAGTGTTACATGGCAGTAGACAAATCCCAGTAATTAAAGGAACAACGTAGATAAGTTTGAAAATGATATTTTCTAAAAGGAAAATGTTAGAATTGAACCCAGTAACAAAAGTTAAAAGTGAATACATATTGGAATCCCAGAAATGTAGGGCGGTTGTCATTGTTCTTGGAAATAACTAAATATATTAATTTTAGTCAGAGTTAGGTGAATGAACAATGCAAGTTAGAAATAACTATAAACAAATAGGTTAGATATCGGATAATGTACATTTAGGAATTATCTTTGTTTGCCAAAAATGTGTTAGGTATGTGTTTGTGAATCCACGTGAGGGAATCGCATCGTAAGGCTTTTGACGTCATAAAGAAAGATAATCTATATCTATTCTATGCTATTAATAAAATTCTAAATGTTTATTTATTCATTTATTTATGTGTGTGTAAATGTATATATATATCAATAAAACTTTCGAACAGATGCACCGAATTGAATTTTTTTTCTTTATCTATATATGAAAGAAAAACAATTTATAATATATTCAGAGAGGGTTCGAAGTTAGTCAGTGAGTCGGGGAGTCAGAGATAGACAGAGAGAGAGGGGGAGAAAGCGGTAGAGACCGATCAGTCAGGGTCGAGTCGGGAATAGGAGAGTTAGCTGAAACCCTGTTGGAAGCGACCAGAAGGGAAGACAAGACAGTGTAGAATCAAAAAGGTATTTGAGTCCCTGGTCATCTCATTCGGATGGAGAATAAAAGATAATCATTTGTAAACTTTGTTTTCGTTTGTCGTCTTTGAAAAAATGAAAGGTAATTTGATTTTTGTCTGTTATCCTGTAACTGAACTTTGTGTAACTCCTTTCGAAGTGGTAACTGTCTATCCTCCCCATCATCATCATAATGTACCTCCCCCTCCCAATGTTAAAAAAAGAACTGTGCATGTCGCATCTCTCTCATCTCTTGTTAAAATATGAACTCCCCAAGAATTAATGTCACAGTTTTCGTCCTGATGTATACAGAAATGTAAATGTCTCTTCCTCAGTATTGTCATCATCCTCTATTATGTGAATGCTGCGTTCCCATATTTTTTGTCCCTGATATAACACCTGCTATTCAATAACTGAATAACGTGGACCATAGTAATTAAATGTAGATACAATATATAAGGGTAAATCGAAAGGGTAAGCATATATGTAGGTAATATTAGAGAAATATATTGGCCACTATGGAATAATTAAGATCATTAAAGAATTAAAAGAAGAAAGAACAAGATTTTCGTTGTTAAAAATTTACTTTCTGATGACATACATACATATATATATATATATGTATGGTAAAGCTGGTAATTAGTAAAAAAACGAGGAGAGTGCTCAATACTACTGCAGAGCAAATATGTGTTTTATTTTTTTATTACCGTTTTATCTGTTTGGTTACATATGTTTCAGATGTTGGACCATGTTTACGATCTAACACTTCTTCCTAATACTAACAACCACTTATGTAAGGTCTGACGAGGCTGTTAGATCGTAAACATGGTCCAACATCTGAAACATATGTAACCAAACAGATAAAACGGTAATAAAAAAATAAAACAGGACTAATTGTTAAAACTGAAAAAGAAAAGGACAAGATATTCTAGTAAAAAACATTAATACATTTATAATTTAAAATATTGTAGCATTAAGAATTAATTATATGTTATAAATAAAAATGTTAAGAAAAAAGTTTAATGCTGCAATATTTTAAGTTATAAATTCATCAATATTTTTACTAGACTATTTTGATTTTTCTTTTCCAATTTTAACAATTAGAACTTTACTTTTCCATGTTTAAGCTTAACCATCTTATTTTTCTTGCTCGAATGTTTCTATTGCAATCCATAATTTTTCAGGCTTCCAATAAATTCAATTGTTCTTTGTTTAATTTCAGTTTTATTTTTGTGCCCCTATAAACATAACATACGCAAAAATAACAATGTACGACACTCGTCTGCTTTCAATAAAATCCCCCCAATTATCTCCCTAACATTCTTTAATTCTCTGTTTCACTTGTTACTTCTATGTGTTTTATCCTTTCGGGAATCATCAGTGCAGGATGTTAGGATTAACACCAGTCGAAGGATTTGAGCACGGCGACAGAAGCCATCCCTGACTTCATTAGCAAGGACCTAATCCATTTGACAACAATTAACCGCAAAAAAATGCGTTGAATTTAAACATTTATTTGTAAACGCTTTTTAAAGTCTGTCAGAGTGATCTAATCATTATATGATGATCTGCGCATGAGCTAAATTGACCGACTTTAATTCAACTGAAAGTGACCAACGATAAGAAACGAGTTTCTTAAAAGGGGCTGACATAATTAGTAGGTTGCATCCCAATGACCGAAGAAAGTAATTCGTTGTCCAAAGTCATGTTTTCTTTTTATTTATCTATTTTTGTTTCGGTGCCTTCCTATATTTTTTATTTATCGTAGCATGCGTGTATTTTATTACATAATGAATCCAACTATTATATAAGGTCTCAAGCTAGATAACTAACTTTATTTACAATGCCTCCCCACGGGACAGAGTTAGACACCAGGGTCGTTTTTTAGCGTGGAGAAAAGGAACAAAAATAAAAATTGTCTCAGTCGTGAAGGACTTCTCCTCTACTGGCAGAGAACAAGAAATTGAAGTGAAGCATCTGAAGAACAGATACTACACTTTGATCTTGTCCCTAAGGCCAAATAACTATATTGAGCTTGTTTGTTGAAACAATTTGGACGATAATTTAAGTGATATTTCTTATAAATGCATATCTTTTATATAAACGCATGTAACACACATCACACACATAAATATATATATATATACATGTATATGCATGTATATAATATATATGTGTACGTACATATATATATGTATATATATACTAGCAAAAGTACCCGTCGTTGACTGGGTTCAAAAACAGCCTACAGAAAATGGACTCTGATTCATGAAAGTATGATAGGTTATGAAAAGAAAGGTTGTAAAGAGATAGCTTCGAATTTGGGGGTATCAAAACCAAAGCAAAATATGATGAAAGTAAAAATAAAATAGATACACCTCATAATTTATTATACCATACCTGTTCACACTGAAACACTTATCACGATATTCTGTGGATCTATATTAAAAAACCTTGTTAAACTTTGTGACATATTTCCATTCTATGGAGGTCAGATGCGAACGAACATCCCACAATTTTATTATACTATATTTCTTCAAACTAAAACATATTTATCAAAGTATACTTACGCAGATAGATCTGAAAAGTCTTTATTAAAGTTTGTGCCTATTTCCATTGTATGGAGGCCAGGCGTGAACACAGACCCACAATTTTATTATATCATCCCTATTTAAGTTAAAACATACTTATCAAAGTATCTATATCAAAAACACTTATAAACGGTTTTTTTTTTAAATTTTTTATTTCTATACTTTGTGGACCAGGGGCGAACGCAGGCCCCACAATTTTAATGAACCACCGTTCTGCCAGATAAAACATACCCATTCCTGTCTCTCGACACATCTTCTATCATTATATGTGATCAGTTTTTTAAAATAGTAAACCATATAGGAGCCTATTCGTGACCAGACACACACACACTCACACACACACACATTCAGCTTTATATTATATATATATATATATATATATATAATACATAAATATGTATGTATGTATATATGCATATGTGTGTATTGATTTTTTGTATTCATTTTCCTTTAATAATTAGGTTTCCTTCAGCTAAATAATATATTCCTATTTCTTATGGAAAAACAAATCACTTTCTTGTCGGAATCAATTTGCGAGCACCTGTACCTTTTTGCAATTAGACTTGGCATTTTAGCAGCCGTTACTTAAAAACACGTTAGATGGGAAGCTCCATAGAGTCCCCCTTTTAAATGCTAGTTTCTCGCAGAATAATTTTCTCATTTTAGTGAACATTTTCCCTATACCATTTAAGTTACGAATACACAAGAATAAGACTTATGTGAAGGTTACAAACGTTTTAAACAAGGCTTCGAGTAGGAGCACTATATGTGTTGATATATACGGCAAAATCACGTTGACACACCTGTCCTTGTTAGATCACCTAGTTTAGCGCTGTTGAGTCTGGTCTATATAATTTGGCAATATTAAGTACTGTATGTATGAAGGTGTTCTGTTTATCACAGTATGGTTTCTACTTGGCTTGATCCTTTTTTACATTAGGCTCAAGTTCTACTGTTTAAGGAAAAGTATTGTTTTTGCATTGCGCAACCCTTGCTTCAGAATGCACTTCCTGAGTTGACAGCTTCATAGGAGTTATCCATTGTCGAAACTGAACGGATGCCTTCTATTTAACTATCTTTTCCGTCCTCGCTTAATGGAGGAGAACCCCTATAGAAAGAGAATTCTGTATCTTTTTTCCAATATAGCGTGTTTCTTTGGGGAAGCTGGATTTTTCTAACTTGTATAATCGAACTTGTATATTACTCTGTCTTCGTGAAAAGGCAAGTAAATATTGATTCTGTTTATCTTGGAAGAACACTATGCACTCCCAAACTTCATCTCTCTCCTCTGAGCTCCAATCTTTACTTTCGCTTGTAAAACTCTGACAATAAAATGCTAGCCTAACTAAAACCACTATCAACAATTTCTCCCACTAACTTTTTGTGCTTAAATCTAGACGTGGATTTCGCGATTAAAGTTATTTTTCCTAGAACTGTCTGCCTGTTGAACTCTGTTCCGCTGGTCTGCATTCTAGCTAATTACAATATGGTCGTCTCCAAGTCCAATGTTAACAATTTCTTGCTGAGCCGTTCCTTTAAATAACCAAACTACACCAAATGTCTACTAACGGTTACCACGCTGTTGTTCCTTTGACTATTGTACACTCATAAACCCCTTTCCTCGAGTGGTCTTGGGTCTTGATAAGTGGTGACTTCCCGGATTCACACTTGC
This sequence comes from Euprymna scolopes, assembly GCF_053919585.1. Classification (NCBI taxonomy): domain Eukaryota; kingdom Metazoa; phylum Mollusca; class Cephalopoda; order Sepiida; family Sepiolidae; genus Euprymna; species Euprymna scolopes. The sequence continues at coordinate 33,914,260 of NC_136506.1, forward strand.
CTGTTTGTTTTTGATTAGGAAAAATTCTTACACATCTCCTTATTTTCTTTCATTTGTTTTTGTTGTTGTTTTTTTCATTATAGTGTTCCACTTTCTGTACTTAAAATATCTCCGATGTTTGTTTATAAAGAAAAAAATATTTACAATATCGTGAAACCTGATGGAGAAAATACTGTGCTGTGATGACTTCTGGAATAAAATTAATGGACATAAGACCAAGCAATTAAAAGAACGCTACTTATGCCTTAAAATAGAACTGGTTAAGAGTGAGATAGATAGTAAAGGACCTCCGACGCACATGATCCATATTTTCAGGGCCTTGTGCCTAATTTATTACATTATATTATTTTAATTTATAAAAAGTAAATATTTAAAAGTGTACTATTCATTTTTATTGTATAATGAAGTTTTATTTATTTATTCATTCATTTATTTTGCACAATCCAGCGTCTCTTATTTAGATAGAGACTATTCTGGGTACCCGTCGTTGCCCGGGTGTTTGGAGGTGTGTGGTGAGCAACAAAAAAAAATGTGGCAGTAGGCAGGCAGTCTCGGACCCGTGATGCGAAGGCGGAAAATAAACTGAAAAAAATCTGACGTCTTACCGCTATTCTATAACCAGACGGGAAGTTTGGAACGTTAAAATTAGGCAAAGTCAGTTCAACCGATACGATGTCTTGCAAAAATGGTTTGCAAAAATCGACCCCTCCTTGTAGAAAGTTGCCAAGTTTAGGGTGAAGGAATTAATGTTTTTAGCCAATATTTCGATATTTGTCGTCCGAGATGTCGAGCTTCAAAATAATATCTAACTCGTGAAAATCCTTTACCACTGTAAAAAATTTTAGGCATAAGTACATACATACATACACACATACATACATGCATACATACATACATACATACATACATACATTTAAACAGACATGTGAGGTTTATATTATAGATGGATTTGCCAGACGTCAAAACTAGTGCTGGAACGATTAATCTGAATTTGAATTGGGAATTGAAAATATCGGAACTTTTGCAAATTTCAGAATCATTACTGGAATCCATTTCCACAACGATTCTTTGATTTTTTAAAATATTTTTCTTGATTAATACTGAATTCTCTATTGCTAATACTAATGATGAACTAATAAATATTTATTGAGTTTAAACTACACGAAAACTAAAATCTATAGCCCATAAGAACGAATTTAAGAAAAATGGCAGCATTAAAATAGCAGGGGAAAATGGCATGGTAAAAGGGCATGGTATCATTAACGCTGTAAAGCATACACGTAGAAATGCACGTCAATGACTACGAACAATTTAACGCCATATAAATGGAAATCTCAGAATGAGTTTTTCAAAATCAAAGCCAGAATACATAAAAGTAAAAACTTTAAAAGTGTGCGAAATTAAAAAAAAAATATTATAGATTCATTTAAAAGTAGATGAGGAACCTCATCTAAATTCTGCCTACTTCCAAAGAAAAGAAAATAATGAGAATATACATTTTAGGTGATTGGGTGTGAACACACTTAAAAGCTGGAGGAAGAAAACTCACCTGTTAAAAAATGTAGAATTATTTTCGACTGTATATTTAACGCAAACTAATCACACATTTTCGGGGCATCACAACAGAAACGAGAGAAAAACGACAGACACAGATCATTAAGTGCATTTATTTATTTTTTAAAGTATATAACCAGTTTTTTTTTTTAAATAAATAATGTTTTATTTTTAGAGGGAGGGATAAAAACAAGCCACCCTAAATTCTGGCATTTACGTCCTAAGGAAGCAACAACCCTTCCTTACCTCTACAACTGGAAGGTCTGTATGTCCAGATAAAATCTTCCATTAATCTTACCACTTTTAGATTAGAGTCTATCTCCAGGTGGCCTCATCCGAACTCATCTCGGTGAATTCTAACTATAACCTTCCCCGCTTGTTCGGATGAAAACAGAATCCTACTTCCAAATAAAGACAAAGAACATAGTCGCATCTAAGATTTAATACATACGAATATATAAACATACTAACAGATCACCCGACATTGACCAGTTGTAAAAAACGCTTAAATATGATATTTAATTTATGCAGATTCGTATATATTATGATAGAGCTAATACTCTTGCAGTTATTTATTTGTACCCAGTATATAGTAGTTCCTCGCCCCCTAGAAAGCTCAAACGTACAAGTACGTTTAAATATATTTTGATTCATGCATATTTCGTATTTATCATCATAGAGCCAACACTATTGATTATTATATTGTACCCTATATAAAGTAGTGATTTCATAAACTTTTTAAAAATATAGCTTGGGTGCCTTCAGCTAGAAACCAACACATATGGCTCTCCAGCCTTGTTTGTTACCATTAGACTCAAATCCAAATGCATACAATTTTTAGATAATGTTGTTAAAGATATAAATGTATATTTGCGCATACGTATAAATAGCACGTTCAGTTCGAATTACGCCTGCCAAGTTTCATTTCTTCAACTTTGACTCATAAGCATCATTTTTTTCTAAATCGAAATTGTTCAACAGGTCTAGATACCTTACATATCAAGTTTCATGTCTGTAGATATAAAATTAAAAAAGTCACGTATATATATATATATATATATATATATATATATATGTGTAGTGAATGAATGAAAAAAGTCTATATTTCAAAGTGCATGATGTTGACCATCTTACAATTTATTCCTTTAATTCAGTTAACATTTACAATTCTTGACAGTATCTGTTTCGTAACACAAAATCAATCACTTAATTATTATATCAATCAATGAATAATGGCAAAATAGATCCATTGATTGATACAATGATAAAGTGATTGATTTTGTGCTAGCAAACAAATATTGTCAAGAATTGTAAATGTCAACAGAATTAAAGGAATAAATTATTACGTGGTCAACATCATGAACTTTAGAATATAGACTTTTGTCATTCATTCACTATATTGTTCTTTAATTGCATTGAACTTCTTAAATAAGGATTTGTATATTCATAAGTAAATAAAGTATATTCCACAAAAGTATATATATATATATATATTTATATATATATATATATATTGTATTTGTGCATACGCATGAACACGTTTAGTTGACTTACGCCTGCTAAGTTTCATTTTGTTCAATTTTGACCGCGTAGCGGCTATTTTTCCCTAATAAAAACCAATTTGAATTCGACACAATTTTCCAACTCCCCTACATTTCAAGTTTAATGTCTGTAGACCAAAAGTTGAAAATATCACTTATATATGTATATATCTATACATCACTTACATATTTATATATACAAATAAATATATACATATGTAGTCATCCACGGACAGACCGTTTGCTGTATCGCAACACTCCGGTTCTGGTAGATCAACACCTATCTCATCAGGATTAAAACACGACCACCTAAGCGACAGTCGACGCTTCTAACCGTTACGCTATTTTTCTACTGATGAAATAGGCATGTGAAATTACAATGATCAAACCTTGTTTAAATGCTTAAGTTCCGTTTGTTTACACAAAAACATTGCATTATACACTAGTGGCAGTTGTTATTTCACTCGCCAATATGTTCAACCCAATATATATATATATATATATATATATATATATATATAGTTATTTCAATGTTATGGGGTTTAGGGAGCATGAAAACGATGTTATTTTTTGTATTTAATATTTTATTTTTTATATTTCATGCGGTCCTCCGCTCTTGGTCACAAAACGATATCGAAATGAAAATGAAAGACGTTTAAAAAAAATGGAAATGTCGGTGTTGGGCGGCGTTTATTCCTTGCACAAATGTTCGAAAAAGTCCACGTGAATTATTGTAACCGTTTATGGAAGAAGAAGAATATTGTATTTTTTAACTTCTTTTATTTTTAAACATTTTTCAACGTTTAATTGAAACGGCAAAAAAGAGACGCAATTGATTTGAATATGCTTAGATGGTTAGAAAGTGAAACAAATTTGTTTAATGGTAAAAATGATGTTATTGATAGTTCTCATAATTATGATAGTAATAGTTAAAACAGAAATATGAATAAATTAATATAATAAAGTAATTATAACAATGGGGACAGTTTTAAATAATAATAATAATAATAATAATAATAATAATAATAATAATAATAGTATTGTATATAACATTATATATATACATATAGTAAGTTATGAAAATATATATGGCATTTAAGCTACACAGAATATTCAGCGCTCTACCTATGTATTGAGCACTGCTGAAGTAAATACTTAAAGTTTACGCATAAAATAATACTTTCGTATATTAATTTATGTGGTTTTTCGTCCTCTGTTTTCGAACTAATCGTCTTCAGTGGCACATAAGCCATATTACGTCGCCTGGCGAGGACTTTTGGTTTTTGCCAACTAATCGTCCGAAACATTAGCATGTTCAATGTAACGACTATGTAATATTGTCTATAGAAATAAAAAAAAATATTATACATATATATATATATATATATATGTGTGTGTGTGTGTGTGCGTGTGTGTGTGTGTGTGTTAGCATGCCTAATTAATTGTGAGAGAAAAAAACATTTTAGTAAAGATATAAAGTATCATCAAAATCCCATTTTGATAAATGTTTCGTATAATCGTCGTGTAGATATTACAATATTAAACTCTATTCAACCGTAATTGGTTTCTTTTATTATCATTAGAATTAACAATATGTCTGATAAAACGTAAAGAACTTGATGAGTTATCATGGATTTGTATGAAGGTAATCGAAAACTATATTCCTATTGTGAAGATTTCGTTTTATATGTAGCGGAAAAGAGATGCCTTCTCTATTATTGTCTGCTTATATAGAAACCTGTCATGCGCAGTGTGCATTACTGCGATAACATTTTTCATAAGTGCATAAGTACGTGCAGATTACTCATACTAAATTTCATGTATATTTTTTTTGCAAGATAGTTCGTACAAATATTTGAGGATATTTAGATCTATATAGCTAAGAAAGTTAGAATGTGTGTGAAGACACTTCTAACCTATATATTCAACAAATTTGTGAAGTAAAAACTTGAAATTTGGCATACAGGATATTCATATATATATATATATATATATATATATATATATATATATATATATATATATATATAGGAAAACTTTTTTTAATCCGTTTTCATCCGTAAAAAGGACTGCTAAGGAGTCATCTGATTTTTATTTGTTTGCTAAATGCTTCATAAATGCGCATGCGTGCATAGTTCACATTACAGATTACTAATGTTAAGAATAAGTAGTTTGAAAAAAACTCATAAAGATCGTGTCACGCTGGTCTAGTAGTTATCATACTGAACTCCCTGCCTTCAATATTTGGTTTCGAACTCAGCTCGAGTATTTTTTTTTTTTACTTACAAGAAGTGAATTGTTTAAAAAAGAACATAATACTCGCATACACAGTTTCTGTATAAATTAAAATATAATGTTTATGCTCATTTTGCGATCGGGCAACGCCGGGTGACCCGTTAGTATATTTATATATATATATATATATATATATATATATATATATATATATATATATATGTGTGTGTGTGTGTGTGTGTGTGTGTGTGTGTGTGTGTGTGTGTATATATATATATATACTAACAGGCCACCAGGCGCACCCGGCGTTGCCCGATCGCAAAAATGGATTTTTTTTTAATAACGGAATCATTTTTCAAAATAGAAGACAAAACACAAATGTGAAATGAGGCATGTAGTGTGCTTTCCGTGAACTGCTGCAAACGCAAAAAAAAACGATTATGTCAATAATTGCCTATTTACTTGTCTTGCTGTGGGGATAATGCCGTGCTCGAATCGTGGCGTATCGCAACCGAGAACACCTGATGTTTCATCGGAAATACAATTAAAGCGGCAGTTCTTAGTTAACGAACTATATTTGTCGTTTCCTCTCGTTTCTGTAGAGTTGGCTGCGTTGCTGGAATCCACAGAAAATTCCGCAATTCTGAACAGTATGAAAGGGTCAGAGCATTTGGCGCTGAATGGAAGTGCTTTGTTTTTCGGCTCTAAAAGCAAATGTGACGGGCTATCAAATCGATGACCATCGTTTGCGTCTTGCTCAAGTAGGTCTAAAATTGATATCCACACGGCAAAATAAATACAGTAGAACCCCGGTATATGGAATAAAAAATGAGTACAGTATATAATACACATGTATATAATCAAATAACATTATAAATAACACCGTAAGGCGGGGCCAATACTGTAATCAGGGGCCGGAAAAACATCGCATTCCACATTGTAACCTGAAAATAAACGTATCCCAGTGTTCTACTGTAGCCCGTTTTAATTGGTCATTGTATATATATATATATATATATATATATATATATATATATATATATATATATATATATATGAAGTGAATTTTTGAAATAATTTAAGATTACAGATTGTATAATACTATAAACTTAAATCCATATAAATATTAGCATCAATAATTAACCTTTTTAAAGCGACACCTAATTGTTCTTGAAGCTTCGTCGGACTTTCGTCATAAAGGGGGAGCAGTAGGAACAGGTGAGTTTCGTGCGGTGTTTCTCTGTGTGAAAAAACAGACTATTGTATAGGCTTGCTTGTAAACTGTTCTCAGTGTAAGGGTCTTATTCTCAAGACGTTGTCTTACCTGAGCATTACGTAAGCCGTTAATGAAGGCGTCTAAAATGTGTTGCTCTTGGGCCTTTAATTCCGTCATTGAGCAGTTGTAATCTTTGTCCAATGTCCGAAGGCTCCTAAGAAAATGGTCCAATGTTTCGCTTGATTCTTGTCGGCGAATCGCAATTGGGTGTCTAGAAAATATCTAATTTTTTTACTTTATGTACATCAATTGTTTCTCGGTAGGTAACGCAATCCGAAATGATTTCGTTGACTGAGTGAGACATGGAAGTTGGTTAGGAGCGCACGTTTATTGATGGAACGTCCCAGTCTTTCTTAAGGTAGAACCTCGATGAAATTTGAACATGTCTTCCGCCAATATTTCAAGCACTTGTCGGCTGAATCGCTTTCTGGATCTGTGGTAAATCACTCCGATTGCATAAATTGTCTTATTCTTAATTGAATATATTGTAATGCAAACAGGACAAGATATTCCATCTAGTAATCTTTTATTCAATTAAGAATCTTGCTACTCGTCTACTAGACAAGCGGAAATGTATAGATCATGCAAGGAGGAGATAATCCATATTCACAGCAATCGTTATTATATATAATATATTATATATATACAGTATAAATATATATATATACACATATATATATATTTATATATATATATGTGTGTGTGTATGTTTGTGTGTGTATGTGAGTGTGGGTGCGTGTGATTCACAGACAGCTGTTTCACTATATCATGGTTCTTCCATCTGGTTAAACATGGGTATTGTTCTAAGTTAAAATTCAATACCCGATTGTTTGGCTGGCGGTTAAGACATTTATCTTTATATAACTAAAAATTTTATTCAGGTTAAAAATACATTATAAATTCAAAAGGAACAAACTTGGCTCGAAGGCCTAGAAAGAAAAAAACAACCCTACTTTTTATATACGTTTAATTTTCCATCACTCGATAAAATTTATTGTATATTTTTAATTTCCATTTTTTAATTTCCATTTTTTAATTTCCATTTTTTAATTTCCATTTTTTAATTTCCATTTTTTAATTTCTATTTTTCATTCCTACTTACTTTCACCTCATCAACGCATTTCTTTTTTTCTTTTTTAAATTCTACTTTCACCCCAAACAAGGCACAATAGCACTTTAATGTAGGGGCTACAATCGGGGACATCAGTTACGGGGATGATTATGATATTATGAAGGGAGCTCAGCACCAAGATATCTGTTCACATGACACTTGAACTTCTGCATGTCATTACAGTTGGGAAAGTAGAATCCCGGAAGGAAGTTCCAAAGTCTAGCAGTTCGGGGGAAGAAACTATTAGAGCAATAGGCTTCTTACACCTAGGGATCCCTACTGTGTAGGCATGGGATTTAGCTGCTTCTCGGGTTTGTTAGGAGTACTTACGCCCAGGAGGTACACGTGCTTGTAGTTCGTCAGAGCATTCACCGTGTAAATATTTGTAGAACAGGCAAAGGGATTCAACGTCAATGGGAAAGAGGCTGAAGTTAAGATGACAGTTCAGGACCTATCAGGCTGGCGACTATCTTTGGAACCCTGTCCAGGAGAGAGACTATTAGCAGATGCACCAGCCCAAATGTGATAACAGTACTCCATACATGTGCGAATCGTAGCCTTATAGAGGTACAGGATACATTCAGGCGTAAGTAACTTTCTAGCCGGGTAGAGAGAGCCTACCTTCTTCGCCACAGCCTTGGCAATGCTCTCAATTTATTTTCTCCAACTCATGTTCCCTGTGAACGTTAGGCAGAGGAGTTTAAAAGAAGTACTTTAAGGTAATGTGTTTTTGGCCATTGCTATTTGTGGTAGAGAAGGTGTCTTGTAATTATTGAAGGAAACAAGCTTAGTCTTGGAATCATTGACTGTGACCATCCAGTTTTGTTCACATTCAACTACAGATTGGAAGTTTTCATCTAGTGTTTCTGCAATTTCCTTAGATATGTGTTCATTTGTATTCCCCCCGTGCCTGTTATAGAGCGTGGTGTTCAGTAAATATACCCATCTCAGAGACAATTTTATCAGGGAGATCATTTATTAATATCAGGAATAACAAAAGTCCAAGGATAAACTCCTGAGGTGCTCCCGCATTTATATTATATTGTTTCGATGTACTACCGTCGATGACAACCTGGAGTCTTCTCTTATTTAAGAAGGGTTTAATTACGTTATGTATTCTTCCAGAAGTTTGGCAGCTGTAAGGTAATGGACTAGAGCTTGGTTAATTATGGACTAAAATAATATATTTGGAATTATATATATATATATATATATATATATATATATATATATATATATATATATATATATATATATATAATTCTTGATTCTGTTAAAATTTAAATTGATATCTTTTACCAGATATAGTATATCAGCTATACTATATTTTTTTTATCGTAGGTGCGTAGGTACAATGAACTTTCGAAAGGGGTTTCCTTATTAAATTTCACAGAGGAAGCGGGGATTTTCTCACCGACTTACTATTTCGAGTTTAAATAACTGACACTTGTCTTAATGAGAACGTGTGCGTGGGTGGCCATTTTTCTTTACTGTGTCTGTCTGTTCGCCTCTTCTCCGTTGTATCTGTGTGTTCACTGAAAGATTGACGACATATAAGGTGCACAAAACGTAAATAGCGTCTGAATCGTTTCCTTATTATCAAGAAGACTTGTGTTTACTTCTACACGTATTATGCAACCGGTTATTGAACAGGTGTGTCTTTGCTACAGAAAGGTATACCAGGTATATACACATTCAGAATTAATATTTCTGAGAGAGCTCTTTCATACGAAAAAATACACGATGAAATACTGAAGTAATGACTGAACGAAGGACAGAATATATGAAGAAGGCTACGAAGAAGATGAAAATGAAATAGTATGGACAAATATGATTATTAGATCTCGCAGAGGTAATTCTGCAAGGGACTGAGGGTCAGGCAGAATGATATCAGACAAAGTAAGGGGTTGGGGGGGGCAACATCAAAAGAGGTGGACAATGATATACTGAGTAACACGCTCACTGTGGCAGACAAATTGGGAATGTTGTAGCAGACTAGTTGATAGGTCGATGGTCACCACGGGACAGATGAAATGAAAGGAATTTCGAAACGTTGAAATTATATTGTCTTATTGTTTTGTTCATGATAATGATTATATTATATTTACTTTTATTTTATTAGATTTTTATTACATTAATGAAACTAGCACTATTATGCCTCGTCAGCATATATATATATATATATATATATATATATATATATATATATATATATATACGTATATTGTTTTTAAAATATAATTAGCCACTGACACGCTCCCCATTTTTTAGATACTTTTGAACGAATTCAGTTATATACATATTGAACTAATTCAAGTATATATATATACATATACATATATATATATATATATATATATATATATATATATATATATATATATATATATAGTTAGTTAGTTACAATTTAAATTTATATCCGAGGGTTCTTTTAAGAATAGACGCTGTTCCCTCTATGGCTGCTATTTGTATTTCGTTACAGCTTGGTCTTCCAGGAATTGCTTCTAAGTATTTCGGAAGATTCTTTTTATTAAGTCAGTTGTTCCTATCACAACCGGTATCTTTATTTCTTTGAGTTTGTGTGTGTGTGTGTGTGTGTGTGTGTGTGTGTGTGTGTGTAAGCTTTGCAAAATCTGCTACTTCAAACATTTATAAGAATAAATATTTAACGCATAACTTTGTTGTAAACATTAAAAAAGACGTCATATACGAGCATTCATATGAATAAACAGTAATATTTTTATGTACTTTTTATTAAAATGGATTTATCTTTAAAATGTGGCCGTATAAAAAGTAAAAGAAAGAAAAATATATTTGCCTTGTCACTTCCAATTTAAAAGTGGATCGAAAGTCGTTTCCTCTAATGAAATCAACATTTGAGCACAAATACTAAATATGTCTTTAAAATAAAAAGACATGCGGAAACAGTTCGATTAGTTCTATTAAAATTCAAACAATAATCGAATTAAAAAAAAAACATGTAAACTGTGAGATAGAAAATAACTCTTAAAAGATTGAATATTTTGGTGACAATTTTCATCAAATAATTTTTTGAATAGTAATGGGACAATTCCAATATTTTCCTCGAATCGGATACAATTTCTGATTCACTATAAAATTCCCGATTCCAATACAATTATCGATTCTGATATTTTATACATCTCTTTATATATATATATATATATATATATATATATATATATATATATATATATATATATATATATAGGGTGACCCTCCAAAAAAACAAAAGCTAAATGGAGGCCATCAAGAACATATGCTGTAGAACGGAGAAAAAAGTCCAAAGATCCTAGTGTTTTGATGTGATGTTTTGAATATAATAAACTAGTTTCATTTCATTCGGACAAAACACTAAAAAACGGGGACTAATTAGAGTTTGGGCCGTTTTTTTGGGGGGGGGATCACCCTGTATATATAACTATAAGGTTTTTATTTTTCCCCGGTTACCATAGAACACTTTTGTTTAATTTGCATATGTTTTTTTTTTCAGGCGTAGAATACATTGTGGGGAGGAGGTAATCTATGGATTTTAGTTTTACAGTAATTAAAATACAATAAATATTTATTATTATTTTATTATTACTACGATCGGTGGAATATCAAGTTAAAAAATAGTCAAATAAAAAGTTTTTTAAAGAAAAATAGGGGAGTCCGGAAAAGAAGGCATAGTATGAAACCTCTTTGCTTCGATACGAAACCGACGATACAAATTTTATGCTGATTTTCTGTAATATATATTAATATATATATATATATATATATATATATATATATATATATGTATATATATATGCATCTACATATATATATATACGTACACACACATACACACACACACATATATATATATATATATATATATATACTTGTTTATTGTTATATAAACATGCTCACATCCCGCTGCTACAAATAGCCACTTGTTTCAATCAAACAACAGATATCATCAGGCAGCGACTTGACTATTCAAGAGTTCAATGAATAATAAGATTATTCATTGAACTCTTAGCAGCGGGATGTGAGCATGTTTATATAACAATAAACAAGTATTATCAGCTCTTTTTATTGAGCACTATCTAACAACCTCGTTGAATTCATTAGTCCATTACTTTTGAATATAAAAAAACCCGAGTATATATATATATATATATATATATATATATATATATATATATATATATATACAGGAATGGGTATGTTTGCTCTGACATAATGATGATTCATTAAAATTGTGGTGTCTGCGTACGCTCCTGGTCCACAAAGTACGGAAATAAAAAAATTAAAAATTATAAAATAAACGTTTACAAGTGTTTTTGATATAGACGTACATAATAATACTTTGATAAGTATGTTTTTTCTTAAATAGGGATGATATAATAAAATTGTGGGGTCTGCGTTCGCGCCTGGCCTCCATAGAATGGAAACTTTAATAAAGACTTTTCATATCAATCTCCGTAAGTATACTTTGATAACTATGTTTCAGTTTGAAGAAACATGGTATAATAAAATCATGGGGTGTCCGTTCGCGCCTGACCTCCATAGAATGGAAATATGTCACAAAATTTAACAAGGTGTTTTAATATAGATCCACAGAATATTGTGATAAGTTTTTCAATGTGAACAGGTATGGTATAATAAATTATGGGGTTTATCTATTTTACTTTCATCATATTTTGCTTTGGTTTTGATACCCCCCGAATTCGAAGCTATCTCTTTACAACCCTTCTTTTTCATGACCTATCATACTTTCATAAATCAGAGTCCATTTTCTGTAGGTTGTTTTTGAACCCAGTCAACGACGGGTACTTTTGCTAGTGTATATATATATATATATATATATATATATATATATATATTTCCACAACCAAACAACGTCGCAGCCTACAAGAGCCATGACAGTCAACAAACCGGAAGTCTAAGACTGGAGCGTCGCCCTCATCCGAGCTAATCAGTTATACATATCACATGAGGGCGAAATTCAAGTCCTGGACTTCCGATTTGTTGGCTGTCATTGCTCTTGTAGGCTGCGACGTTATTTGGCTGTGGAAATAATGATATAATCTCTCACGGAATAATAAAATAACGTTAAAAAATAAAAAATACACATTATTGGTGGCCATCCCCTTATTTAAATATATATATATATATATATATATATATATATATATATATATATATATATATATGAAAAGATAAAGGAAGATTATATACAGATAGATAGATAGATAGATAGATAGATAGCTTGGCATCAATAAAAATGAATTTTTTTCTTGAACATAGCGCCATGCAAAAATGCACTCTCATCAGAGAGGGCATTTAGTGCTGTCTCTTATTACACGCGCGTGCACACTCGATGCGCATATGGTTTACTGCGTTTACTTGTGTTTACGTGAGACGGAATAGCGTTTCGCGCACTTCTCGTCAGAAATTCCATGCATCGTCTTACCGATTCTTCTTTGCTGAAGTATGCACCACCTGTTGATTGATTTTCTTCTCCTTTTTACATAGCTGCTTGTTCACCAAAGGCGAAGCGTTTGACAAGCACACACATGTATTTAGAGGGAGAGGGGGAGAGAAGTATACGTTAATAGAATGAAGCAGAAAAACAGGACTACATAAAATATAAACAGACATATGTATAACTACCAACGTTGACGATGAAAGGAAGAAAATTCGATAGATAGTTAGATAGATAGATAGAAAAATAGATAGATAACTAAGACAACAGAGATTGAATACAGAGATATATAGAAAAATATAGGCATACGGATGGACTGGTACTAGCATATATATATATATATATATATATATATATATATATATATATATATATATATATATATATGAATAAAATAATATGTATATATATATATATATATATATATATTTGTGTGTGTGAATAAAAAATCAATACGAAAAATATGTAAATGTTTATATCTTTTCTATATTTATTTCCTATGTGTTGACGTGTAGGAATACAAAAAGTTATTTTTTGAAAAAACAAGAATGTTTCTTTCAAAAGCACATAATTTTCGACCGACCCTTCGATCTTCCTCAGTGTGAATGATGAAACGGGAGTGTAGGGCGGGCAGGGTTAGCAGAAGAAAGAGCACGGGTATAGCCAATAAGGTTAAGATTTATTTGAATATGACCCTTCCAACATTCTGGATTCGGAATGGTCAGCAACTTGTGTGGCCTCTATTCAAAGCCAAGTCTTTCATGAGATTTTGAATTGGACACCCGTGTATGTGTGTGTGTGTGTGTGTGTGTGTGTGTGTGTGTGTGTGTGTGTGTGTGTGTGTAGATATATATATATATATATATAGATAGATAGATAGATAGATAGATAGATAGATATACACTGGAAGGAAGAGACGACGTTGTCCAGGATTGAATAAGAATCACGGACACCTTCACCAACTCATACTTTTATTGCTATCAAAATCGGTGAAATCGTCCATTTTTTATCAAATTGATTACTTGTCTGCTCTAGTTTATGACCCTCATCGCAGTGTATTCGGTGGAAGTTTTACTTAGTCAACAATACATTGTAGTCTACCTTGCACTATAGAGAATCTACTGTTGATTTTATAAAATTATCTATTAATAATGGCTTCACTTAAAGTTTAAAATTCAAAAGTCAAGTATTATGGTTCACTTGTGCTCTAGACAGAAACACCCATATGCGCCCCTGTCTTATAAAAGAATGTACAGTTGTAGAATGAATGTAGGCTAGGCTTTTCTGCTTGCACGGTGATAAAACTTCTCAAATAAACTTATGATGTTAGGTTGTTTAAAAGTATTAACTGTTGTCAAAATCGAACTTCTTTCTTTAATCGGATTTTTTCGATTATCGATTTTCGTTATTGGCCAGACGCATTTTGATAAAAAAAAAAAAAAAACATACGTAAAAACAGTCTCAGACCCATCAAGTAGCTTCGTAGGAAATTTCAAAAATCGGCCTAGACGTTTCCGAGTCTATACGGAACTCTCTCTCTCTCTCTCTCTCTCTCTCTCTCTCTCTCTCTCTAACACTATTAAATACACAAACACACACACACACACAAAGTTTCTTTCATATAATAGTCTATCGAGGAAGTTCCAAATGTATTTTTTTTTATTCTTCTCGAATAGATCAGAGGAGATTGCAAATTGCATTGTTATGATGACTGAACTTATGCAATCATGGCCTGAATATTCAATGTCTCTGTTGCTGTTGCAGACTAAAAAAGTAGACCCTGTCGTGGATACACGCTAATTGCAAAGATGTGTCATTGAGTTCCTTGCAAAAATGCATGTAGAAAAATCAATTCTGCGGCACAATAGGTACCACTCCCACTTTCGTAGCTATTCAACTTTTATAGTTAAAAATATTAGGTTTTACTCTTGAAACGACTCTCGTATAACAATACGCGCTCCTAATGCCCATGCACAGCCATCGTTCATAGCTGGCAAAAATGCATTAATAATGGTGGTGACTATAAAAAAAAAGAACATTAAGCACAAAAGGTCGCCTGTGTAATTGTACCACTCCAATCGTCATAGTTCTTCAACTTTTTAAATTAAAAATAAGCATGTAGCTTTACTCTTGGAACGACTCTCACTTACACACACATACACACACATACACACACACTCACACACACATATATACACACACATATGCACACACATCTATAAAAAAATTTATATTTTCAATTTTTTATTAGAATTTTCAAAAATATATTTTATATAAATATTAACATTTTAATTGTATCTATAAATTCCGTGTGAACGATTAATAATGTCTAATTCGTTTTTGTATTTACGCTAGAAACAATCTGAAAAATATGTTTTATGAACCTTGATTTATGCATACTTATTTAATAATTCTTCCCCACAAAATTTCCATCAATTCCAGTTGAATCAATAAGCGGGTTTTGTTTTTTAATAGATGGATCGGAAAAGAAGATCATTTTACTGACCTCCACATTTGGATTTTGCGTGTGTGTGTGTGTGTGCGTGTGTGTGTGTGTGTGTGTGTGTGTGTGTGTGCGTGTGTGTGTGATGTTCACGAATTAACAGAACATTTAAAAGTGTATTTTTAGATGAAATTTACAAGCGAAGACAGTGAAATTGTTTTCGAATCTACACCATTAAAAAAATCTACACCATTAAAAAAATCTACACCATTAAAAAACTTCAGATACAACTTATTTTAATGAAATTTAAATCTTAAGTGTAAAATTTTCCGAGGGAAATTGTCTTGAATCTCTAAGTACGCTTTTAACATGATAAAAACCTTACCCGATCCTATTAAAAATTCAATTATCCTATATTGATATAATTTATATCATACGTATAAAGTTTCTCGGTGGGGGGGGGGCAATGGGAGTGCCTTTCTTGAATCTCTAAATGACCCTTAATGTGTCGAATATCTATGTCTCTAATAGGGGAATAACCCTCTTAGCACTTTAAATACGCATATCTTATTTAAATAAAAATTCTCATTCTATATTAAAACAAAATCTATTATTTGATTTTGATTCTGAAATAAACGTCTAAAATTAAAAGTTTAAGCTTCAAGGATCTTTAGAAGTAATTGACACACTAGGGAATCTTATTTCATTGGTGTCTAATAGCAATGATAGGGCATAATCACATTGAAACACCGGTTCCCGCTAGATTGCCGAAGTTAAACAACGTTGAACCTGGTCAGTACTAAATGGGTGACCATTTGGGACTTTCAGGTGCTGTATGCGCTCTCCATTTTCCAGTCGTTCTGGTCTTCTCCTTGCCACTGGACTCAAAGTGCCGATTCAGGAGAGGTGTGGTTGAGGATTGCGCAAGCCTTGCCTCACAATTACACGCGCTACTGCCCCTAAGGGGTATCCTTTGTCTTTCAAGACTGAATGGAAGCATGAATAGCAATGAATAAAATTTAATCGAAGTCGGATATATTTGAAACTATGTAAAATATGTCAAAAAATCTTTAGTATGGAAAATATTTATTAGTTAAAGTTTAATACTGATTGTTAAAATTTCACAAAAATCGAAAATATCTGAATTTTCACGAAAGAATTCCAACCAATTTTTCCGCCTCTATATTAAATAAAATAAACTAAATATAGCCAGCATTTAGATCCCTTAATAGTAGTGTTCCAATATTCATAATGATCGGTTAATTAGTTCCGGAGAAAACCTTGTACAGACAACTGTGTAAATATATACATTGGAATGCCTCCGATAAGTCTCGATAATCGAAAATGTCCGATTAAAGAACGAAACCCGATTCCGACAAAAGTGAACACCTTTACACATCCTAACATCACAAATGCATTTGAGAAGTTTTATCACCGCACAAGCTGAAAGGCCTAACCTATGAAATCAACTGTAGATTCTTTTGAAAGACAGGGGCGAGTTCGAAATTAATGTTTCTATTTATAGCATAATTGAACCATGATACTTGAGTTTTGAACGTTTTATTAAATTCAAGTTATTATTTAATTTCATGTCAATATCTTTTAATAAGACGGGCGTGTTCGAAATTAATGTTTCTGTTTAAAGAACAATTGAATCATGATACTTAACTTTTTCAATTGAAAATTTTATTCAAGTCATTATATAAATCTTTTTTTTATAGAATCAACAATAGATTCTCTACAGTGCAATATAGACTACAATATATTGTGGATTAAGACACTGAGGGAGGGGGCATATAAAGCTATCTCCCTAATTAATCAATTTGATTGAAATATGGATAGTTTCACCGATTTTGATGAAAATAAAAGTACGGGAAATAATATTATTTGTTTATTCTCATTCAATCCCAGAAAACGTCGCGTCTTTCCGCTAGTAATCGTATAAATATACGGCATATATTTATGTCAGGAATCGGGTTTATGAATTAATAAGATTGTTATATAGTGGTATACATGTTAGGAATTGGGTTTATGAATTAATAAGATTGGTATATAGTGGTATACATGTTAGGAATTGGGTTTATGAATTAATAAGATTGGTATATAGTGGTATACATGTTAGGAATTGGGTTTATGAATTAATAAGATTTGTATATAGTGGTATACATGTTAGGAATTGGGTTTATGAATTAATAAGATTGGTATATAGTGGTATACATGTTAGGAATTGGGTTTATGAATTAATAAGATTGGTATATAGTGGTATACATGTTAGGAATTGGGTTTATGAATTAATAAGATTGGTATATAGTGGTATACATGTTAGGAATTTGGTTTATGAATTAATAAGATTGGTATATAGTGGTATACATGTTAGGAATTGGGTTTATAAATTAATAAGATTGGTATATAGTTGTATACATGTTAGGAATTGGGTTTATAAATTAATAAGATTGGTATATAGTGGTATACATGTTAGGAATTGGGTTTATAAATTAATAAGATTGGTATATAGTGGTATACATGTTAGGAATTGGGTTTATGAATTAATAAGATTGGTATATAGTGGTATACATGTTAGGAATTGGGTTTATGAATTAATAAGATTGGCATATAGTGTTATACATGTTAGGAATTGGGTTTATTAATTAACAAGATTGGTATATAGTGGTATACATGTTAGGAATTGGGTTTATGAATTAATAAGATTGGTATATAGTGTTATACATGTTAGGAATTGGGTTTATGAATAAATAAGATTGGTATATAGTGTTATACATGTTAGGAATTGGGTTTATGAATTAATAAGATTGGTATATAGTGGTATACATGTTAGGAATTGGGTTTATGAATTAATAAGATTGGTATATAGTGTTATACATGCTAGGAATTTGGTTTATGAATAAATAATATTAGTATATAGTGGTATACATGTTTATTTATTAATGTTTTATTTGTTATAAACATGGTCGTTATTCTATGCATGGTTATTTTGTTTATTATACACATGGTTATTTGATATGTTCATTTATTATTTGTTATATCCATATATTTGTCGTATATATGACGTGTATTTGTATTAAATTGTATTTAATATGTATGAAGAAATGATCTATGTTTGTATCACATCTGTATTGATATACGGTGTGCATTTGTTTAAAAATAATTTAAATACAAATGGTTATTTATTATAGTTTTGTGAAAACATTTTTTATAAACATGGTTATTTTACACATGGGTAAAATTTTGCACATGTAAATTGTATTTATTATAAACATGTTATGCACCTGGTTATTTGTTATAGGCATTTTTATTGTTGTTATATTGTTTATTCTAAATATGGTTATTTTGTTTATTATTGCCGAAATTATTTTGTTTATTATAAGCATGTTTTTTTGTTTATTATACTATTGTTATTTTTATTATAGCCATGGTTATTTCATAATGAACATAAAGAAAATAACGATGTTTATAATAAAAAATAATAATAATAATAATAATAATAATAATCATAATAATAATAATAATAACAATAATAATAATCTTAATAATAATAATCATAATAATAATCATAATAAAAAATAATAATAATAAAATAATGATAATAATAATGATAATAATAATAATAATAATAATAATCATAATAATCATAATCCATCCTCTATCACCTATAATAATGACGATAATAATAATAATAATAACAATAATAATAATCATAATCATAATAATAATCATAATATTAATAATCATGATAATAATCATAATAGTATATATATATTTTTTTTAATCCATGGTTATTTTTATTATAAACATCGTTATTTTCTTTATGTTCATTATGAAATAACCATGGTTATAATAAAAATAACAATGATATAATAAACAAAAAAATGTTTATAATAAAAAGTAACCATTTTTTATTATAAACATTTTTTGCTATGTGGTTATTTTTTATTATAAACATTTTTTGTTCATTATATGTTTATTGTTGTTTATTATATGTTTATTGTGGTTTATTATATTATTTTGTATTATAACAGGGTTATTTTTTATTTTAAACATCGTTATTTTCTTTATTATGCCCATGGTTGTTTTGGTGTATTATAAACATCGGTTATTTGATTTGTTATAACTATAGTTATTTTGTTTATTATCAACATGTTTGTAATACTATGGTATTTTGTTTATTATAAACATGACTATTTTCTTTATCATAGACATGGTTATTTTATTAACCATGGTTATATTTTATTATACACATGGCTATTTTGTTTAATATTAACATGGTTATTTTGTTTATTATAACCATAGTTATTTTATTATAAACATGACTATTTTCTTTATCATAAATATGGTTATTTTATTAACTATGTTTATATTTTATTATAAACAGGGCTATTTTGTTTAATATTAACATGGTTATTTTGTTAATTATAACCATAGTTATATTTGTTAATCATGAATATGGATTATTAGTTTATTTATTATTATTAATATGATCACTTTTTAGTATAACTATAGTCATTTTGATTATTATTATAACTATGGTTATTTAGGTTATTATTATAACTATTGTTATTTGCGTTATTATGACCCTGGTTACTTTGTTACATATGAAAATGGTTATTTTATTTTATATATATGGTTATTCTGTTTATGATATCATGGTTATTTAGTTTAGTATATACATGTTTTTGTTTTGTATAACCATCGTTATTTGGTTTAGTTAAACTATAGGTTTTAGTATAAACATTTTGATTTTTAATAAATATAGTTATTTTGTTTATAATAACCACGGTTATTTCGGTTATAATAGCCATGTTTATTTTGTTTATTAGAAGAACTTTTTTGTTTATCATAAACATGTTTGTTGTGGTAATTATAACCATTATTATTATGTTTATTATAAACATAGTTATTTCTATAATCATCGTTACTTTGTTTAGTATAATTATAGTGATTTTGTTTGTTGTAAGAATAGTTGTTTTAAAAAAACATGTTTATTTTGTATATTATAAACATGGTCATTTTATTATAAACATGTTATTGTATGTATTATAACTACTGTTATTTTTTAATTATAAACATTGTTATTCTATATGATAACTATGGCATTTTGCTTATTTTAAACATTTTATTTTGTTTATTAAAGCGATAGTAATTTTATTTGTTATAAGCATGATTATTTTTCATCATCCTTGCTATTGGGTTTATCATTATTATTATGGTGATTATGTTTATTATAAAACGGTGGTGTTTTTAATATAGCCATGTGCATTTAGTTATTTTGTTTAATTTAACGGTAGTTATTTTATTTATTATAAATATAATTATATTTATTATAAATATGTTTATGTTGTTTAGTATAAGAAGGGTTGTTTGTTTATTATAAACATGGTTATTATGTTTATATTAACATATTAATAACGTAATGGTTATTAAGTTTATTATAATCATGGATATTTCGTTAATTATGAACATGGATATTTTGAATATTATAAATATTTTCTATTATAAACACGTTTATTTTGCTTATTTTAACTATGGTTATTTTTTTCATCATAAACAATATTTATTTGTTTATTATAACCATGGTTATTATTTTATCATAATCATGATTACTTTGTTTATTATAAGCATGGCTATTTTGTTTATTATAAGAATGGCTATTTTGTTCATTATAATAATAGTTTTTGTTTATTATAATCATGAATATTATGTTTATTATTACCATTGTTTGTTTCTTTATTATAAACATATTATTTGTTATATTTGTTAAACACCATGTGGAAATTAGTATTAAATTTGCATTAGTACATGTTGTATATTTGTACACAAATGATTTTTATAATAATTATTATTCAAGTTTTTAATATCTTTAAATATATATTCATGACATACATATATGATTTATATATGATCTGTATACTATGTTTTGTAAATTATATAAAATGAAAATGTGGGCGATACAATTGGATTCAGTTGTGTGGTGTGAAGTAGACGGCTAATTGTGAAAAAAAACAAGATTACACCACGCTCTATAACAGGCACGAGGGGGAAAACAAATGAACACATATCTAAAGAAATGGCAGAAACACTAGAGGAAGACCTCCAGTCTGTGGTGGAATGGAGACAAAAATGGCTGGTTGCATTCAATGCTACCAAGATTAAACTTTTTTCCTTCCAAAATTACAAGAAACCTTCTTAACTACCAATAGGTATGGCTAAAGATATATTACTTGAAAATACTTCTTTTAAACTCTTGGACTAACGTTCACAGAAAACATGAGTTAGAACAGATACAGTGAGAACATTGCCAGCGCCGCTGCGAAGAAGGTGGGATTTCTCTACTCTACTAGATAATTAGTTACGCCTAAAAATATCCTGTGCCTCTACAAGGCCACCATTTAGCCATGTATGGAGTATTGTTGTCACCTTTGGGCTGGTGCATCTGCTACTAGCTTCTCGCTCCTGGTCAGGGTTCGAAAGCGTGGACAACCTGATACGCACTGAACTGTCTACAAGTGTTTTAATGATGGATGCTCCGACGAACTACAAGCCCCTGTACCACCTCTACGTAAATACCCCTGACAAACGCGACAGTCAGCAAAATCCCGTGCCTATACAGTAGGTATCCCTAGCTGTAAGAAGGTCATCTACTCTAATAGTTTCTTCACCAGAACTGCTTAGCTTTTAAACTCCTTTCCGGGTTCTTGCTTTCGCAACTGTACTGACATGTAGAAGTTCAAGTGTAATGTGAACAGATGTCTTGCT
>NC_136506.1:33941666-34019166 GCF_053919585.1 Euprymna scolopes
TTTAGATTATTATTTTTTTTTTTGTTTACTTTCCTTTTTGAAGTCACATAAAAAATTTTCATCTGAACCATCTGAAGCGTTACTACTCCTTTTTTTCTCTCTAATTTTAACATTTTCTTTTATCCATTTCTATTTCTTCTTTTCTATGATGCCTTTTTTTTCATTTGTTTACACATACGCTATTTATTCTATTTTCTTTTTCATTTTCTTTTCGTATTAAATTAGAGCCGCCTTTGACAAACGCCGTTTCATGTTAATTATATTTTTATTATTATTATTATTTTTTTTTGCGGATCACGTCAACCGTTATCCTACTTTCTGCGTTGAATATTGAAGCGACTGTTAGAAATGCGCTGTCGTTGTTGTTGTCGTTGTTGTTGTTGTTGTTGTTGCGATGCAGGGCGAGGGCTAGGCGGACAGTGAAAAAGAAAACAGTAAGTAGTGAAAGAAAGCGAAGCAGAAGACTTCAACGGCGCACGTAGCACGAAACAGCGTCAGTCCTTGCCTTTGAATTAGTAGTAAAGTAAAAATCCTATCATTGAACAGACAAGAAGAAAAAGAAAAAGGGAAAATGCACATTTGAACTCTCTCGCTTTCTCTTCCCCTTCCTTTCCCCTTTCTCTTACTATTTTTATCTCACTCACTTTCTCTCTCTCTCTCTCTCTCTCTCTGGAATGATTAAATGATGACAGAATCGTGCGCTTTTTCGCATATCCTACTTAGAGAGATAACTTTTATATCCACGCACACAGTCTAATCTTACGTTTCCTAGTATATCCCGCGTAGGGCGACATTCGGGTTAGATATACAAAGAAATGTGGTGGACATTTTTTTCTCATATCTGACATACAAAGTGAATTCATATATTATTGTAAGGAACCTAGTTTTTTGCTTTCCTGTATTCGCGTAGAGAAAGAAACTCACAAACACTAGTTTTTTCAGATTCTTATAAATCGCACAGGGTCAGGAAATTTGTATATGCATGCACAAATTTTTGTTGACTGATTTCTTGTAAATTCTCGTAAATTCTCGTAAATATGAGAGAGCGAGCTAGAGAAAGAATATACCAGGGAGGAAAGTTTTACATGGATTCAAAGAGTTACAAGTCATGTCACTCATTTGTCAAATTCTGATCAATAGTCGCGTAGATTTCGAACTTACAAAATTGCCAACAAGGGTATTATATCTATAGATATATCTAAACTGGTATCTAAATTGAAGATTGAAATGCTCGTATCTTTGGTTCTCCAGGATGAAGTTATATGAAAATTTGAAGGATTTTTGAAGATTATAATATTATTCTATCGTTAAAATTTTTATGACAATTGGTAGAAAACAAAATATATTTTCACACTAATAAAATATAGCCAAATTTGCCTACATTTTTATAGTGTCCTGCAGGTCAGCTTCAGTTTTGTTGCTTTTGTTGTCTCCTATGTGGCCTTGCCAGGTTACTAATATATCTATCTAATTATAAAACTCAAATGACCTTGTAACGGGTGTTGTAACCCAACGTCCGGTTTACGACTTTCGGTTGCGGATGCATACATAAACAAATAATCAACGCGACAATAAAACGTACTGTTTTACTGTGTACATTTTCAGCGTCCTAATTGTTTTTTTTGCGTTTAAATTATCATAATAAACAATTGTTAATACTTTCTGCTTTCTGCATTTTTGACAACCGTGAGAGCATTTTATAACGGCGATTTGCCCACCGACTTCCTTTTTATTTTAATTTATTCTCCATTTTTAATACATCTTTCTTTAAAAACATCCATACATTTTCTTCTACAGTACCAACATAAATAAATAACCCGAAAATATGTTTTTTTTAATTTGCGTTACAAATAAATAATCAACGCGACAATAAAACGTATTGTTTTACTGTGTACGTTTTCAGTGTCCCAATTATTTTTTCGCGTTTAAATTAAAAGATATATCAAAATTTCAATTTAACTTTAAGTATTATGGTATCTGTTCAGTGCACATTTACCTATAAGTATGGCAAACCACTTATAATTCAATGCTGTAAGTTCGTTCCTTTTTCAAAAATAAACAATTATAAACAAAACGACTCATAGAAATCTATCTATATTCTTTTTTTCATTTTAATATATTTTCATGAAATGTTTCTCTTATGTCACAAAAAAGTATTTTCTTTTACGTCACAAGTGACACGCTCATACATTAATTCCATAGCTAATATAACATACTAACCCAACGGGTCACGGGTAGTCTAATATATATATATATATATATATATATATATATATATATATATATATATATATATATATGTGTGTGTGTGTGTGTGTGTGTGTGTGTGTGTGTGTGAAGGAGAGAGAGAGAGAGAGATTATTCAACCCCGCGGGGCGGACTGTGCTATAATTACGTGTCGCAAGTCGGACAAAAGTCATTATTAAAAACATAAGGAAAAGTACATAGGCAGACCCCTTTCAATCTAAATACTTAAACCCATAATCCAAATAAACATGATGGTGGGATCCTTCTACCGCTCCAGAAGATATCTCACTACTGATGCAATTCTCTATCTATATAAAAGCCAAGTACGGCCAAGGATGGAATACTGTTGCCATATCTGGGCAGGAGCTGCCAAAAACAGCCTATCATGCCTTGACAGAGTACAAAATAGACTTCGTGGTTTAGTGGGGGATGCCCTTTTCTCTACCCTGCAACCCCTCTCCCACAGAAGAGACGTTGCGAGCCTATCCTTGTTTTATCGTTATTTTCATGGCAGGTGCTCGTCTGAACTCCAATCCCTGGTGCCCCCTCGCCAATCTTTCACGAAAAACACCCGTCTAGCTGAATCCACTGTGAAAAATTTCCCCCACTCTATATCTGTGCCTAAATCAAAACGCGGATTTCATGAGCAAAGCTTCTTTCTTAGAACTGCACGCCTGTGGAACTCTGTTCCGTCTGCCTGCTTCCCTCCGGACTACAACTTGGATGCCTTCAAGTCTAATGTTAACAAATTCCTAATGAGCCGCCCCCCTAATTAAACACTTCATAAAATCTCCTCACTAACGTGATGTACTTACAATAACCCTTATCCCTGAGTGGCTTCCGGGCCTTGATAAGTGGTGATCACTGTGTAAAAAAAAAAAAAAAAAAAAAAAAACATTGAGAAATTAGAAAAACAATAGAAAATCCAAAATTCAAAAAACACTCAATAGAAATTATTTTTCTACGAGAAACATCATAATGCTTCAAAGTAAAAAATGATTGAAACTGTTATTGAAAATTGTACTAGAAAAAAATACAGACCAAAAAAAAAAAAACGAAACACATATACCTGTATATATACGAGTACAAATAATGAAAACATATACA
Organism: Euprymna scolopes; assembly: GCF_053919585.1. Classification (NCBI taxonomy): domain Eukaryota; kingdom Metazoa; phylum Mollusca; class Cephalopoda; order Sepiida; family Sepiolidae; genus Euprymna; species Euprymna scolopes. The sequence continues at coordinate 33,945,021 of NC_136506.1, forward strand.
CTTACGTACGTACGCATGCGATATCATGCAAACATTCATGAGGTATGCATGCATTAAACGCGTATATTTAATAGCCTTTAGTAGTTGGTTGGTTGTTTTTGTTTTACGGCATATCAACCCTTTTCGGGTTATTTAATGCCGAATCCAAAAATTTTGAAGAAAATATTTTTTAATAGAATATATTTGTTGTTTTCACGTCGGTTTCCATACCCATAGTTGGGACCCTAACAGGTACTACCCATAGTTGGGACCCTAACAGGTACTACCACTCCGGGTCAGAGTGGACCTGGGAGCAATGGTAATTAAAGAGTGGCTCCACACTCCCCAAAGCCCACAAGCTGGGACCTCACCACTGGATATAGTTTAAGGTCATATCCAGGACCCCCATTGAGGGACTCTGCAGGGGGGGGGGGCAGTCGGCGTATTCTAATGCCCCACCGACAGGGCCGACCTTTAGTAAATTTTTTTTACCTCACAGATTATCCCCCACATTTGCGTTTTTTGCTTTATTTTTTTATTTATATTTTTACATAGGCGTCACGATTTATCAAGACCTAGAGGCCACTCAAGGATAAGGGTAAAAGAGTGGACAGTACTCAAAAGGACAATCGATAGTAATGGAAGTTCGGTAAATTTGTTAACTTACGTGTAACGGCTCATCAGAAACTTGTTCACGTTGGACTTGAAGACAACCATATTGTAGTCAGCTGGAAAGCAGGAAAACGGAAGACAATTCCACACGCGTGCAGTTCTAAGAAAAAAGCTTTGATCATGGAATCTATGTTTAGGTTTAGGCACAGATAAAGAGTGGGAGGAATTATTGATAGTGTTTTCAGCTAAACGAGTGTTTCTTGTGAAAGTTTGGCGAGGGGGGACCATAGATTGAAGCTCAGTCGTACACTTTCCATATCGTTCTTTCTTGCTTCTTTTATCTTAAAATGTATCCATCGGTCAGAACGAATATATGGTCAAAATTGTCGCATTGGAGAAAACAACACTACAGCTTTATTTTAAAACTTTTATTGAAAAAATCAATTCAGGTAACTTGATTATGTAGTAGAGCTGACGTCTATTCAATGTAGCTGCCTTGATACCGATTTGGGACTGGTATCATACTCTTTCCATATACGCCGGCGGGAAGTTGGCAATACTCGGCGGATAGAGGCGATCAGGCTGGCTTTGGTGTTGTGAGAAGTCATGTTGGTGATGTTCTCGACTTATTACCAAACGATATAGTCCAGCGGGTTCGGGTCGGAGGAGGAGATGGCCAGTGATAAAAGGGACAAAATCGTAGCACTCCTGCTGGGCTGGCGCCGGGTCTTGCTGTCATGACCATGGTCTGTCATGGTCACCTTATTATACCAGGGAATTACCACATTCTTCAGCACATTCAGGTACACTTTCGTGTTAGCGTTCAAGCTGACTTAGAAGATGTGAGGTGGCATGATATTTCCCTGACTTGAAATCACACCAAATACCATGACCATGGCCAGAAACTTCGTTGAGCTGTGCCCTCTACCGTTGAATCACCCGGATTTTCATTTTGAGGATGCTGGCAATGGTCCTGTTGTCATAACTTGGATCGGTAAAGAGCATTAGTTGTACAGCGGCGCATCGTCGATCTCGCCCGTTGAACATTGTGTCACTTTCAGAAATGATAGAAGGTTTCTATCGCGCTTGGGATTTGTACACAACTGGGCAGCTAGTAGATTGTATACAACAACAACAAAAGAAAACTGGTTTTTATTAAACGGAAATGGGATCATGCCGTCTTTTCTGGGGCGAAAATTTTATCGTTCTACCCTGGATGTATCCAATATTTGACGTTAAACGTATGCAACGCGACTTTGTAAAATAAGACAAATAAATTATGACTGGCACATAGTGTAAAATTTTTAATGTACTAAAATATGTAGGTATTTTATGAAAAATAATATATGACAAATTTCAGGATATATTTAAATAAAGAAATGCAAGTAGATCCGTTCCTCTACTTTCCCTCATAAAATAATTTACATTAACAACATATGAATATACCAGTAAAAATATTATTTACTAGCAGATGAGTTCATAATTAACGGATACTCTAGCTTAACATATAAATCTGACCCCCAAGATCGCCATGGGCATGGAATATGTGCCTACATTAAAGATGGCTTCCCATGTGGCAGGGATATCTTTAGAGAATACCCTTATTTACCTTATGTGTGCTTCCAGGTTGCACTTGCTTACACCACTGCATTTATATTTGCCCTCTATCGGCCCCACAACAGTGGAGTTACTATCTTTAAGAGCATATCTGAGAAAATAGACCACATGCTGTCAGCACACCTCTCGGCTAACATCCAATTCTTTGGTGACTTCAACGTCCATAACGTGTAATGGCTGACCCACTCAAATAAGACGGACAATGAGGGGAGGTTCTGTCATTATTTTGCCAATGCTTATGACCTCACTCAGATTGTTCGCGAGCCCACCTGTGTGCCCGATACTACAGGTCAATATGCAAGCCTCCTAGACCTTTTTCTCTCAACTTCCCCTGGGCTATGTTCATGTTCCATTCTTTCTCCTCTAGGATCCTCCGACCACTCCGTCGTATCAGTTAAGATAAAAATCAAATGTAATATGTCCCCAGACGTACTCCTCCACCGTACTGTATACCGATACTGCATAGCTGACTGGGATAGCTTCCGTACATTTATATCTGATCTACCTCTGCATTCCATGTTTAAAAAGGATGTGTCCTCTATAGTATCAGATCTGACCGAATGGTTAATTGTAGGCATAGACCGATTCATACCCTCTAAAAAATTCCAACAAAAACCTACCAGCCAGCCATGGTTCTCCCCGGAATGTGCTGCTGTCATCGCGCACAGAAATCACTTTTTCCATAGCTACGAACGTAATAGATGCACTGAGACTAAAGCTGCTTTCAGAACGCCAGCAACCACTGTAAAAAAGTAATAAAAAATGCAAGAGAGCTATATGCCCAGTCTGTTAAATCCAAAGTAGCTGATCAGCGGCTTGGTTCCCACCAGTTTTGGCAAATAACAAAGAGGATGCTGAACAGAAGTGTGCGTTCTATCCCAACTATTATCAACGGACCAGAGGTAATCTCATCAGATTCAGACAAGGCCAAACTATTTGCCAAGAACTTTGCAGCTAATTCTACCCAATGCGACGAAGGCCATCAACTCTCCATATATCATCCTATAACACACAACACGCTAGGTAACATACAAATATCCCTGCATGAGGTCGCCAGCTAATCAAGAACCTAGATTCCAGTAAAGCAACTGGCCCTGACGGCATCCCAATTATAGTGTTAAAAATCTTCAACCAGAACTTGCTCCCATACTTACGAAATTGTTTAAATGCTGCCTTAAGGAGAAGTGCTTTCCAACACCCTGGAAAACCTCATCAGTATGCCCTGTATTTAAGAACTCAGGTGATAAGTCACCTCCCTCTCAGTACAGACCAATAAGTCTCCTGTGTGTCATGAGTAAGTTGCTGGAATCCATATTAAATAGAGAAATAGTCAACCACCTCAGCAGGAATGACCTTCTTAGTGACACGCAATATGGTTTCCGTTCTGCAAGATCTACCGCAGATGTGCTAACGATTATATCTCATAGCATTAGTGAATCTCCTGACAAAGGCTTTCTTTCCAGGGCAATTGCTCTTGACATATCAAAGGCCTTTGACAAAGTATGGCATAAAGGCCTACTTCACAAGATCTCCAGCTACGGTATAACTGGAAATATTCTCTCTATCATTAAATCATTTCTCTCTAATAGGATCATAAGAGTAGTCGTTGATGGACAAAAATAAGAGGCCTGCAGTATTAATGCTGGAGTCCCTCAATGGTCAATCCTGGACTCAATTTTCTTCCTGATCTACATCAATGATCTCCCTAAACACATACTTAAATCATTCGTTGACATCTATGCTGATGACACGACTATCTACAGCAACACATCAAAGGCTGTAAATGACAAAGCTCTCTCTGATTCTCTCTCCTCTGATCTCGAACGAGTGGTTCAGTGGGGGAAGACGTGGCTGGTTACCTTTAATGCATCCAAAACCAAACTCCTATCTTTACATCATCAACGCTCTGATCCCCATCTTGCATCAATTGAAATGGATGTCTCTCGTCTAGGAGAAGCTCCATGTTTTGATAATCTTCTGGGCTTGATATTCACTCCTGATCTGAAATGGAACATGTACATCAAGTCTGTTGCCAAGGTCGCTGGAAAGATGGTGGGATCCTTCTACCGCTCCAGGAGATATCTCACTACTGATGCAATTCTCTATCTATATAAAAGCCAAATACGTCCAAGGATGGAATACTGCTGCCAAAATCTGGGCAGGAGCTGCTAAACACAGCCTATCCTGCCTTGACAGATTACAAAATAGACTTCGTGGCTTAGTAGGGGATGCACATTTCTCTTCTTAGCAACCTTTCTCCCACGGACGAGACTTTGTAAGCCTATCCTTGTTTTATCGTTATTTCCATGGTAGGTGCTCGTCTGAACTCCAATCTCTGGTCCCCCCTCGCCAATCTTTTACAAAAAACACCCGTCTAGCTGAATCCACTGTCAGAAACTTTCCCCACTCTTTATATATGCCTAAATCAAAACATAGATTCCATGAACAAAGCTTCTTTCTTAGAACTGCACGCCTGTGGTAGTCTGTTCCGTCTGCCTGCTTCCCTCTTGACTACAACTTGGATGTCTTCACGTCCAAAGTAAACAAATTCCTGATGAGCCGCCCCCTTAAATAGACACTTTAAATATCCACTCTAACGTACTGTACTTACAATAACCCTTATCCCTGAGTGGCTTCCGGCCCTTGATAAGTAGTGACCACCTTGTAAAAAAAAAAGGTTCTGACCGGCTTTGCTCTGGCCCTATGTACTATTCATAACTTTATGTGTATATGTATATATTAAAAAGTCTTAATTCTGTTTGAATAAGTAACTACAGACAGCACTGATTACATTCATTTACATTTTTGTTCGGTATTTAAACGATTCTTATTTATTCAGTTTATTTGTTGAGTAATTAAGCTTAACATAGCATAATATATGCCACGTGCCGAGCCAGACAGGGTGAAAAATAATAGAGAAGAGAAGGGATATGGTGAGATAAAGATATAAGATTAAAACAACACACAAAGATTAGCTGTTTGTGGAATTTAATAGAAAGCCGACTGAGACAACATTATCCCTTTAAAGCTTTCCCTCGTCTGTCGCCTGTCTGTAAAATCGGCTCTCAGTTCTGGTTTTCTATTTATTATTATTATTATTATCATGATCGTCATTATTATTATTATTATTATTATTATTATTATTATTATTATTATTATTATTATTATTATTTACGCAGAAATGGAAGTGATTGTCTTTCGATCAAGTTTTCACTGTCATGGTATTCAAATTAAGTTGGGATGATTGAGAGGGAGATAACAGCAAACTATTTATTGATTTCGAAAGCTCTATCTTTCATGTTAAATATAGAATCGTTAGTAATCAGGTTCGCGGGCCGGTCAGAATACCTTCGCGGACCGGGTCCTACCCGTTATCCAAGGTTGCTCATCTTTGGTCTACAGACTCGGCATTTGATATATTGGGTATTTGCATCTGCGGCACACTTTCAATTTGGGTTTAAGCCGGTAAAAATTGAAAACAAAACAGTTAACCTTGACAGATGTAGTCGATTAAATTTGTTTACATGCTCACATCTGCAATCATGGATTAAACATCGTTATTTTTTAATTGCGTGTATGCGGATAGGCATGGCTCAACAGCTAAGAAATAAGTCTAAACAGTTATATGTTCTTGGTTCAATTCTACTCGATGCTACTCAAGTCGTTTTTCTTTCGAAATCGCTACAATACATTGGATACAATATAATAATCGATAAATATTTGACACTATAATAAAAAATACAAAATCGGCATAAATTAAAATATTGTATTTAAGTTTATGTGTTGTCCTACCAACGCTGGGTGACCTGCTCGTACATTTATATTATTCCTGCAACTGTAAAATAGATATAAGATAGTCAGCCCGCGTTTTATAACTGACATAAAATCTTTTTTGGCCGGAGGTGGCTGTTTTTTTACATATCTGTAAAACTAGTGTAACCTCTTACTTCCGGAAGAATAACTGGTTTCTTATTTTGACGAAGGCATTTTTTTTTATTGTTTTATCAGTACACGTGTCCTGGCCATGACCTCCATATGTCTAAAAAATGGGCTACGTGATTTATTAGCATGGAAAGAAGAAAGGCCATGTTTTCTTTTACACTTTCGCCTTCTAAAAAGTGATAAGGTGTAAAGTCACGGGGAGATGGTGGGTGTTTATTGGCCACATTTTGAAGTTTCTTTTATAAGAAGGAAATACGATTTTAGATTGGCGGTTTTCTTTCTGTTTCCTTGTTCTTTCTTCTTCTTTCTTTTCTACTACTGCTACTACTACTACTAATAATAATTCTACTACTACTATTAATAATAATAATAATTTTACTAATATCATAGATTAAACATCGTTATTTTATTTTAACTGTTTGTATGCGGATAGGCACGGCTCAACTGCTAGGTAATAAAGCAAAAGAGTTATATGTTTTGGGTTCAATTCTGCCCGATGCTACTCAAGTCGTTTTTTTTTTTTCGAAGTCACTACAATACATTAGGTAGAATATAATAATCGATAAATATTTGACACTATAATAATAAATACAAAATCTGCATAAATTAAAATATTGTATTTATTTATGACCGAGCAACGCTGGGTGACCTGTTCATATTTTATATTCTTCCTGCAACTATAAAATAGATATAAGATAGTCAGCCCGCGTTCTTTCTTCTTCTTTCTTCTTTTCTTCTTTTCTACTACTACTAATGCTAATAATGCTAATAATAATAATAATGCTAATAATAATAATAATGCTAATAATAATAATAATAATAATAATAATTCTACTACTACGACTATTAATAATTATAATTTTACTACTACTTCACAGAGGAGGTAAATAGAAACTCCGTTCTTAGAAGCTTCCCTTGGGTCCAGGTACATAGAAGAATAAAGGAACATTATTTACAGTTGTTGCTGTGAATCTTACGCAGAGATTGGAGTTCAGTCAAGCTTCTATCACGAAAACAGAGATAGAATGGGAGTAAGATTAGCAGCATCTTTTCTGTGATCAAAAAGTTGTGAGAAAGAGAATGGACAAACCCCACTAGATGTCTAAAACTAATTTTGCTCTGCTAAAACAGCACCCCCCCCATGTAGAATTATTGTGTAAGGAAGTAGATCGAAAATAAGAAAGAAAAATGTTAAATCATATTGTAGACACGCTTTACCGGAAATGAGGGTCAGCTAATCGGATATGCGTGTGAGTTACGTGATCAGGTTGGCTGGAGTCAGTGAAAGTTTGGATTTGGGACGTAGAGAAGAGCAGACGGCTTCACGAGCCGTCCCCTCCCCTTCAGGGGACGAGCTGACGTGCGTGAAAATAAGACTTTAACCACGCAAGCAAAGATTCACTTTCCATTCTTCTGCGATCGATCTGGAAGGTGAATAAAACTATATAAAACCAATTCATCGTCTTGGAGTGAATGAATATTCGTCCAAAACAGGTCCAGTCTCCCCTCCAAGAACAAGATGAATTCCATTTGGAAGATCAACGACGTATGAAGAAGGTATGTCCAAAATACATGTACCACACACACACACACACAACTGTATATAAACAATAAGATATGAATATATCACAAATAGACAGAACATTTAGACGATCACACACACGGTCCCCTTTTATGATATAACAATACAGCAATTGGTCCCCTCATTATAATTTGCTGAAAGCATGCAAATTATTCATTCCAGTGATATTGGGCATTTTCCGAGATTACTGCTTAACATAATACGTTTTACATTTTTTAAATAGTTTTGAAATCATTCGAGATGAGGTTTCATAATGTGTACATTCATTCTGTTTGCGATTTCCTCATATTTGCAGTTCGGGGCCCGTAGCGCAGTGGGTAGAGGCGTTGAGTCTCTGCGGTTGTTACATGGAAGGGGGCAGATCTCAGTAATTAAAGGAACAAGTTGAAAATAATATTTGTTAAAAGGAAACGGTTATTCAGAAGTTAAAAGCGATTACATATTGCCATTCTAGGAATGCAGCCGATTGTTCATTGTTCTAAGATATAACTGGATATTTTAAGTATGTCATTTAAAAGAATAGAGAGAATCGGGTCGGTCAGACTGGGAGCTGACGTCCTTTTGGAGGGGAGGAGGAAAGATAATACCATGTAATCGTAAAGGTTAGAATTCCTGATTCATCAATCATCCGGCTGAAGACTAAAGAATCATCATTTATATTTGTAAACTTGTCTTCGCCGTCGTCATTACACCTGAAAGGTAAATGTGTTTTTGTCAACTGTTGGTTGTTGTTTTTTTTTGTTTTACGACATATCAACCCTTTTCAGGTTATTTAATGCCGAATCCAAAAATTTTGAAGAAAAATTTTTTAATAGAATATATTTTTTGTTTTCAAGCCGGTTTGGACCCTAACAGGTACTACCACTCCGGGTCAGAGTGGACCTGGGAGCAATGGCAATTAAAGGATGGCTCCACACTCCCCAAAGCCCACAAGCTGGGGCCTCACCACTGGATATAGTTTAAGGTCATATCCAGGACCCCTATTGAGGGACTTTTACCCTCTGCAGGGGAGCAGTCGGCGTATTCTAATGCCCCACCGACAGGGCCGTGTGTGTGTGTGTGTGTGTGTGTGTGTGTGTGTGTGTGTGTGTGTGTGTGTGTGTGTGTGTGTACTCAACGTTGACCGGGTGTTTGGAGGTGTGTGTTGAGCAGAGAAAAAAGTGGTAGGAAGCAGACAGGTTCGAACCTGTACCACGAAGGAGGAAAAGAACGTGGAAAAAAGTGACATCTTTACCGTTGCACCGATCGTCAAATCAGAAGCGGCGAAGGTTTAAATTAAGGCTAGTCAATCGAAAAGAGGGGATAACTTTCGAAAAAAAAAATCGGTGAAAAAAGCTACCCCTCCTTGTAGAAAAGTGCCCGGTTAAGAATGAAGGAATTAATGTTTTCAACTACGTTTTCGATATTTGTCGTCCAAAGGGTCGAGCTTTAAAGCGACAACGGTCTCTTGAAAATCCGTCGCATCTGTCGAAAGTTTTAGGCAGACATGCATAATATATACATACATACATACATACATACATACATACATACATACATACATATTAGTGTTGGGACGATTACTCGGAATTGGAATAAGGAATCGGAAAAACCAGAGCTTTTAAGGGCATCAGAATCGGAAAAAATTTAGCCTAATTCCTATGCCAAAACCGATTCCTTCTTTTATCTTTTTTTTTATTTGATTTTGGTTTAATAACCATCTTCCACTGCTTATAGTAATAATGAAATAATAAATATTGATTAATTTAAACTTCCCGTAAGATTAAAATCACTAGATCCTCTTCTCATAAATGTGTTTTTACGTTTGAGAAAATATACGCACATTTAAGATGTGTTTTTACGGTAATCGGGACAAAATAACATATTTTATAGTAAAATATTAAGAAATTTCTTAAGAATCGGAATCGGAATCAATAATTGTATCGGAATCGGGAAATTATTGGAATCGTCTACTCACTAATACATACACACATACATAGATACATACATTTAAACAGACAGGTTATATATATATATATATATATATATATATATATATATATATATATATATATATATATATATATATATAATATATATATATAAATAGATTTCTATAAGTCGTTCTATTTATAATTGTTTATTTTGAAAAAAAAAACGTACAGACAGTGGTTTGCCATAATTATAGGTAAATGTGCACTGAACAGATACCATAATACTTAAAGTTAAATTCAAAGTTTGATATATTTAAACGCGAAAACAAAAACAATTTGGACGCTGAAAACGTACACAGTAAAACAATACGTTTTATGGTCGCATAGATTCTTTGCTTATATACGCATGCGCAACCGGAAGTAGTAAACCGGATGTTGGGTTAAAACACTCGTTACAAGTTCATTTGAGGTTTATAATTATATAGATTTACAAATATTTATCAGTATTTAAAAAATTTCAAAAATAAAAGTTGGCCATGTAATTTAATATTTTTTATTATTACTTCCCCCATTCCATCCACAATTTTCTATTTATATTACTTTGCTTAATAAGCATTTATTACATTAATTTCCAATACAGTTAAAAATATTTGTAGTTAAATTAAATTTAAATTGTTATATCAAAAATGTTATACACTCATACACTATTGGGGGACTACATAAAACGTTGTGTGACTTCAAGCAATGTATGTATAAATAAAAAATTTAAATTAAATTTATATGTATATATATTATTTTATCTATCTATATAAAATATAATGTATCTATTTTTAGTATTTATTTCGACAGTACTCGATACGTAAGTAGAGCAAGGTAGTAAGTCTTGGAAATATATGGCAATTAAGCTACATAGAATTTTTCACGTTTCCGCCTCGTGATAGTTTTACAAATCCTCAGGAGGATGAAACGAGAATAATTCTGCGTAATTTAATTGCCATATACATTTTCAAACTTACTATATATCTATACACATATATATACATATACATATACACACACACATATATATATATGCATATATATATATAAAGTGGGTGCAATATAATGTATTTTATGATGTTCAACTTCGTGTCAAAACTGACACTATTTTTGCACCAACCTTATATATATATATATATATATATATATATATATATATATATATATATATATATATATGAGAGTAAATGATAGTTTGCTTTAAGAATGGCTGGTAAAGGAATATATGGAAGTTTTAAAAGCCAAAAGCAATGCGGAAAGGCCCGGAATCATGAGAGTAAAGAAAAGAAAAACAAAAAAAACAAATAGAGGGGTATGTTTGAGTAGAGAAATGTCTAACTGCTTATTCATCTATCATTCCTCACCTCGTTGTATAATTATTTTGAAACCAAGTTGTTGTTATATCCGGTGTATATAAAGTCCGTTGGTGATATGGAACTTTGATTAATTTAAGGAGAAAAACACCTCCTCTATTCAAAAAGAAAACAAAACTCAATTCAAGATGGCGATGCAATATAATTATATACACTCATGAGCAAAAAAAAACGAAAAAAACATGGCCAAACAGATTTCATACATTTTATTGCATTAAAAGCTATAGTGAACAAAAAACAATTGAACAAAAGAACTTAAACGAAACTAATAACACAGTGCAAGACATTTACTTTAATAAATGCTTGCTATGGAATCGCATTTTCTTTTGATTTCTTTAAAAGATCAATCCTTTTAGACATGCTGTCAACCAAAGTGGAACACTGTGAAGAGGCGATGCACAGTTCCCTACAGTTTGTTTTTGTTCGAAAAAAGTTCTTCCAGCCAATGCACGAGATATTATGGACCAAATACTCTTGATTGAGTTTCAATTGGGGCTTTCACCTGGAAAAAAAATAACATCAATTGAAACCATTTTTTGTGACGTTAGTAGTGTTTGCAGGGGCATTATCATATTGAAAATAATGGTCTGGGATATTCCCAGCTTCTGGATACTTGGTAACATTTTCTAATATTCGAATGTATTCCTTTGCATTGAATGACTTCTCACATCTAATAAGTTCCCCAACTCCTGCTGCAGTAAAAGTTCCCCATAGCATTATCCCTCCATTCCCGTGTTCAACGAGCGAGATTGGAGATGCTCCTTACCGATCCCAATTATTACAGCAGGACCATTGCTAGCACCCTTGACGTGCATCGGTGGATTGCCAGGAATAACAGGGGCGTGTCCAGAGTGAGAGAAACAAAGTTTCCGGCTATGGTTGTGGTCTTGAAGAGAGGGTAACATCATGCCCTCTCACATCTTCCAAGTCGGCTTGAAAGTCAACACCACAGTGTTGAAGACTGTGGTGATCCCTATGTGTGGTATTAGGACTCAGAGATCCGGGATTGGCTTTAGAAGGAGTGTTATGACTTTGTACCGTTCTCGCACTGACGTCCACTTCTCTCGACTTGAACCCGCTGTGTTGTGTTGTGGGGGTTTCATATTAAAAGAGATGATGATGTGCTCGATGATGTGCTCGAACTCGACTGCCCGACTGCCCTAATCTAACTAATTCTAGGCTCCTATATTTAAAATTACCTTTTGCTATGACGTCAGATGTGTGGTTCAAAAACGTGACCAACTCATGTGGCTAAGCACACGTTTGTCCAAAACACACTTCTGCGAACAAAGAATTCTCAGCTAACCAATTTTTACAATATATTTTTAATTTGTGCTGTTGATTGTTTTTAGCTGACATTTTTAATTCAGTTTTCATAAAAGAACGAACGATCAATTCTTTTTACAATACAAACAATATCGAACTTTTTCCAATAGAATTTAACAATACTAAATTCTAACATTCCAAATTCTGAAACCTTGCTTACAAGGTTCGAGTCTCTGCTTATCATAATCTCATATTCATTTATCTAATGTTCTTCTTATTTACATGGAAAGGGGACACCCTTTTCTTGTAACAGCTAGTCTATTTCGTTTGGTAATGCAACATGACCTCACACAACACCAAAGCCAGCCTGATCGCTGCCATCCGCCGTGTATTCGTGGCGCTTCCGCAGGCGTTTGTGGAAAAGATATGCTCCATGTCTGAAGTTCAATCTCCGTAAAAGTGGTACAAAATATAACCGTTCAGGGAGTTAATTTTACCAAGAAAAGGACGAATATTTTTCTAATATATATATATATATATATATATATATATATATATATATGTGTGTGTGTGTGTGTGTGTGTGTGTGTATATGAAAAATAAGCTTAAAATGAGAACAATATATTTACAATTACTGTTTAAAATATGTGCAGGTAGGAAGGAAGGGGAGCAGAGAAAAAATAAAATGTGTGTTATACACGTATATATAGTGATCATTTAAATGAAAAAAAAAACTTGTAAAATAACACGAGTGAGGAATGATATCCAGCATATACCTATACAGGAAATAAAAAAAAATGAAAAGGGAAGTCATGACCATAGTATCCCTCTATAAGTCACCTAGCAGATCCAGCGTGTTAATGAACCTCTTCTGTCTGCAGAGAGAGGGCTTGAGTCGCGCAATGGAGACAGATCTAAAAGTTTTCAACTGACTATTCGATCGGTCTCGAATAAGAATTGAAAAGAAGTCGTCTTTATATGCTGACCCACATTCTTGATTATCCAATAAAATTTTTCCAATTGCAGAATCTAAATTATTGTGGGTAGGCTTATTTTTATTTTTATTGCGAAAACGTAAATGTGCATGTTATCCAATTCTTGTTTCAAAGTGAACGCTGGTTCGCCCAACGTTGACAGCATCATACTGACAATGGAATTTATATATAACATTACTAAGTTTAGTGCGAGGCAAACCGCCCTGTTTGAAAGAAGAAAATGCAGGTTTCGTACTGAAAATAAACCTAGGTAGAATAAACGTCGAACATACACACACACACACACACACACACACACACACACATATATATATATATATATATATATATATATATATATATATGTGTGTGTGTGTGTGTGTGTGTGTGTGTATATATATATATATATATATATATATATATATATACTAGTTTCCAAAACCAGTTACATTTTGAAAGTAAAAATTCAAAATAAAAAATTTCTTTGATTCTGCCATTTGCCTTTCTCTTTTATTCTTACTCGTCTTTAGTATTATTTGTATTACAGTACGTTTATCGTCGTCTCTCCACGTCAATAATTAAATAGACAGAAATAAAAGGAGCAAATAGTTACGGAACAATTTAGCTATTTTAATATTTGACAGGTAACAAACGAAGACGGGGAACGACAGACAAAGTAACAAGGCAAGAGTTATAAACGGCGTAGAAAATGAGACCAGCGGATTAAAGACAATAAAGCGAACATGTCGAACTTGATAGAGAAAAACCTCATGAGAGACAGATCGCTTGGTAAGATAGATTTAAATTGGGGCCAATATAACTTTTCGTAGGAGTCAAGAAATAATCTGTAGGAAGCAAACTTTGTTTATATCCGTTTTAATAATGATTACAATAATAATAATAATAATAATAATAATAATAATAATGATAATAATAATGATGATGATGATGATGATAACAACAACAACAAAACAACAACAATAATAATAATAATAATAATAATAATACTTGAAAAAGAGAATTAAAAGGCCTATGGGCCATGGACATACAAAAGTGATAAACCCACCCAAACAAGAAGACCGGGTGTCGTAATAATTAACAAGAAAAACGTCCTAAGACTTTTCAGCTGACCACAGGGTGAATATCAAAGAAAAGGAGAAACGGAGCAAATACACAGAGCCAGCCAGAAAGCTTAAAGGAATATGGAGGATGAAGAAAACCAAAATAATACCCATAATAGTAGGAGCACTAGGAAAAATCCCGAAAATCTTTGAAAAAAGATTGGCAGAAATTGGAATCAAAGGAATGACAGGAAAAATACAACCAACAACAATAATGAAAACATCTGAAATATTAAGAAAAACCCTTGAATGTGAAGATTAACACACAGGAGCAACAAGCGTTGCAGAGGCAAAACATAAAGCGCTACATGGAACCAATAATATTGACGCCGCATATCTATAAGTTCTTTAACCCCAACCTCATCCCCCATTACCACATTACTGTCCCCCTCCCCCAAAAAGAGTGAGACCAAATAACCAAGTAGAGTCAAGGAGGAAGGAAAGACCGAGGAACTGACCAAAACTCCACCGGATAAATGCGAAGAGAACTGGGACCTTGGGGAGGCTTATTGCCACTCAAATTCCAGTGAAGACCAATAGCCGCTGTCAACGAGAAATACATGGTAAGCAGCGATTGCGATAATTCAAATTTATTTGCAAATTTTATTGAAAGAGGTGGAGAGTACTGGAAATCTGGGGAGACTTGTTGTTACCCAGTTTCCACATAACACCGCAGGCTGTTTTCAAGGAGATATCTTTAATGACCTGTGTGAAAGCTCCTTGTGAGCCAATAATAATAATAATAATAATAATAATAATAATAATAATAATAATAATAATAACCGGTTTACTAACCATGTGGGGTAACTTAACAACACAACTGGAAGAACAAATAAACTACGTCCTATAAATTGTGGACTATTTCTCTAAGACTGAAGAGGATGCAGAAAATGGAAATAATGACCCTGAAGAATGGGAAAGCAGAAAAAGAACATAGCTGTTGTATGAATTGATTACAAGTAAGGACAGGCCAGAAACAGAGTATAGTATCTGGTCTGATGCTACACTCCAGTTTATATGCCAATGGAGGGGAAACTTTCTATACTAAGGCAATTATTTTTTTAACTCTTTCAAGAGTGCTCTATTTTAGAGAGCTGCTTTTCCCCACATTAAAACGATCTTGGTTCACATTTTGCTCTCATGAGGAAGCAATTAAATACCTACAAGTAAGCGTACGACAGAATCCCTCAAGTATGAGTAATTGAATTCTTAAGAATGTACAAGACATTTGATTAGATTATGAATATTAAGAAAACGACGAAAACGTGGAAACTTGAACTTATAGCAGACGGGCAACACCTGACTAAGATAAGAATTCTAATGAACTTCCTACCACCACGACTTTTTATCATAGTTTATCTCAGCTACATATGAAATGTGATGCTGGATAAATTTTGTTTATGGAAGCCATGAAACTATTTGTAAAAACGTATCTATCGTTTTTTTGTTTTTTTTGCCCCTCCCACAGCTTTTCTGTCTTCTCTACAATCTCACTCTCAAAGACATGATGTTATTAGTTTCAGTATTTTTTTTAAATATAAATACTATCTTGCACGTGTTCTATAGAATTGTCTTATCTATTCGTTGCTTTCTTTTTTTCCAAGGTGTTTGATTTGTTGGCATAACAATTTCCATGAATTCACTGTTTTCATACCACATTGTAATACAGCTTCCTATTCCAGTACATCCTTTTTTAAGAACTGCATCTCTCTTCTTGTTATTTTATCATTTTATATGTACATATTTTTGACATATAATGCGTACATGCGGGTGTCCAAAAAGTCACTGAAGGGTTGAAATAAATGTCATTTTGCGATTAATGATTATTTTTTTCTCTATTTCATATATTTGGCAGATATTTTGGAAAGTATAGCAGTGAAGTACGCATGCAAATTGTGAAATTGTTTTATTAAAATGAGACAATGCTTTGGTGACATTATCTCTCATCACGGCAATGTGAACTGGCCAGCACGTTCCCCAAACTTAACTAGCCGCGACTTTCTCTTGTGTGGATATATTAAAGAAACAGCCTATGTTAACAAAATCCACACCCAGCAAGAATTGAAGGGAAAAAACCGGGGACAAAATAAATGAGTTAAATCGCAAAGGGGAGTTATTCTGCAATCTGTCATGAATAATGTTTTAGAAAGAGCACAAATATGCAAAGCTTAAAATGGGAAAGATTTAAAGGACATTATTTTTCAGAAATAAAAAATGTTAGAACTTTATAGTTTTTTATAATTTCACAATATCTTAGTAAGATTGTGTTAAAATTACAGGGAGATATAATAAAAATAACGAATCTATTTCAGTTTAAAACTCCTCAGTGACTTTTTGGACACTCTGTAGCATTTATATATATATATATATATATATATATATATGAACAAATGATTAATAAAACATGTAAAAAAAGAGTTAAAAACGTATTTAATTTTAAAAAGAAAGCACAAGATAAGTGGATAGTCCTTAATCCGCGGAGTTTCGAAGAAATATTCTCCTTCTCATCAGAGGGCAGGAATTAGCAAAATGCGGGATCGGATTTTTTCATGTAAAAGTATTTAATGAAACTACAAGTAAGTCACAGATCTTACTTGGTTAAAAAAAAGGGTGAGGTAAGGGGAATAGGAGGTAAAAGAAAAAATGATAAAAAGATTTCACATGAATGGATAGTCTGGTGAAGGGTAAAAAATCCAAGAATGGTAAAATCCAAACACGGGTCGGATTAAAAACTTCCAATCCAACAGGTAAGTTCCAAATGGTCCAAAATTATCCAAAAGGCAGAATTCCTTGGAAAAAAAATCACAAATGGAATGAGTTCAAAGTCATTAAAAGAAAAGTTCAAATGTGCACAGGAAAAGCACTGGAGAGAATATTTAAAACACGTCTGCCAAGGCCGGAAGAGTCAAGTAAATTAAGGTTTAAAAAGAAAAAAAAAACGGAAAAACGGTGAAATTGAAAAGCAAGGTAAAAATGACCCAGACAAAAAGCGCGAAAGTTAGCGTTAATAATTAGGTCAACTAAAATACGCACGTGAATGTCCCAGAATGAAATTAAGAAACACGAGTCAGAGAAACAGGTAAATGGCTAAGTTTATGAAATGGAGCGTCTATTATATTAATAAGAGTAAAAAAAGTGAATAAGTAAATAAAAAATAAAACAATAAAAATAATAAATAAATAAAAAAATAAAAGAATAAAAAATAAATAAAAATGAAAATCAATAAATTAAAAATTGAAAATTAAAAATTAAAAAGTTAAAAAAATTTTTTAAACCTATGTATACATATATACACACACATACATATATATATGTATATACACATACACATATATACATATACATACATAAAGACACAAAAATGCAAACATACATATACATACATACACACACGCATATACATATATGCATACATATACAATAACACACACACATATATACACATATATATAATAACACACACAAGTATGCATACAAATATACACATATCCAAAAACATATACAACATAAACAAATGCATACATACGTACATACATACAATTTAAGGGAAGGGAATGGCCGGTATCTACAAACTCCGGAATAAGGGAAATAAATGTGTATGTAAAAACATATAGTAAAATATAAGTAAACAAATACATGGAATGAGTAGGCTGATGTATATATTTAATTAATAGGTATACTTATACCATAAAACGGAGACAACAGATGGGAAACCGGCCAAAGAAATAAAGAAAAACAAAATTAAAAATATTAAAAGCTTAGAAGGTAAGATAAAAAAAATTATGGGAAAAGATATATATTTGAAGGGTTAACTTAATAGCTATGTAATTTCAAATTTACCATATGGACATATGTTTGCAATAGGAGATCAGTTCGTTTTTAGAGTTTATTATATTACTACTTTGAGGGAGGTGATAATAGTTAGAGCTTCAGATGTACAGAGGTGACAAGACTTAGATCCTGGAGTATAAGACTTAAATTTTTTAGGATGGTCCATTTCATCGAAAATTATATATATGTATATATATATATATATATATATATATATATATATATATATGTGTATATATATATGACTACTTCATTTGATCACATAAATTAATATACGAAAATATAAATTTATGCGTAAACTTTAAGTATTTACTCAACAGTGCTCAATACGTAGGTAGAGCTAGATAGTAAGTTATAAAATATAACACACATTTTACCTAGTTTAAAATAGGTCAGAACGCTAGATATCTACGCTCCCCGCTAAAATAGCACCCACAAAAAAGGGGTGAACCGGAGGTCAACTGGGTTTTTGTCCTATAAGTGCATGCTCATTGGCTGATTAGAAAGGGTGCGGTGGAAACTAGAAAGCTGACTGTCTTATTAAAAACTAAATAGAATGTGCGTATATAAAAACTCCTCGTATAAGCCTGATGAATCCTAGCGTGGATGAAACGCGGAAATTTCTGTGTAACTTAATTGCCTTATATATTTTATAACTTACTATATATATATATATATATATATATATATATATATATATATATAATCATGTTATATTTACATATTTTCATCATATGTATATATTTTTTATAATTTTATACACTTATATTATAATATCCCTATTAATAAACGTATTCATTTATCCAATCATATACGCATACATTTCAATCATTTTTATACGCAAACATCAATATTTTGAGTTCTGCATGCATAAACACTGCGTTAATCGCATATATTTACAGAAGATTCATAGAACAGCAAATTATACATGTATGTTTACATCATTTTATATGCATACAAGTGCAAAATATTATACTAATACATTTTAATTATGTCACACGCATACATGTATATTATTTTATTAGCATATATTTATATCATGTTGTAGGCATATACAGAGTTTACATCATGTTACATGCAGCAATTTACATCAAAACAATCGCATCATGTTGAGCGTATATATTTATGTCATGTGATGCGTATTTATTTGCATCGTGCTATATATTTGCATAATGCTATGCTTATATCTTTACATCATGTTACGCGTTTAGATATACATAAGGTTATGCGTATATATATATATATATATATATATATATATATATATATATATATATATATATATATAAGATAAAAATATATATTTAGATTTTACCGTCACTGGATTATTTATCTTCAACCAGACTATCCATTCATATGTAATCACCTTTTTCTTCACCATATTCCCTCTGCTTCACTTTTTTGTTATCAAGTAAGATCTTTGACTTACTTGTTGTTTCATCAAATACTTTTGCATGCGAAATCCGATCCCGCATTTTGCTAATTCCTACCCTCTGATGAGAAGGAGAGTATTTTAACATGTTTTATTAACTGTTTGCTATTATATATGTATATATATATATACACACACACATATATATATATAAATATATATATAAATATATATATATATATATATATATATATATATATATATATATATATATATATAAAGTTATGTGTATATATTTACACCATGTTATGGGTATATATTTATATAATGTTATGTGCCTTTTTATTTATTAGTGATGAGATGATTCCAACAGATTCTGACTCTGATACCATTACCGATACCGTGCTAAATTTCCGATTCTGATACAATTACCGATTCTGATTGTTTATGAACATCTAATTATTACACTATAGAGTTGTTATTTTCCCCGGTTTTCATAAAAACACATGTTAAACATGCGGATATTTTCCTAAACGTCAAAATACGCTTGTGGAGGATGGTTTATCGATTAAAGCTTTACTGCTAATTTAAAATCAATAAATATTTATTATTTTATCATTATTACCAGAAATGGAAGATTTTACTTTAATCAAAATCAAATAAATACAGAGAATAGTTTTTGCATCGGAAAATAACTAATTTTTCCGATACCGATTCCGATATCCACAAGTCTTCCAATTTTTCAAATTATCGATTCCAAGTAATCGTCCCAACGCTAATATTAATATAATGTTATGCGTATATATTCATATAATATTTTTCTTATATATTTATATAATGTTATTCGTATATATTTAATGTTATGCGTATATATTTTTTTAATGTTATGCGTATATATTAATATAATATTTTGCGTATATATTTATATAATAGTATGCGTATATATTTATATAATGTTATGCGTATATATTTATATAATGTTATGCGTATATATTTAATGCTATGCGTATATATTTATATAATGTTATGCGTATATATTTATATTAAGTTACGCGTATATATTTAATGTTATGCGTATATATATATATATATATATATATATATATAATGTACTGCGTATATATTTATATAATGTTCTGCGTATATATTTATAAAAAAATTTTCGTATATTTTTATATAATGTTATGCGTATACATTTAATGTTATGCGTATATATTTATATAATGCTATGCGTTTATATTTATATAATATTTTCTGTATATATTTATATAATGTTATGCGTATATATTTATATAATGTTCGACGTATATATTTATAAAAAAATTTTCGTATATATTTATATAATGTTATGCGTATGCATTTAATGTTATGCGTATATATTTATATAATGTTATGCGTATATATTTATATAATATTTTCTGTATATATTTATATAAGCCACCTGGGGAAGGTATAAAAAAAAGAAACTTACAAATGTTTGTGTAGTTTTGTATGAAAATAAAGGTCTTGATAATGTAAATTTACCTAAAATATTAAGTAAACAAAAACCATACAATTACTACCAAATGAGTTACAGACAAAAGATTAAAAACCAATAGGTACATATAAACTAGGGTCAACCATACGTAAGGTTTTCAATTAAGAAAAAAAAACGGTAGAACATATAAATATAAATAACTAGCAGGACCTGTGTACCGGCGTTGCCCGGTTGAAGATGCCTCTCACCCCACCTGGAAAAAGAAATTAAGTACGGTTGTAAATTGGATCCACTGCCAGTCCATTATATATTAAGTTTAGTGTGTATTTTGGTTCAGGTACGCCGTTACTCGAAAAGATGTCCCCGCTATTATTTTATTTAGAATGAATTACTATTTCGGTCAATGTGCAGTGGTTGTCCAACCTGCAGAGTGTGATTATTTCGAAAGTCGTTTTTAACGGCCATCAGAATAAACACTGGACAACCAGTGAACAATGTCCAAAAAAGTAATTCTTTCTTAATAAAATAACAGTGAAATTCCTCTTTTCTGGTAAATGCCTATGTGGAATAAAACAATATAAAAATAAAAAAATAAGTGCAGCACCCTCCATCATACATATAAAAATCTCACATCCATTTCAATGTGCAGTGTTATTAGTTAATATTATATTATATCGTTTAATATTCAGTGAAAAAAATCTAGAATTAACAATTGTATGTTATTTTAGCAAGAAAGATAAAGGAGTGTTAACTCGGTTCTTAATAAAATGATAACATGGTAAAGTACGTCCGCCAGGATAAATAACAGAATTATCAGATACGCATGGAAAAAATAAAATAATTAATAATGTTAGTTTATTAAGAAAGATAACTAAATAGTAATACCTTATTATCTGGTAAATGCGTACCTTACAAAAAATAATACTATATAAAAAAATGTAAGTGCAGCAAGAAATGGGGAAAATAATAAAATAAATGTGACTTAAAGGTACCTCCAACTTGCGCCACAGTTTAAACCCCCTATATGTAACACGGTGTAACTTTAGTTTAATTTAATATTATCACCCTAGCATTTTTATCATTTAAAAGAAGCTTCAAACAAACTGCTAATATTAACATTTTTTTACACCATACAAAACTAATGAAAATGCGAGTCTAAATCGTGTTTACATTATCGACGCTTTAAAACAACGTTCCTATGTAGTGACGATTTTGAAGCCGTAAACATACCCATTTTTCAAACATCTAGCAAAAATCAACTATTTGTCATATTTTCGTGTAACTGTCGATATTTATTAATTCTTAAATAAACTGACATTGTAAAAGTAGGTTGTGTTAAATATATTAGAGGAAATATTTGTGTTAGATGTTCTACCCCCCCTTATATTTCATGTTACGAGAACTAAACTAAATAAATGTAGGTCCATAAAAATTTCAACAATTCTTAAAACTGTTAAAATTAAATAATTAAGGAATAATTATATATATATATATATATATATATATATATTATATATATATATATAATATAAAATAAAATAAAATCCAGTTATTTTAAATCACTTACCTTAAAGATGTTAGTAAAATTGGGCATAAAATCAATGTTATGTAAAAAAAAAATAAATAAATAAAATAAGCCCTGTTTCTTGATAATTTGTTTTCTCGGTAATATAATTATTTGAATACCGACAAAAAAAAACAAAAAAAAACAACAACAGAATTCTAAAAAATAATTATTTTTAAAAAGCTTTAAATGGTATTACATTCCAATATTCGTGATATGAAGTTTAAACGAAGATTTTTTTATAACAGATTTCCAATATTAAAAAATATATATTCATATAATAAAATATATGACTCTTGAGATAATAGAAAACGAAAACACTGTTAGTTTCCTGAGTAGGATAACGAAATAGTAAATAGTTCTTTTGAAGTACATGCGTATCCAAACTAAGAAAAAAAGGGGGGGGGCAAAATAACGAAAGAATAAGAACAAAAATAAATATGTGGTTGCATTGGATGAGCGTGTTCTTGGTGTCATTTTTTAAAAAAATAAATTTAATTCATGCAAATTTGTCCGAATAATTTTAGTTGGTGGTTTTATGCATTCCTTAAAAGAATGAATCCGAAATGCGCATGCCGTAAGTTGTACTAATCTTGAGAAGCGAAGTTTGTTTATCTGTAATAATGAGGACGCGTCGGCTTCGTCGTGTTCGGGGTCGTTGTCTGCGTTGTAATGAAAGTTAGAAAAGTTCCCATGTCAGTTCAGTAAGAACGGTAACGAATTAGTAAATATGCGTACCGAAACTATAATGAATTTTATAAAGTAAGCGCGGATAAAAGCAAATTAATTAATAAATAAAATAAAATATGTGTCCTAATAGCTTAGAAGCCTTCTTTTTGTTTGTATTTTACATATTTAATGGGCTTTAAGGAATTCCCGATGAACTAAGTTTGTTTATGTATTTGACGAACTTTTCCTCGCAGTCGTAGAGGTATTCAAATATGCAAGCAAATCTACATAAAGTAAGGCAACGAACCCCAAGAAAATGTCTACCGTAAGCAATGTATGCGTGAGACTGACGGTATTTAACATACAGAACGTTCGTTTATAAAGGGGGAGAATTGTTAATCTTGAATATGGGTATAGTAAGAGTTCAACCAATCGAAGTAAGTGGAGTTATGCTGGGAAGAATTCTATGAATAGGTAGTATGTAAAGGAAAGTCTATGTTATGTATATGCATGTAAGAACCAATTAATGGCGATCCAAGCTCAGCAGGGAAAGATAAAGCATAATTGGTCCCGCTGTCTACTGGTAACGGTGAGAGCAGTAAGTAATGAGAGGGAAAATAGGTACTTTTTCCTCTGTAGATGTGGCGATTGTGATGGCGATTCTCGATTGATTTTATCAGTATGATTAAATTTGGCAGAAATGGTGCTCGTAAGCTAATTAAGATAGTGGCTATCACGTTAAGTATATTGAATTTGTATGTGACATGTGTTGTTGAAAACCTACGCTACTTTGGTCCAAAGGGGAATTTCTGCAATCAAAATATTATATAGCAGATAATCAAAAACTCAATGTAAACAGTGTCAATTGCTGAGAGCTCGAATTGTGTTACAATGAAAGCAATAGCTTTAGCTAGTGTCAGTTGAGGATTTGCTGATGGGAGGTTAATCTAAAAGCACGAGGAGCTATATAGTCACACACATACACACACACACATATATATATACATGCATTTATATATACACATACATGCATATATATACATACCTATACATATATATATACATGCATATATATACACATACATGCATATATATATACATAAATACATATATACACATACATGTATATATATACATATATATATACATATATATAGATACATATATACACATACATATATGCATATATATATACATATATATACATGCATATACATACATATATATACATACATACGTACACATATATACATATATACGTACATATATATACATACATATATATATGCATACATATATTCATGCATACATATATATATACATGATGATTGCAACGTCTTGTCAGACGAGTGCCACTCCCTCAGACACTTAAAGTCCATGAGCCCTAACATGACATTTTTTTAGTGCTACCGGCGAATTCACACGCTCAAGCAGACATGACACTGAAGACGGTCATTGCTATACATATATATATATATATACTAGCAATCGGTGCCCGGCGTTGCCCAGGTGTTTTGAAGTGTATGCTGAGGAAAAAAACAAACGGTCAATTTTTTTAAACTTTGACCCCTATTATGACCTCTTAACATTTATTGTTTAGGGATCAAGTAAAGTTAATAAGTTAGATCCATGTCCAAGGAATCTATATATAAAATATCACGTCTTCAGACCTTAAATTGTAGGAGGAGTTTGGTAGAGTTCTCAAAGGTCTAATTGTTGAATATTGACCACTTAATCGCCAAATTTATGTCGAAAACCTATCACATCGATTTTCCCAAATCTCAGTACCCTGTATATCAAATTTCGAATCTGTAGGCTTAAAATTGTTTTAGCGTAGGGAAATGCACACAGACGCACAGACACACACAGACACTATCACTTATACATATATATAAACATAAACATCATATATTTAAGGATAATAGTACGCCATATATATAACAAAAGACCATTATTTACTGAAGTGAAAGGAAAACCCGGGGGAACTTTACCCAAAAATAAATCTATATTTTTTTGTGTATATTGATAGTCTGGTACTTATACAGTTTAGTGACGACATTAAAAAATGGAAATATTGAAAAAAAAAATTTATTGTACGTAACTGTTATAGACTGAAGTTCTCCGAAAAAAAATTTCACTTCATTTGATCAAGTAGTTTTTTTTTACAGCGAAAAACAATGATTTATCACGGCTGCGTCAACATGGCCATTTTGGAAATGTTATTGCAGGCCCAGAAATTCCCCAAGGGCAGGTAACTGCCGTACATAGCAGAATACCTCCATTTAAGGCCAATCTAGCCCTTTTTCCCCCCACCAGAATGAGATTTTTTTTTTTGCGAAGACAGATGCCATTTTTGGGGTGTTTTTTTTTCTAATTTGTAACAGAAGTAAATAAACGAAGTTTCGAAGTTATCCATGCGTGTCCAACTGAGCATGTTTCGAAAATAATCTCGTATAAAAATTCTACAATTCTTTGCATTCTTCAATTTCTTTGCATATTCAATAGTATTCTTATTTTAAAAAAAAAACGCAAAAAATTGCAGATTTAAAAAAAAAAAGAAAAAAAAACGTAAAAAAATTGCAGATGTGTTGTGCGCATCTCAATATGGCGAGAAAAAAAGGCTAGATTGCGAAATTTGGCCTAAAATGGAGGTAATCTGCTAGGTATATTTCCAAAATGGCCACGTTGACGTAGCCGTGATAAATCATTGTTTTTCGCTGTAAAAAAAAAAAACTACTTGATCAAATGAAGTGAAATTTTTTTTCGGAGAACTTCAGTCTATAACAGTTACGTATAATAAATTTTTTTTTCAATATTTCCATTTTTTAATGTCGTCACTAAACTGTATAAGTATCGATAGTCTTATCAACCCCCCTTTTTTCTATTTATTTAAAAAGAAAATACATCTTTATACAAATTCCCTATTAGTTTCTTTTTCGGTTCTCTTATACGATGATCATCTTTATTTAACTATTACGTGTAATTATATTCATACAGATATTTTATATGGTTTATATTTGCGTAATATTTGCGTAGAAATGAAGACAATCAAATTTATTGTGTATTTATCGTGTTGCCATAACAACGTGACGTAGCCAAGGACGGTAGTGGACGTGAGTGTGTGTGCGTGTGTGCGCGTGTTTTCGTGCTGTATTGTTTGTAGTAGTAGTAGTAGTAGTAGTACTAATAATCTGTCCAGCGTTTGCTTTCTTGTTTTGTGAATGGCGGACGTTGAGTCGGAGGTTGGATTGTGAAGTTTCGTATTTTTGTAATTTGTAAATGGCAAGTTAGAAAAAAATTAAACCCTTCCAAGATGGACAATAAATAAGACCAAAATATTTTATGGTAAAGTTAAGAGCGTAAGAACTATACTTTTTTAGGAGATGTGATTATTGGATTAACCAATCAGAAATCGTCTGTGGCACACACATCTCTGTTTTTATAGATATATAGATTATATTATAAATATTCCAGAATGTGAATGTAATTCCTCTCCTTTCTGTAATAATGAGATGAAACATGTAATTACAGAAAATCTAAATATAGTAAAAACTTCTAAATTAAGAAAACTTAGTAAAAATTCCAAATTATAGAGGACCTACCTGCCAAAATTACACTAAATGCGTTAAAGCCGTAACTAAAGCACTGGAAGGTTTTATTATGTCTATGGTAAATAAATATAAATTAGCACAGTCTACGTTTGAGGCATGGAAAAATAATATACTTGAATGCGTAAATAAAATGGTTGAACGTATAAAAAAATTCAAACACCCGACCAAAACTAATCCTTTTCTTAAAAATTCAGAAACACTAAAGGAACTTAAAATACATCAAGATAAGTTTGTAATAGTTTCTATTGATAAAGCAGCAAACAATATAGCTTTTATATGTAAAAAAATATTATATACAACGTCTATTGATAGAAGTAGGAATTATAGGTAAAGTCACATATATATATATATATATATATATATATATATACACCAGGGGCGTGCAATAAGTAATGTCCCTGATCCACTTCCCACAGTAGAGCAACGAAACTTGGCACAGTTATTAGTCATTCTCTACATAGGATCACCCAAAGTTATGCATTTCTCCCATCGTTTGATGCAGCTCTGGAGACCGTTTTTGTAGAACACCCCAGGTTGGTCCTCCAACCACAACGTTACTTCAGAAATCAAGGCTGCATCATTTGGGAAACGCTTTCCTTTCAAATACAACTTCATTGCTGGGAAGAGGTGAAAGTCAGAGGTTGCAAGGTCAGGGGAGTGGGGAGGATGGGGCAGGATTTCATAACCACACGCCCGTGCTTCTGATCTGGCGACATGCGAGTTGTGGGCCGGAGCGTTGTCTTGCAGGAGGAGGGTAACTTTGCTGTTTTTGTCCCGCCTCTTGATTTTGATGGATTCCTTTAATTTACTCAAAAGTAAAGCATAATAGGCCACTGTAATTGTGGTACCCTTTGCCAGGAGATCTGTCATCACTACACCGTTCTGGTCCCAGTAAGCTGTGAGCATGACCCTGCCAGCGGAGGGCTGCACCCTTGCCTTCTTTGGAGGTGGTGAGTCCAAGTGCTTCTACTGAATTAACTGGGCTTTGCTCTCTGGATCATAGTGATGGACTCAGGTTTCATCCTGTGTAATCAGTCTTTTGAAAAACTTTGACTCATCTTCTTGGCACATCTCAAAATTCATCCTCGAGCACTCGACACGTTTTCGCTTCTGGAATAGTGTGAGCAACCTGGGAATCATTCTGGCAGACACCTTATGCATATGCAAATGGTTATGAATGATAGTTTCCACAGACCCTGTACTAATCTTCACATCTTGGGCTATTTGGCGAATGTTAATACGCCGATCTCAACATTACGAACAGATGCCTCATCAATGGCAGAAGGGGGGCAACCAGGTCTAGGAGCTGTGTCCACAGACTTCCGGCCATGTTTGAATTCACGATGCTAGCATTTTACAAGGTCATATGATGGGGCATTTCAAATACAAAAACCGGATCACTGCTTGACATTTAACAGGCTCCATTTCCCATCTGACTCAGTTCAAACATCTGTATAACAGAAACCACAATTAGTTCAGAACTGTAATTTGCCGTATAACCCATAGAGATATAAATCATTGCACATGCAAAATTTCAACTAGATCAGACAACTGGAAGTGGATCAGGGGCATTACCTATTGTAGGCCCTCGCATGTAATCACAAAAAAAAAATCATATATCTGAAACATATACTTTTCATGGGTGTAGGAGATTTATAGATCTTATATGTATAAACGATAAGATGAATTCGAAAAAAATAAACATCTTATATATCCAAAGGGGTTAGAAGTGAATTGTGACAATAGAGGGCAATACGCTACATTTCTGGGTTTGGATATAAAAATTGAGAATAGGATTTCTTTATAAAATATTCGATGAAAGAAACTCTTTCCCCTTTCAAATAGTTCGTATGCCGCATAAAGATAGTAACTGCCCTTTTTATGTTTTATGGAACCATTATATTAGAGTTTTTGAGAATAGCCCGCGTTACTTTAAAATTAATAGATTTTATACCACCAGTTTCTAGCTAAGTAATAAGGATGATAAAACAAGGTGGGGATGATACTAAAATATTTAATAAGTTAAATAAAGAGTTGTTCGTTATCCTTATGCTTTTGAATCGCATAAATTAACCAGAATATATTAATAAAGGAAATCCAAACTATATTATTAATGCATAAAATGTATCATCTATATATATAAAAGACAAAAATCTGTGAGTTTGTATGTTTGTATGTAACGCTAAAACTTTTGAAAGACACAACCAGACTTGATAAATTTGGTATCATATCGAAGCCCCGTGTCCCGGATGACAAATATCGAAATTCCACGTCAAACGGACGAGGAGAAAGGGGTAAACGTATCAGTTATCTCCAAGGGGGTCCCAAAAAAAACTGTCATTGTAATGCTTTTTATTACGTAATTCTTGAATGATCCAATGTAATTCATACGTAAAAAAAAAAAACGTTTAGTCATGTCACGTGACGTGACGTCAACGACCACTAATGGCGAACAATTGTAAATAAGTTCTGTCTTCGATACTTTTGCATTTTTCTCTTTGCCTTAGTTATATCCAATATTTAACTTTAGGCCAATGTTTCCATCGTGATTACCTGGTTAAAAATATTATTTATACAAGAGTTTTAACGAAAAATGTCAGGAAAAAATGTACAGGAATAAAAAAAATTCACCTTTCAAAATATTAGACAATAATAAAAATATCGTAATATTTATGTAATATAAAATAATTAGCCATTTTGTATATTACCACGTGACCTCATACCTCTTAAGCTGGAAGGGGGGAGGAGTAAAACCAACACCGTCTCTCTCTCTCACACTTACTCTCTCTCTCTCTCTCTCTCTCTCTCTCACTTTCTCTATCACCCTCTTTCTATTTTTCTATTCGTTTGATGTCACGTGACGTGACGTCAAGGTCCACTAATGGCGAATGCACCGCTTTTGGTTAGGAACTAACTTCAATATACACCGCTTTCTCCCCCCCCCTCTCTCTCTCACACACTTTCATTTTAAAACCATTCGGTGTGTTTTTTATTTTACGTACGTATTTCACACTGCTTCCTTTTTATTTATAGAACTTATTAAAATTTATTTAACTTCTGGCAACAGTTATTTATTTAACTTATATGATAATACTTTTTGGGTACAAATATTTTTTTTTCAATGTTTACAGAATTTTTTTTTTTTTTTTTAAATTTTTTTTATACTTTTTAATAGCATTTTCTTTTTTTTTACATGGGAAATTATTTTTCTATTCGTTTTAAGAAAACGCTATTAAAAATTAAATATTCGATAAATTCTGGCAACAGTTATTTATTTAACTCAATGCTACTATTTTTTTGTAAAAATATTTTGTTTCCATGAGGACGCTTATGTACACGAAAATTACAGTATGCTAAAAATCATATTCGACAGTTTAAAGGTTTCCACATTTTTATTATTAAAAGCCATTCTTAATCTAGCACGGATCACTCTCTGCACTAGCATATAAAAAAATAGACTTTATAGATTCGATAACTCTAGAATAGTACATAAAACGTTATTTTTAAAATTTTCGATGTTTGACAAACAGTCCATTATGTCTGTAAAAGTTTGTTGAGTTTAGAATTCGATTAAAAAAACAACACCGTCTTTTTTTTTTTTTTTTAAATAAAACTAATTTTAAAATTTAAAATTTCGATGTTCGAAAAACAGTCCATAGCATTTTCTTTTTAAATTACCTAAAAATCATATTCGACAGTTTAAAGGTTTCCACATTTTTATTATTAAAAGCCATCGAGAGAAACGCGCTTAGACATTTTGTAAACATTGTTTTTAAAAAATAAAAAATAATACTTCTATTATGTTTATAACGACTGTTTGATAAAAAGAATAAACAGTTAATAGATACAACAAAAAAGTCCATTAAGTTCAACAAACTAAACTCTTTTATTTATAATAAAACTCTTCGACAGTTTAAATGCTTTCAAAATCCTATGTAAGTATATCGTTTTTACTGTACACAGATTCGAAAAAGTTGTCATCAAACAAATATATGACAGAGTTGAATAAATATGTTACATTGATTAAAAACACTTCTTATTAGCATTTTCTTTTTATATGACAACGTTAATGTTCATGAATCTCTCTTTTAATCATTTTTATCGACTATCAGCCAAATAACCGGGGTCTAAAATTTGGGAAATTATTTTTCTATTCATTTAAAGAATATGCTATTAAAAAAGAAAAAGTCGATAAAAGTTAGACATAAACAGTAAAACAATAGAAGATATTATTATTAAATAACAATAATTATTATAAATAAATATTAACATTTACAATAATAAAATGAGTTAGTATTAAAAATAATTATTAAAATAAAAATGAGTTTATTATTAAAAATACATATTAATATTCAAATAAAATTGTTTTTATTATTAAAAATAAATATTAATATTTAAAGTAGAATAAAATGTGTTTATTATTATAAATAAATATTAATATTTAAAATAATATGTGTTTATTATTAAAAATAAATATTAATATTAAAATAAAATGTGTTTATTATTAAAAATAAATATTAAGGAAGGTCAACAGGTGGAGGAAAAATAGTCAATGCAGGTCATACCACCTGACCAGCTAAAATCGCCTTTTTATATAAGGCAGACAGTCAGACTATTTGCCTTGAGGGCGGGCTAAGCCCTCCTACCCCCCCCCCCCCCAAGCTGAGAGCTGGGGAAACTTCTCTCAGAAGGGGTATGGGAGGACAGGGAGACCTTCCCTCTTTCAACTAAGAGATAGATATCCTTTTGTATGGTTGATTGACCCCCCCCCTGTCGGTTCCGCTTACTCCATTCAGAAAGAGATCAACCTTACATAAAAAAAAAAAAAAATATGGGGACAGGGAAGCCTTCCCGGGCCCCTTTTCTGGGAGGAGAAGTTCCCCGGCTCCTACCTTTTTGGGAGTGCTCAGCCCGCCCTCCAGTCAACCACAATATTTGAAGAATAAAGATATTTTTGTTTTTGTGTTTTAGGTGGTGAAGGTGATCTGGGGAGTGTTTTTTTTTTTTCACAAAAAAGGTACTTTTTACGAATGGGTATCCAAGAAAATTACAGTATTTTGTCAGAAATTAAGGTTTTCATTGACCACTCTCAATACTATCAGAAATGAACAAAGTTAATTAAACAGTCTACACAATATAAACTAACTGTTTTGTTGGCTTTTTATTCTAACTCCAAACTAACCCATAACTACATTTTTCTTTTATTTTGCAAATTTGATTTCCTTTAGTTTATATTGTGTAGCTGAATCAGAAATTGATTTATCTTTTGTCATTTGTAGTTAACATGCTATCAGCGCAATTACTACAGTGTAATCACACATGATCTACCAAAATAAAAACACTTCAGATAAAGTCTTAAATAGAATTCAGTTCCTTACATGACATCTGATGAAGTCAGTACAAACGTTACAAACTAATACTTGAAAAACAATTTGACATTTACTGTACTACAATATCACATTTGTATAGAAGTAGAAATCTGGATACCTATTCTGATACCTAATACAAGAAAGGACACTCTTTGGGGCGGATTTTGATGATAACAAGTCACTAATTAGAAATTATAATAAACATTGAAATAATTTAAGAATTTTACCAAAATAAAATTACTTGGTAATCACCCAATTTCTGCCACAAAATTTTAATTGGCAAAACTCATAAGCATAAAATATATATTTTCTAATTTCATCTTTTTTTTTTTTACATAATCTGGTTTGATGTTTTCCTAAATATTCAAATCACTATATTTTGCTGCTTAATATTAAATACAGCAAATGAGTTATTTTTATGCATCAAACAATTACATTTTCTCATTCATCCAAACTAATCACTGAACATCAATTTCATATTTTCTTCACTAAAATATTACTATGCTTGATGTCATCAAGTAGAGCGGATCATTTTTTTTTACATTTGTTTACACATTTTTTACAAATGTTTTAGAGAGTCCATACAAAGTTATAAGTGTTCAACATTTTTTTTCATTTGAATATATTTTGTCTAAGATTCTTAGCCTATGTCATTGCATACCAATTTGTTTCTTGAAAGTTAAGTTCACTGTAAAAACATCTGATACACCAAAATCCCTGATACCTGTTTCTTATAAGCGCCAAATAACTATCACTATTTCGATTTGTGTTTCATGAGAACAATTCAATATTGATACATTATAAGAAACATTTCCAGTGCTTTTCTCTTTTTAGCAATAGTTGGTTGATAATTAGAGGACACAACTAACCCTATACTATGCTTTACTTTGTTTTGTATATATATTTTGTATTGTGTGAAATTAACAAAGATTCATATGCAGGAATCTGTTGATACATTCCAAGAATCCCAATGCGACCAACAAACTTGAAAGACTACAATTTCTTTTTACTATGACCAATAAGAAAGCTCAAGGACTAAGTTGTTGGACTCATCCTGATCACCATTTTAAATTATTGTTAACAGTAAGTTTAACATTTTAAGTACAGAATAATATTCCTTTTGATATTTATAAATTACTATTTTCTGTGACAGATGTTACTTTTTCAATATTGATTGTACCCTCTTTTGTGTTTTTAAATTTTGCATACAATAATATTAAGCACACCATACCAAGACCACTATTTGAGCATCTAATAAACTGCCTACCAAGACCAATGTTTTCAAGTGACAATGGAGAGTATTCATGTTATGTTTCACATTTTTATGTTTTGAAATATTTTGCTGCTTAATATCAAATTCAGCAGATGTTTACTTTGTTTTGTGTATATACTTTATATTAGGTAGAATAAACAAAACTTAATTTCGCTACCATCATTATTTGTAGTGACATGCACTGTTAACATAAATAAAATCACTGGTGACAATCCCTGATACCTGTTTCGTATAAGCACCAAATAACTATGATAATGTGTTATTGTTGATACATTATAATAAACATTTCCATTGACTGGTCGTTTGCTTAGCTTAGGTTTACATCATTTTTTCACAATGTTTCTCTACTTGCTTTCAGCATGAGAGCAGATCATATTCTGCACATGTTTCATGCATATCACAAAAACTTATAATATTTGATCAACATTTGACTAACAATTTTACAAAAAAGACCTACCACCTTAAGGGGGGTAAAGGTAAGGCTCCCCACATAACCATAAAAGAAAGCCG
Source organism: Euprymna scolopes (assembly GCF_053919585.1). NCBI lineage: Eukaryota > Metazoa > Mollusca > Cephalopoda > Sepiida > Sepiolidae > Euprymna > Euprymna scolopes. The sequence goes on from NC_136506.1 coordinate 33,979,115, forward strand.
CCCCCCCCCATACAGTGGGAAAGAGCTCCCTTCCCATTCTGGGGCAGAGAAGGGGCAAGGAAAACTCTTAAACATAAATGGTCAACGGAGGGTATACACCCTGGGAAACTAAAAGTCTATATGGAATCTGCATAAATTAAAATATCCTGTTTAAGCGTATTGTATGACAGGGAGGGAAGGTCAACAGGTGGAAGAAAAATGGTCTACGCAGAGCATACCGCCTGACAAGCTAAAATCACCTTTTTATATACGGCAGACAATCAGACTCTGATTGCCTGGACGGCGGGCTGAGCAATGAATGTGGAAGCCGGGGAACTTCTCTCAGAAGGAGGATGGGAGGCCCAGGGAGCCTTCGCTCTCCTCCTAAGAGAGGGATATCCTCTTACTCCCTTTGGAAAGAGATCAACCTTACACAAAACAAAAAATATGGGAAGAGAAGCCTTCCCGGGCCCCCCTCCCCCTTCTGGGAGGAGAAGTTCCCTGGCTCCAACCTTTTTTTTTTTGGGGGGGGGCCTAAGCCTGTCCTCCAGGCAACCAAATGAAAAAGAAATTTACCCATCCCACCTTTGTAGGAAGTGTGCTCAGCCTACCTTCTGAGCCACTGTGAAAGTTTCCTTCCACCAAAAGGGAAGGGAACGAGGAAGGAAAAGTCTCTGAGAATCTTCATGCAATTTCTTTGACAAAGAAACTGTTTTCACTTGATTCCACACAAAATTTTTATTGCTTTTTCATCTATTGTCTTATATTAGGATTTCTTTATGCATGTTATTTTATTTAAGAGTACTAAATAGCTTTTCAGTTTCTTGAGACTCTTTCAACTGTCTGGATTCTGCAGCAACGTTGTGGAGTGATATGTAAAACATAAATTGGTACTTTATAACAATAGGTATGTAGAATTCTAACTCGCCAGTGTTGATCGTTTCAATTATTTACAAATTCACCAGGTCCTGGATATGACCATAAACTGTATCCAAACATGGGGCTTTGTGAAGTGTGAAGCCACCATTTAATTGCTATTGCTACCAGGTCCACTCTGATATGGAGTAGTAGTACCTGTTAGGGTCCCAATTATGAGTTAAATAGAAACCAACATTAAATAAACAAATATATTCTAGGAAAAAAAAATGTCACTAGATTGGGCATGAAATAACCTGATATAGTGTTGATATGTCATAAAACAAAATGAACCAACAAATTCACCAATCGACACAATATCAACAAATGTATCTTTCTTTTCCTTATTCTGTGCTTATTTCTTGGTACTAAGCTTATCATTAACTAACCCTGACATTTCTTTTACTTTGTTTTGTGTATATATTTTATTTTGTGTAGAATAACCAAAAAGACATTTAGCTACCACATTTGCAGCGAAATGTTAGCATACATAAAATCACTGGTGACAACCCATGATGTTTTTTCTGATGAACACGAAATAACCAACACGCTTTCCATTGGTTTTTCATGATAAAAATTTAATATTGATAAATTATAATAAACATGTCCATTACTTTTCTTTTTTTATCAATAAATATACTTGGTTGATAATTAGAGAACACAATGTTTATTGTAATAAAACTTGTGATCTATAACATCCAATTCTAAAAATTAAACTTTCCTTTCTCAATTGAAACAAACAACATACCCCACACTATGTTCCTAAAAATGAGGATTTTACTATTGCGTTTACATAATTTTTTAGCTATGTTTCTCTTACTTGCAGCATGAGATCATTTTCTACACGTGTTTCATGCATACCGCACAAACATTTTACCTCTGACATTTTTAATTTTTTTCCAATTTCCTTTCACCATGAACATTATCATTAGTACAGTTTTCATTTAAAATGAAGCTGTACATGGTTACTATTACTTGGAAAGCAGATCTAAAAAAAAAAAAAAAATATCTGTTTTCACTTTGAAAATTTACGATTTATAGATCTCGGATTTGGCCCTTCTTCACCTTTTATCTTACATTTGTAAATATTGTATATATAAACTTTTTTCTTATTTCTCCAATGTTATTTCTTTCATGCAATTTCATAATCCACCAACATTGTATAAGATTCAATTCCATTTGACACTTGAAAACAACTTTTTATATAGTAAACAGCATTTATTTCTTTTCAGACATATTCTTATTTTATTTTATTTCCAGTACTATGTTTTATTTCATTTTGTGGACACTCATTTAACTCTCTGGGATGCTGCAGGGAACATGTAGAGTGATATATCAAACAAGAAGTGGTACTTTATGACAATAGGTATCTAGGATTTACACATACCAGTGTTGATAGTTTGAAATATTTACAGACTAACATTTTACACAATATAAACACATGTACCTTTTTTTTCTTTTCCTTTGCTTATTTCTCGAACCTAAACTTATCATTAACTAACCCGTAACTTTGTTTACTTTGTTTTGCGTATATATTTTATATTGGGTAGAATTAACAAAACTTAATTTCGCTACCATCATTATTTTTAGTGACATGCACTGTTAACATCAATAAAATCACTGGTGACAATACTTGATACCTGTTTCGTATAAGCACCAAATAACTATCACTATTTCGATTTGCTTTTTCATGATAATATGTTCATCTTGATACATTATAATAAACATTTCCATTCACTGGTCGTTTGCTTAGCTTAGCTTTACATCATTTTTTCACAATGTTTCTCTACTTGCTTTCAGCATGAGAGCAGATCATATTCTAAACGTTTCATGCATATCACACAAACTTATAATATTTGATCAACATTTGACTAACAATTTTTTGCCAATTTCCTTCAACATTCTCATTACCATTACTACAGTTTACATTTTGTCGTTAAAATCAAGCTGTACATGTTTCCTATTACTTGGAAACCAGATTTGTAAAAATCCCATTTTTTTTTCACTCTGAGAATTTTCATTATATTTCTTTGACAAACGATTTATTTTCAATGAACTTCAGCACATGATTGTTACTGCTTTTCCCCCTTTTGTCTTATATTTGTTTTTCTTCATGCCAAATATTTTATATATCAATTTTTTGCTAATTTCTTAAATTTTATTTCTTTAATTCTTAGTCCACCAATATAGTATAAGTTTCAATTGCATTGAACGCAATGTTTTAGATAGTAAACATCAGCATATTTCACTTTTCAAGCACTTTTTCATTTTATTTCAAATACTATGTTTTATTTCATTTTGTTGACACTCATTTACCTCTCTGGGGTGCTACAAGGAACATGTAGATTGATATACCAAACATGAATTGGTGCTTTATAACAATAGGTATCTATAATTTTGCTTAATTCTCTAACCTAAACTTATCATTAACTAACCGTAAATTATGTTTTAGTTTTGTGTATATATTTTATATTGTGAAGAATAAACAAAAATTCATTTCACCACCACATTTGCACTGTTAGCATACACAAATATCACTGGTTACAATCATTGGTAGCTGTTTTTTAAAAACACCAAATAACATTCACGCTTTCCATTGGTTTTTCATGATAACAATTTAATATTGATAAATTATAATAAACATGTCCATTACATTCTCTTTTTATCAATAAATATACTTGGTTGATAATTAAAGAACACAATGTTTATTGTAATAAAACTTGTGATCTATAACATCGAATTGTATAAATTAAAGTTTCCTTTCTCAATTGAAACAAACAACATATCCCACACTAAAAATGAGGATTTTACTATTGCCTTTTAGATCATTTTTTAACAATGTTTCTCTTCTTACTTTCAGCATCAGAAAATATAATTTTCTACACGTGTTTCATGCATACCACACAAACGTATATGTGACCAACATTTTACCTCTGATACATTTTTTTCCAATTTCCTTTCACCATTGTCATTATCATTAGTACAGTTTTCGTTTTGTCTTTAAAATGAAGTTGTACATGTTTCTTAATACTTCGAAACCAAATATATCAAAAAATAATTTTTTTCACTTACAAAATTTTCATGATATTTCTTTGACAATCATATTTGTTTTTAATTGAATTCAGCATATGATTCTTACTGCTTTATCACCTTTTATCTTATATTTCTTTTTCTTCATGCCAAATATTTTAAATATCAAATTTTTGCTCATTTCTTAAATTGAATTAAAAAAATGGATTTTTTTATTCCACCAATATTGTATAAGGCTCAATTCCATTGAACACAGTGTTTTATATAGTAAACATCAGCATTTGTTTCTATTTTATTTCAAATACTGTTTCATTTCACTTTCTCGATAATCATTTACATCTTTGGGGTGCAACAGGGAACATGTAGAGTGATATATCAAACATGAATTGGAACTTTATAACAATAGGTATCTAGAATTTCCACATACCAGTGTGGATAGTTTGAAATATTTACAAACTTACAATTTACACACTATAAACAAATGTATCTTTTTTTCTTTTCTTTGCTTATTTCTCGAACCTAAACTTATCATTAACTAAACCTAAACTTTGTTTACTGCATTTTGTGTATATATTTTATAATGGGTGAAATAAACAAAACTTAATTTGGCTAATATCATTTGTAGTGGCATGCACTATTGACATATATAAAATCACAGGTGACAATCCTTGATTCCAGTTTCGTATAAGCACAAAATATCTATCATTATTTCGATTTGTTGTTCATGATAAAAATTTAATATTGATACATTGTAATAAACATTTCCATTGCTTTTATCTTTTTATCAATACATATACTTGGTTGATAATTAGAGGACACAACTAACCCTATACTTTGCTTTACTTTGTTTTGTATATATATTTTGTATTGTGTGGAATTAACAAAGATTCATATGCAGGAATCTGTTGATACATTCCAAGAATCCCAATGCGACCAACAAACTTGAAAGACTACAATTTCTTTTTACTATGACCAATAAGAAAGCTCAAGGACTAAGTTGTTGGACTCATCCGTATCACCATTTTAAATTATTGTTAACAGTAAGTTTAACATTTTAAGTACAGAATAATATTTCTTTTGACATTTATAAATTACTATTTTCTGTGACAGATGTTACTTTTTCAATATTGATTGTACCCTCTTTTGTGTTTTTAAATTTTGCATACAATAATATTAAGCACACCATACCAAGACCACAATTTCAGTATCTAATAAACTTCCTACCAAGGTCAATGTTTTCAAGTGACAACGGAGAGTATTCATGTTATGTTTCACATTTTTATGTTTTGAAATATTTTGCTGCTTAATATCAAATTCAGCAAATGAGTTCTTTCTTATGCATCAAACAATTACATTTTCTGATATTCATTCAAACTAATTATTGAAAATCAATTTCATATTTTCTTTACTAAAATATTACTATGCTTGATTTCATCAAGTGGTGCGAATCTGTTTTTTACACTAACAATGTGCACATTTTTTGAAGAATAAAGTTTTTTGTTTTTAAGGTGGTGAAGGTGATCCGGGGAGTGTTTTTTTTTTTTTTTTTTCCAAAAAAGGTACTTTTTACGAATGGGTATCCAAGAAACATTCAGTATTTTGTCAGAAATTAAGATTTTCATTGACGACTCTCAATACTATCAGAAATGACCAATCTACACAATACAAACTAACTGTTTTGTTGGCTTTTTATTCTAACTCCAAACTAACCCATAACTACATATTGCTTTTATTTTGCAAATTTGATTTCCTTTAGTTTATATTGTGTAGCTGAATCAGAAATTGATTTAACTTTTGTCATTTGTAATTAACATGCTTTCAGCGCAATTACTATAGTGTAATCACACATGATATACCAAAATAAAAACACTTCAGATAAAGTCTTCTTACATAGAATTCAGTTTCTTACATGACATCTGATGAAGTCAGTACAAACGTTACAAACTAATACTTGAAAAACAATTTGACATTTACTGTACTACAATATCATATTTGTATAGAAGTAGAAATCTGGATACCTATTCTGATACCTAATAAAAGAAAGGACACACTAAATAGAGATTAGCTGGTTTCCCGGCATAGCCCAGGATGTAATAAAGATTGACTGAAATACATGTTCTAGCTGGTTTCTAGGCGTTGCCAGGGATGTAATATAGACACATTATGTTGTATATTACCTGTTCTCTTCTCCCTAAGGTAAAACAATTTCATATACATGCTGTAAATTACCTACGCTAGGGATAAAACATGAACAATACCAGTCCTAGGGTAGATAAAACAAATAATACATAGAGATGAAAGATTCCTCTCCCCTAAGAATAAAACATATATTCAATATCTGCTTTTGTTTTTTCATTGTTTATACGGTCCCGAGCAACGCCGGGTAGCCCTGCTAGTCTATATATATAAATCCCAAATGTCTGTGAGTTTGTATGTTTGTATGTAACGCTAAAACTTTTGAAAGACACAACCAGACTTGATAAATTTGGTATCATATCGAAGCCCCGTGTCCCGGATGACAAATATCGAAATTTCACGTCAAACGGACGAGGAGAAAGGGGTAAACGTATCAGTTATCTCCAAGGGGGTCCCAAAAAAAACTGTCATTGTAATGCTTTTTATTACGTAATTCTTGAATGATCCAATGTAATTAATACGTAAAAAAAAAAAACGTTTAGTCATGTCACGTGACGTGACGTCAACGTCCACTAATGGCGAACAATTGTTAATAAAAAAATCTTTCTCCGATACTTTTGCATTTTTCTCTTCGGCTCAGTTATATCTTTTTTTTTACTTTATGCCAATGTTTCCATCGTGATTACCTGGTTAATAATATTATTTATACAAGAGTTTTAACGAAAAATGTCAGGAAAAAATGTACGGGAATAAAAAAATTCACCTTTCAAAATATTAGACGATTATAAAAATATCGTAATATTTATGTAATGTAAAATAATTAGCCATTTTGTATATTACCACGTGACCTCATACCTCTTAAGCTGGAAGGGGGGGGAGTAAAACCAACACCGTCTCTCTCTCTCACACTTACTCTCTCTCTCTCTCTCACTTTCTCTATCACCCTCTTTCTATTTTTCTATTCGTTTAAAAACGCTTAGTCATGTCACGTGACGTGACGTCACGGTTTGGTTACTATGGAAACACTTACTTTTTGTGCTGCTTCGAAAAGGAACAAAATTCAACATACACCGCTTCCTCTTCCCTCCCTCCCTCTCTCTCTCTCTCACACACACACACACACACTTTCTTCGGTGTGTTTTTGTTGTTACGTACGTATTTTTTTATATTTTTATCTCAGTAATTTTTATTATATTTAATAGCATTTTCTTTTTTTTTTTTTCATGGGAAATTATTTTTCTATTCGTTTTAAGAAAATGCTATTAAAAAATAAAAATGCGATAAATTCTGGCAACAGTTATTTATTTATGCTATTCGCAGCCGGCCGGAAGAAACGCGCATAGACATTTTGTAAACATTGTTTTTAAAAAATAAAAAATAATACTTCTATTATGTTTTAAACGACTGTAATAGTTTATTTTGGAAGTATAAAAAAAAGTCCATTAATTTGAACTTAAAGCCTGTTTGAATAAAACTTATATAAAAAAAAACCGTCACTTCCGGCAAATGGCTATGTAAACAACTGGTGGCATTTTTCGAATACATCGGTAAACACTGTATGTTTTTCGAGCTGAATAAATATGTTACATTGAATAAAAACACAAAAAATATATCCAGTTGGATAGAAAAGTAACTTATCTTGCCTTTCCTAACATTTATTTGTTATATATTTGTCTTTTGACCGTCCACTAATGGCGAGCTTTTTTTTTTTTTTAAATAAAACTAATTTTAAAATTTCAATGTTAGAAAAACAGTCCATCACATGTCAATATAAAAATTCTCTTTTTTTTTGATAAAAAGAATAAACAGTTAATAGATACAACAAAAAAGTCCATTAAGTTCAACAAACTAAACTCTTTTATTTATAATAAAACTCTTCGACAGTTTAAATGCTTTCAAAATCCTATGTAAGTATATCGTTTTTACTGTACACAGATTCGAAAAAGTTGTCATCAAACAAATATATGAATATGACAGAGTTGAATAAATATGTTACATTGATTAAAAACACTTCTTATTAGCATTTTCTTTTTATATGACAACGTTAATGTTAATGAATCTCTCTTTTAATCATTTTTATCGACTATCAGCCAAATAACCGGGGTCTAAAATTTGGGAAATTATTTTTCTATTCATTTAAAGAATATGCTATTAAAAAAGAAAAAGGCGATAAAAGTTAGACATAAACAGTAAAAAAATAGAAGATATTATTATTAAATAACAATAATTATTAAAAATAAATATTAACATTTACAATAATAAAATGAGTTAGTATTAAAAATAATTATTAAAATAAAAATGAGTTTATTATTAAAAATACATATTTTTATTATATTTAATAGCATTTTCTTTTTTTTTTTCATGGGAAATTATTTTTCTATTCGTTTTAAGAAAATGCTATTAAAAAATAAAAATGCGATAAATTCTGGCAACAGTTATTTATTTATGCTATTCGCAGCCGGCCGGAAGAAACGCGCTTAGACATTTTGTAAACATTGTTTTTAAAAAATAAAAAATAATAATTCTATTATGTTTTAAACGACTGTAATAGTTTATTTTGGAAGTATATTTCATAAGGAAAATAAACAACCCACTTTAAAAACAGAAATTACGAGTTTTATATATTTTATTCGCAGTTTTTTTTTGGGGGGGTAGTCCATTATGTCTGTAACAGTTTGTTGAAAAAGTGTAGAATTCAATTAAAAAAACAACACCGTCTTTTTTTTTTTTTTTAAATAAAACTAATTTTAAAATTTCGATGTTCGAAAAAGAGTCCATAAAGAATAAAACAGTTAATAAATACAAAAAAAAGTCCATTAATTTGAACTTAAAGCCTGTTTGAATAAAACTTATATAAAAAAAAACCGTCACTTCCGGCAAATGGCTATGTAAACAACTGGTGGCATTTTTCGAATACATCGGTAAACACTGTATGTTTTTCGAGCTGAATAAATATGTTACATTGAATAAAAACACAAAAAATATATCCAGTTGGATAGAAAAGTAACTTATCTTGCCTTTCCTAACATTTATTTGTTATATATTTGTCTTTTGACCGTCCACTAATGGCGAGTTTTTTTTTTTTTTTAAATAAAACTAATTTTAAAATTTCGATGTTAGAAAAACAGTCCATCACATGTCAATATAAAAATTCTCTTTTTGTTTGATAAAAAGAATAAACAGTTAATAGATACAACAAAAAAGTCCATTAAGTTCAACAAACTAAACTCTTTTATTTATAATAAAACTCTTCGACAGTTTAAATGCTTTCAAAATCCTATGTAAGTATATCGTTTTTACTGTACACAGATTCGAAAAAGTTGTCATCAAACAAATATATGAATATGACAGAGTTGAATAAATATGTTACATTGATTAAAAACACTTCTTATTAGCATTTTCTTTTTATATGACAACGTTAATGTTCATGAATCTCTCTTTTAATCATTTTTATCGACTATCAGCCAAATAACCGGGGTCTAAAATTTGGGAAATTATTTTTCTATATTTTTCTATTCATTTAAAGAATATGCTATTAAAAAAGAAAAAGTCGATAAAAGTTAGACATAAACAGTAAAAAAATAGAAGATATTATTATTAAATAACAATAATTATTAAAAATAAATATTAACATTTACAATAATAAAATGAGTTAGTATTAAAAATAATTATTAAAATAAAAATGAGTTTATTATTAAAAATACATATTAATATTCAAATAAAATTGTTTTTATTATTAAAAATAAATATTAATATTTAAAGTAGAATAAAATGTGTTTATTATTATAAATAAATATTAATATTTAAAATAATATGTGTTTATTATTAAAAATAAATATTAATATTTAAAATAATATAATGTGTTTATTATTACAAATAAATATTAATATTAAAATAAAATGTGTTTATTATTAAAAATAAATATTAAGGAAGGTCAACAGGTGGAGGAAAAATAGTCAATGCAGGTCATACCACCTGACCAGCTAAAATCGCCTTTTTATATAAGGCAGACAGTCAGACTATTTGCCTTGAGGGCGGGCTAAGCCCTCCTACCCCCCCCCCCCAAAGCTGAGAGCTGGGGAAACTTCTCTCAGAAGGGGTATGGGAGGACAGGGAGACCTTCCCTCTTTCAACTAAGAGATAGATATCCTTTTGTATGGTTGATTGACCCCCCCCTGTCGGTTCCGCTTACTCCATTCGGAAAGAGATCAACCTTACACAAAAAAAAAAAAAAAAATATGGGGACAGGGAAGCCTTCCCGGGCCCCCTTTCTGGGAGGAGAAGTTCCCCGGCTCCTACCTTTTTGGGAGTGCTCAGCCCGTCCTCCAGTCAACCACAATATTTGAAGAATAAAGATATTTTTGTTTTTGTGTTTTAGGTGGTGAAGGTGATCTGGGGAGTGTTTTTTTTTTTCACAAAAAAGGTACTTTTTACGAATGGGTATCCAAGAAAATTACAGTATTTTGTCAGAAATTAAGATTTTCATTGACCACTCTCAATACTATCAGAAATGAACAAAGTTAATTAAACAGTCTACACAATATAAACTAACTGTTTTGTTGGCTTTTTATTCTAACTCCAAACTAACCCATAACTACATTTTTCTTTTATTTTGCAAATTTGATTTCCTTTAGTTTATATTGTGTAGCTGAATCAGAAATTGATTTATCTTTTGTCATTTGTAGTTAACATGCTATCAGCGCAATTACTACAGTGTAATCACACATGATCTACCAAAATAAAAACACTTCAGATAAAGTCTTAAATAGAATTCAGTTCCTTACATGACATCTGATGAAGTCAGTACAAACGTTACAAACTAATACTTGAAAAACAATTTGACATTTACTGTACTACAATATCACATTTCTATAGAAGTAGAAATCTGGATACCTATTCTGATACCTAATAAAAGAAAGGACACTCTTTGGGGCGGATTTTGATGATAACAAGTCACTAATTAGAAATTATAATAAACATTGAAATAATTTAAGAATTTTACCCAAATAAAATTACTTGGTAATCACCCAATTTCTGCCACAAAATTTTAATTGGCAAAACTCATAAGCATAAAATATATATTTTCTAATTTCATCTTTTTTTTTTTACATAATCTGGTTTGATGTTTTCCTAAATATTCAAATCACTATATTTTGCTGCTTAATATTAAATACAGCAAATGAGTTATTTTTATGCATCAAACAATTACATTTTCTCATTCATCCAAACTAATCACTGAACATCAATTTCATATTGTCTTCACTAAAATATTACTGTGCTTGATGTCATCAAGTAGAGCAGATCATTTTTTTTTACATTTGTTTACACATTTTTTACAAATGTTTTTGAGAGTCCATACAAAGTTATAAGTGTTCAACATTTTTTTTCATTTGAATATATTTTGTCTAAGATTCTTAGCCTATGTCATTGCATACCAATTTGTTTCTTGAAAGTTAAGTTCACTGTAAAAACATCTGATACACCAAAATCCCTGATACCTGTTTCTTATAAGCGCCAAATAACTATCACTATTTCGATTTGTGTTTCATGAGAACAATTCAATATTGATACATTATAAGAAACATTTCCAGTGCTTTTCTCTTTTTAGCAATAGTTGGTTGATAATTAGAGGACACAACTAACCCTATACTATGCTTTACTTTGTTTTGTATATATATTTTGTATTGTGTGGAATTAACAAAGATTCATATGCAGGAATCTGTTGATACATTCCAAGAATCCCAATGCGACCAACAAACTTGAAAGACTACAATTTCTTTTTACTATGACCAATAAGAAAGCTCAAGGACTAAGTTGTTGGACTCATCCTGATCACCATTTTAAATTATTGTTAACAGTAAGTTTAACATTTTAAGTACAGAATAATATTCCTTTTGATATTTATAAATTACTATTTTCTGTGACAGATGTTACTTTTTCAATATTGATTGTACCCTCTTTTGTGTTTTTAAATTTGGCATACAATAATATTAAGCACACCATACCAAGACCACTATTTGAGCATCTAATAAACTGCCTACCAAGACCAATGTTTGCAAGTGACAATGGAGAGTATTCATGTTATGTTTCACATTTTTATGTTTTAAAATATTTTGCTGCTTAATATTCAGCAGATGTTTACTTTGTTTTGTGTATATACTTTATATTAGGTAGAATAAACAAAACTTAATTTCGCTACCATCATTATTTGTAGTGACATGCACTGTTAACATAAATAAAATCACTGGTGACAATCCCTGATACCTGTTTCGTATAAGCACCAAATAACTATGATAATGTGTTATTGTTGATACATTATAATAAACATTTCCATTGACTGGTCGTTTGCTTAGCTTAGGTTTACATCATTTTTTCACAATGTTTCTCTACTTGCTTTCAGCATGAGAGCAGATCATATTCTGCACATGTTTCATGCATATCACAAAAACTTATAATATTTGATCAACATTTGACTAACAATTTTACAAAAAAGACCTACCACCTTAAGGGGGGTAAAGGTAAGGCTCCCCACATAACCATAAAAGAAAGCCGCCCCCCCCCATACAGTGGGAAAGAGCTCCCTTCCCATTCTGGGGCAGAGAAGGGGCAAGGAAAACTCTTAAACATAAATGGTCAACGGAGGGTATACACCCTGGGAAACTAAAAGTCTATATGGAATCTGCATAAATTAAAATATCCTGTTTAAGCGTATTGTATGACAGGGAGGGAAGGTCAACAGGTGGAAGAAAAATGGTCTACGCAGAGCATACCGCCTGACAAGCTAAAATCGCCTTTTTATATACGGCAGAAAATCAGACTCTGATTGCCTGGACGGCGGGCTGAGCAATGAATGTGGAAGCCGGGGAACTTCTCTCAGAAGGAGGATGGGAGGCCCACGGAGCCTTCGCTCTCCTCCTAAGAGAGGGATATCCTCTTACTCCCTTTGGAAAGAGATCAACCTTACACAAAACAAAAAATATGGGAAGAGAAGCCTTCCCGGGGCCCCCCTCCCCCTTCTGGGAGGAGAAGTTCCCTGGCTCCAACCTTTTTTTTGGGGGGGGGGCCTAAGCCTGTCCTCCAGGCAACCAAATGAAAAAGAAATTTACCCATCCCACCTTTGTAGGAAGTGTGCTCAGCCCACCTTCTGAGCCACTGTGAAAGTTTCCTTCCACCAAAAGGGAAGGGAACGAGGAAGGAAAAGTCTCTGAGAATCTTCATGCAATTTCTTTGACAAAGAAACTGTTTTCACTTGATTCCACACAAAATTTTTATTGCTTTTTCATCTATTGTCTTATATTAGGATTTCTTTATGCATGTTATTTTATTTAAGAGTACTAAATAGCTTTTCAGTTTCTTGAGACTCTTTCAACTGTCTGGATTCTGCAGCAACGTTGTGGAGTGATATGTAAAACATAAATTGGTACTTTATAACAATAGGTATGTAGAATTCTAACTCGCCAGTGTTGATCGTTTCAATTATTTACAAATTCACCAGGTCCTGGATATGACCATAAACTGTATCCAAACATGGGGCTTTGTGAAGTATGAAGCCACCATTTAATTGCTATTGCTACCAGGTCCACTCTGATCTGGAGTAGTAGTACCTGTTAGGGTCCCAATTATGAGTTAAATTCATTGACCACTCTCAATACTATCAGAAATGAACAAAGTTAATTAAACAGTCTACACAATATAAACTAACTGTTTTGTTGGCTTTTTATTCTAACTCCAAACTAACCCATAACTACATTTTTCTTTTATTTTGCAAATTTGATTTCCTTTAGTTTATATTGTGTAGCTGAATCAGAAATTGATTTATCTTTTGTCATTTGTAGTTAACATGCTATCAGCGCAATTACTACAGTGTAATCACACATGATCTACCAAAATAAAAACACTTCAGATAAAGTCTTAAATAGAATTCAGTTCCTTACATGACATCTGATGAAGTCAGTACAAACGTTACAAACTAATACTTGAAAAACAATTTGACATTTACTGTACTACAATATCACATTTCTATAGAAGTAGAAATCTGGATACCTATTCTGATACCTAATAAAAGAAAGGACACTCTTTGGGGCGGATTTTGATGATAACAAGTCACTAATTAGAAATTATAATAAACATTGAAATAATTTAAGAATTTTACCCAAATAAAATTACTTGGTAATCACCCAATTTCTGCCACAAAATTTTAATTGGCAAAACTCATAAGCATAAAATATATATTTTCTAATTTCATCTTTTTTTTTTTACATAATCTGGTTTGATGTTTTCCTAAATATTCAAATCACTATATTTTGCTGCTTAATATTAAATACAGCAAATGAGTTATTTTTATGCATCAAACAATTACATTTTCTCATTCATCCAAACTAATCACTGAACATCAATTTCATATTGTCTTCACTAAAATATTACTGTGCTTGATGTCATCAAGTAGAGCAGATCATTTTTTTTTACATTTGTTTACACATTTTTTACAAATGTTTTTGAGAGTCCATACAAAGTTATAAGTGTTCAACATTTTTTTTCATTTGAATATATTTTGTCTAAGATTCTTAGCCTATGTCATTGCATACCAATTTGTTTCTTGAAAGTTAAGTTCACTGTAAAAACATCTGATACACCAAAATCCCTGATACCTGTTTCTTATAAGCGCCAAATAACTATCACTATTTCGATTTGTGTTTCATGAGAACAATTCAATATTGATACATTATAAGAAACATTTCCAGTGCTTTTCTCTTTTTAGCAATAGTTGGTTGATAATTAGAGGACACAACTAACCCTATACTATGCTTTACTTTGTTTTGTATATATATTTTGTATTGTGTGGAATTAACAAAGATTCATATGCAGGAATCTGTTGATACATTCCAAGAATCCCAATGCGACCAACAAACTTGAAAGACTACAATTTCTTTTTACTATGACCAATAAGAAAGCTCAAGGACTAAGTTGTTGGACTCATCCTGATCACCATTTTAAATTATTGTTAACAGTAAGTTTAACATTTTAAGTACAGAATAATATTCCTTTTGATATTTATAAATTACTATTTTCTGTGACAGATGTTACTTTTTCAATATTGATTGTACCCTCTTTTGTGTTTTTAAATTTGGCATACAATAATATTAAGCACACCATACCAAGACCACTATTTGAGCATCTAATAAACTGCCTACCAAGACCAATGTTTTCAAGTGACAATGGAGAGTATTCATGTTATGTTTCACATTTTTATGTTTTAAAATATTTTGCTGCTTAATATTCAGCAGATGTTTACTTTGTTTTGTGTATATACTTTATATTAGGTAGAATAAACAAAACTTAATTTCGCTACCATCATTATTTGTAGTGACATGCACTGTTAACATAAATAAAATCACTGGTGACAATCCCTGATACCTGTTTCGTATAAGCACCAAATAACTATGATAATGTGTTATTGTTGATACATTATAATAAACATTTCCATTGACTGGTCGTTTGCTTAGCTTAGGTTTACATCATTTTTTCACAATGTTTCTCTACTTGCTTTCAGCATGAGAGCAGATCATATTCTGCACATGTTTCATGCATATCACAAAAACTTATAATATTTGATCAACATTTGACTAACAATTTTACAAAAAAGACCTACCACCTTAAGGGGGGTAAAGGTAAGGCTCCCCACATAACCATAAAAGAAAGCCCCCCCCCCCCATACAGTGGGAAAGAGCTCCCTTCCCATTCTGGGGCAGAGAAGGGGCAAGGAAAACTCTTAAACATAAATGGTCAACGGAGGGTATACACCCTGGGAAACTAAAAGTCTATATGGAATCTGCATAAATTAAAATATCCTGTTTAAGCGTATTGTATGACAGGGAGGGAAGGTCAACAGGTGGAAGAAAAATGGTCTACGCAGAGCATACCGCCTGACAAGCTAAAATCGCCTTTTTATATACGGCAGAAAATCAGACTCTGATTGCCTGGACGGCGGGCTGAGCAATGAATGTGGAAGCCGGGGAACTTCTCTCAGAAGGAGGATGGGAGGCCCACGGAGCCTTCGCTCTCCTCCTAAGAGAGGGATATCCTCTTACTCCCTTTGGAAAGAGATCAACCTTACACAAAACAAAAAATATGGGAAGAGAAGCCTTCCCGGGGCCCCCCTCCCCCTTCTGGGAGGAGAAGTTCCCTGGCTCCAACCTTTTTTTTGGGGGGGGGGCCTAAGCCTGTCCTCCAGGCAACCAAATGAAAAAGAAATTTACCCATCCCACCTTTGTAGGAAGTGTGCTCAGCCCACCTTCTGAGCCACTGTGAAAGTTTCCTTCCACCAAAAGGGAAGGGAACGAGGAAGGAAAAGTCTCTGAGAATCTTCATGCAATTTCTTTGACAAAGAAACTGTTTTCACTTGATTCCACACAAAATTTTTATTGCTTTTTCATCTATTGTCTTATATTAGGATTTCTTTATGCATGTTATTTTATTTAAGAGTACTAAATAGCTTTTCAGTTTCTTGAGACTCTTTCAACTGTCTGGATTCTGCAGCAACGTTGTGGAGTGATATGTAAAACATAAATTGGTACTTTATAACAATAGGTATGTAGAATTCTAACTCGCCAGTGTTGATCGTTTCAATTATTTACAAATTCACCAGGTCCTGGATATGACCATAAACTGTATCCAAACATGGGGCTTTGTGAAGTATGAAGCCACCATTTAATTGCTATTGCTACCAGGTCCACTCTGATCTGGAGTAGTAGTACCTGTTAGGGTCCCAATTATGAGTTAAATAGAAACCAACATTAAATAAACAAATATATTCTAGGAAAAAAAAATGTCACTAGATTGGGCATGAAATAACCTGATATAGTGTTGATATGTCATAAAACAAAATGAACCAACAAATTCACCAATCGACACAATATCAACAAATGTATCTTTCTTTTCCTTATTCTGTGCTTATTTCTTGGTACTAAGCTTATCATTAACTAACCCTGACATTTCTTTTACTTTGTTTTGTGTATATATTTTATTTTGTGTAGAATAACCAAAAAGACATTTAGCTACCACATTTGCAGCGAAATGTTAGCATACATAAAATCACTGGTGACAACCCATGATGTTTTTTCTTATGAACACGAAATAACCAACACGCTTTCCATTGGTTTTTCATGATAACAATTTAATATTGATAAATTATAATAAACATGTCCATTACTTTTCTTTTTTTATCAATAAATATACTTGGTTGATAATTAGAGAACACAATGTTTATTGTAATAAAACTTGTGATCTATAACATCCAATTCTAAAAATTAAACTTTCCTTTCTCAATTGAAACAAACAACATACCCCACACTATGTTCCTAAAAATGAGGATTTTACTATTGCGTTTACATAATTTTTTAGCTATGTTTCTCTTACTTTCAGCATGAGATCATTTTCTACACGTGTTTCATGCATACCACACAAACATTTTACCTCTGACATTTTTAATCTTTTTCCAATTTCCTTTCACCATGAACATTATCATTAGTACAGTTTTCATTTAAAATGAAGCTGTACATGGTTACTATTACTTGGAAAGCAGATCTAAAAAAAAAAAAAAAATATCTGTTTTCACTTTGAAAATTTACGATTTATAGATCTCGGATTTGGCCCTTCTTCACCTTTTATCTTACATTTGTAAATATTGTATATATAAACTTTTTTCTTATTTCTCCAATGTTATTTCATTCATGCAATTTCATAATCCACCAACATTGTATAAGATTCAATTCCATTTGACACTTGAAAACAACTTTTTATATAGTAAACAGCATTTATTTCTTTTCAGACATATTCTTATTTTATTTTATTTCCAGTACTATGTTTTATTTCATTTTGTGGACACTCATTTAACTCTCTGGGATGCTGCAGGGAACATGTAGAGTAATATATCAAACAAGAAGTGGTACTTTATGACAATAGGTATCTAGGATTTACACATACCAGTGTTGATAGTTTGAAATATTTACAGACTAACATTTTACACAATATAAACACATGTACCTTTTTTTTCTTTTCCTTTGCTTATTTCTCGAACCTAAACTTATCATTAACTAACCCGTAACTTTGTTTACTTTGTTTTGCGTATATATTTTATATTGGGTAGAATTAACAAAACTTAATTTCGCTACCATCATTATTTTTAGTGACATGCACTGTTAACATCAATAAAATCACTGGTGACAATACTTGATACCTGTTTCGTATAAGCACCAAATAACTATCACTATTTCGATTTGCTTTTTCATGATAATATGTTCATCTTGATACATTATAATAAACATTTCCATTCACTGGTCGTTTGCTTAGCTTAGCTTTACATCATTTTTTCACAATGTTTCTCTACTTGCTTTCAGCATGAGAGCAGATCATATTCTAAACGTTTCATGCATATCACACAAACTTATAATATTTGATCAACATTTGACTAACAATTTTTTGCCAATTTCCTTCAACATTCTCATTACCATTACTACAGTTTACATTTTGTCGTTAAAATGAAGCTGTACATGTTTCCTATTACTTGGAAACCAGATTTGTAAAAATCCCATTTTTTTTTCACTCTGAGAATTTTCATTATATTTCTTTGACAAACGATTTATTTTCAATGAACTTCAGCACATGATTGTTACTGCTTTTCCCCCTTTTGTCTTATATTTGTTTTTCTTCATGCCAAATATTTTATATATCAATTTTTTGCTAATTTCTTAAATTTTATTTCTTTAATTCTTAGTCCACCAATATAGTATAAGTTTCAATTGCATTGAACGCAATGTTTTAGATAGTAAACATCAGCATATTTCACTTTTCAAGCACTTTTTCATTTTATTTCAAATACTATGTTTTATTTCATTTTGTTGACACTCATTTACCTCTCTGGGGTGCTACAAGGAACATGTAGATTGATATACCAAACATGAATTGGTGCTTTATAACAATAGGTATCTATAATTTTGCTTAATTCTCTAACCTAAACTTATCATTAACTAACCGTAAATTATGTTTTAGTTTTGTGTATATATTTTATATTGTGAAGAATAAACAAAAATTCATTTCACCACCACATTTGCACTGTTAGCATACACAAATATCACTGGTTACAATCATTGGTAGCTGTTTTTTAAAAACACCAAATAACATTCACGCTTTCCATTGGTTTTTCATGATAACAATTTAATATTGATAAATTATAATAAACATGTCCATTACATTCTCTTTTTATCAATAAATATACTTGGTTGATAATTAAAGAACACAATGTTTATTGTAATAAAACTTGTGATCTATAACATCGAATTGTATAAATTAAAGTTTCCTTTCTCAATTGAAACAAACAACATATCCCACACTAAAAATGAGGATTTTACTATTGCCTTTTAGATCATTTTTTAACAATGTTTCTCTTCTTACTTTCAGCATCAGAAAATATAATTTTCTACACGTGTTTCATGCATACCACACAAACGTATATGTGACCAACATTTTACCTCTGATACATTTTTTTCCAATTTCCTTTCACCATTGTCATTATCATTAGTACAGTTTTCGTTTTGTCTTTAACATGAAGTTGTACATGTTTCTTAATACTTCGAAACCAAATATATCAAAAAATAATTTTTTTCACTTACAAAATTTTCATGATATTTCTTTGACAATCATATTTGTTTTTAATTGAATTCAGCATATGATTCTTACTGCTTTATCACCTTTTATCTTATATTTCTTTTTCTTCATGCCAAATATTTTAAATATCAAATTTTTGCTCATTTCTTAAATTGAATTAAAAAAATGGATTTTTTTATTCCACCAATATTGTATAAGGCTCAATTCCATTGAACACAGTGTTTTATATAGTAAACATCAGCATTTGTTTCTATTTTATTTCAAATACTGTTTCATTTCACTTTCTCGATAATCATTTACATCTTTGGGGTGCAACAGGGAACATGTAGAGTGATATATCAAACATGAATTGGAACTTTATAACAATAGGTATCTAGAATTTCCACATACCAGTGTGGATAGTTTTAAATATTTACAAACTTACAATTTACACACTATAAACAAATGTATCTTTTTTTCTTTTCTTTGCTTATTTCTCGAACCTAAACTTATCATTAAGTAAACCTAAACTTTGTTTACTGCATTTTGTGTATATATTTTATAATGGGTGAAATAAACAAAACTTAATTTGGCTAATATCATTTGTAGTGGCATGCACTATTGACATATATAAAATCACAGGTGACAATCCTTGATTCCAGTTTCGTATAAGCACAAAATATCTATCATTATTTCGATTTGTTGTTCATGATAAAAATTTAATATTGATACATTGTAATAAACATTTCAATTGCTTTTATCTTTTTATCAATACATATACTTGGTTGATAATTAGAGGACACAACTAACCCTATACTTTGCTTTACTTTGTTTTGTATATATATTTTGTATTGTGTGGAATTAACAAAGATTCATATGCAGGAATCTGTTGATACATTCCAAGAATCCCAATGCGACCAACAAACTTGAAAGACTACAATTTCTTTTTACTATGACCAATAAGAAAGCTCAAGGACTAAGTTGTTGGACTCATCCTGATCACCATTTTAAATTATTGTTAACAGTAAGTTTAACATTTTAAGTACAGAATAATATTTCTTTTGATATTTATAAATTACTATTTTCTGTGACAGATGTTACTTTTTCAATATTGATTGTACCCTCTTTTGTGTTTTTACAATTTGCATACAATAATATTAAGCACACCATACCAAGACCACTATTTCACCATCTAATAAACTGCCTACCAAGACCAATGTTTTCAAGTGACAATGGAGAGTATTCATGTTATGTTTCACACTTTTATGTTTTGAAATATTTTGCTGCTTAATATCAAATTCAGCAGATGAGTTCTTTCTTATGCATCAAACAATTACATTTTCTGATATTCATTCAAACTAATTATTGAAAATCAATTTCATATTTTCTTTACTAAAATATTACTATGCTTGATTTCATCAAGTGGTGCGAATCTGTTTTTTACACTAACAATGTGCACATTTTTTGAAGAATAAAGTTGTTTTTTTTTAAGGTGGTGAAGGTGATCCGGGGAGTGTTTTTTTTTTTTTTCCAAAAAAGGTACTTTTTACGAATGGGTATCCAAGAAACATTCAGTATTTTGTCAGAAATTAAGATTTTCATTGACGACTCTCAATACTATCAGAAATGACCAATCTACACAATACAAACTAACTGTTTTGTTGGCTTTTTATTCTAACTCCAAACTAACCCATAACTACATATTGCTTTTATTTTGCAAATTTGATTTCCTTTAGTTTATATTGTGTAGCTGAATCAGAAATTGATTTAACTTTTGTCATTGGTAATTAACATGCTTTCAGCGCAATTACTACAGTGTAATCACACATGATATACCAAAATAAAAACACTTCAGATAAAGTCTTCTTACATAGAATTCAGTTTCTTACATGACATCTGATGAAGTCAGTACAAACGTTACAAACTAATACTTGAAAAACAATTTGACATTTACTGTACTACAATATCATATTTGTATAGAAGTAGAAATCTGGATACCTATTCTGATACCTAATAAAAGAAAGGACACTCTTTGGGGCGGATTTTGATGATAACAAGTCACTAATAAGAAATTATAATAAACATTGAAATAATTTAAGAATTTTACCAAAATAAAATTGCATGGTAATCACCCAATTTCTGCCACAAAATTTTAATTGGCAAAACTCATAAACAGAAAATATATATTTTCTAATTTCATCTTTTTTTTTTACATAATCTGATTTGATGTTTTCCTAAATATTCAAATCACTATTTTTTTGCTGCTTAATATCAAATACAGCAAATGAGTTATTTTTTATGCATCATACAATTACATTTTCTCATTCATCCAAACTAATCACTGAACATCAATTTCATATTTTCTTCACTAAAATATTACTGTGCT
Source organism: Euprymna scolopes (assembly GCF_053919585.1). Lineage (NCBI taxonomy): Eukaryota > Metazoa > Mollusca > Cephalopoda > Sepiida > Sepiolidae > Euprymna > Euprymna scolopes. The sequence continues at coordinate 34,001,202 of NC_136506.1, forward strand.
TGATGTCATCAAGTAGAGCGGATCATTTTTTTTTCATTTGTTCACACATTTTTCCAATTTATATATATTTTGTCTAAGATTCCTAGCCTATGTCATTGCATACCAATCTGTTTATTAAAAGTTAAGGTTCACTGTAAACACATACGTTACACCAAAATAAAAACGCTTCAGATAATGTCTTGATATTCAATTAAGTTTCTCACATGACATCTTATGAAGTTAGTAGAAATGTTACAGACTTTTGAATCTCAAACACTTTCAATACTGTGCACTGATATTTTCTTTTTTGGAATATAAGCACATTCATGATTTTTTTTACAAACGCCAACAAATGTCACATTTTGTAGCAATGTACTGAAACAATTATAAAAATAGGTATCTAGGAAAAGGCCACTACATATGTTATAAATTCCAAATTTCCACAACCTGGCAAATACTGGTACACGCTAGCAAATTTAGATTTGTAATTACAGAATATGATTCTAATTTTTTCCTTTGCTCTTTATTCTAACACTACACTAAGTTTACTGTTTTATTTCGCTACAGTTGATATTGTGTAGAACAATAAGAAAATCATAGTGAACAATGCATTCAACAAAATTTCACACACATTTCTAGATACCTATATCTAATAAGTTCAAAAGAAAGGACACACTTAGGGAGGTATTTTGGTGGTCAAGTCACTAAATAGAGATTAGCTGGTTTCCCGGCATAGCCCAAGATGTAATAAAGATTGACTGAAATACATGTTCTAGCTGGTTTCTAGGCGTTGCCAGGGATGTAATATAGACACATTATGTTGTATATTACCTGTTCTCTTCTCCCTAAGGTAAAACAATTTCATGTACATGCTGTAAATTACCTACACTAGGGATAAAACATGAACAATACCAGTCCTAGGGTAGATAAAACAAATAATACATAGAGATGAAAGATTCCTCTCCCCTAAGAATAAAACATATATTCAATATCTGCTTTTGTTTTTTCATTGTTTATACGGTCCCGAGCAACGCCGGGTAGCCCTGCTAGTCTATATATATAAATCCCAAATGTCTGTGAGTTTGTATGTTTGTATGTAACGCTAAAACTTTTGAAAGACACAACCAGACTTGATAAATTTGGTATCATATCGAAGCCCCGTGTCCCGGATGACAAATATCGAAATTTCACGTCAAACGGACGAGGAGAAAGGGGTAAACGTATCAGTTATCTCCAAGGGGGTCCCAAAAAAAACTGTCATTGTAATGCTTTTTATTACGTAATTCTTGAATGATCCAATGTAATTCATACGTAAAAAAAAAAAAAGCTTAGTCATGTCACGTGACGTGACGTCAACGTCCACTAATGGCGAACAATTGTTAATAAAAAAATCTTTCTCCGATACTTTTGCATTTTTCTCTTCGGCTCAGTTATATCTTTTTTTTTACTTTATGCCAATGTTTCCATCGTTATTACCTGGTTAAAATATTATTTATACAAGAGTTTTAACGAAAAATGTCAGGAAAAAATGTACGGGATTAAAAAAATTCACCTTTCAAAATATTAGACGATTATAAAAATATCGTAATATTTATGTAATGTAAAATAATTAGCCATTTTGTATATTACCACGTGACCTCATACCTCTTAAGCTGGAAGGGGGGGGGAGTAAAACCAACACCGTCTCTCTCTCTCTCACACTTACTCTCTCTCTCTCTCACTTTCTCTATCACCCTCTTTCTATTTTTCTATTCGTTTAAAAACGCTTAGTCATGTCACGTGACGTGACGTCACGGTTTGGTTACTATGGAAACACTTACTTTTTGTGCTGCTTCGAAAAGGAACAAAATTCAACATACACCGCTTCCTCTTCCCTCCCTCCCTCTCTCTCTCTCTCTCTCTCTCTCTCTCACACACACACACACTTTCTTCGGTGTGTTTTTGTTGTTACGTACGTATTTTTTTATATTTTTATCTCAGTAATTTTTATTATATTTAATAGCATTTTCTTTTTTTTTTTTTCATGGGAAATTATTTTTCTATTCGTTTTAAGAAAATGCTATTAAAAAATAAAAATGCGATAAATTCTGGCAACAGTTATTTATTTATGATATTCGCAGCCGGCCGGAATAAACGCGCTTAGACATTTTGTAAACATTGTTTTTAAAAAATAAAAAATAATACTTCTATTATGTTTTAAACGACTGTAATAGTTTATTTTGGAAGTATATTTCATAAGGAAAATAAACAACCCACTTTAAAAACAGAAATTACGAGTTTTATATATTTTATTCGCAGTTTTTTTTGGGGGGGTAGTCCATTATGTCTAACAGTTTGTTGAAAAAGTGTAGAATTCAATTAAAAAAACAACACCGTCTTTTTTTTTTTTTTTAAATAAAACTAAAAACTTTATTTTTAAAATTTCGATGTTTGACAAACAGTCCATTATGTCTGTAACAGTTTGTTGAAAAAGTGTAGAATTCAATTAAAAAAACAACACCGTCTTTTTTTTTTTTTTTAAATAAAACTAATTTTAAAATTTCGATGTTCGAAAAAGAGTCCATAAAGAATAAAACAGTTAATAAATACAAAAAAAAGTCCATTAATTTGAACTTAAAGCCTGTTTGAATAAAACTTATATATAAAAAAAACCGTCACTTCCGGCAAATGGCTATGTAAACAACTGGTGGCATTTTTCGAATACATCGGTAAACACTGTATGTTTTTCGAGCTGAATAAATATGTTACATTGAATAAAAACACAAAAAATATATCCAGTTGGATAGAAAAGTAACTTATCTTGCCTTTCCTAACATTTATTTGTTATATATTTGTCTTTTGACCGTCCACTAATGGCGAGTTTTTTTTTTTTTTAAATAAAACTAATTTTAAAATTTCGATGTTAGAAAAACAGTCCATCACATGTCAATATAAAAATTCTCTTTTTGTTTGATAAAAAGAATAAACAGTTAATAGATACAACAAAAAAGTCCATTAAGTTCAACAAACTAAACTCTTTTATTTATAATAAAACTCTTCGACAGTTTAAATGCTTTCAAAATCCTATGTAAGTATATCGTTTTTACTGTACACAGATTCGAAAAAGTTGTCATCAAACAAATATATGACAGAATTGAATAAATATGTTACATTGATTAAAAACACTTCTTATTAGCATTTTCTCAGTCCATCAGTATCACATGTCAATATAAAAATTCTCTTTTTGTTTGATAAAAAGAATAAACAGTTAATAGATACAACAAAAAAGTCCATTAAGTTCAACAAACTAAACTCTTTTATTTATAATAAAACTCTTCGACAGTTTAAATGCTTTCAAAATCCTATGTAAGTATATCGTTTTTACTGTACACAGATTCGAAAAAGTTGTCATCAAACAAATATATGACAGAGTTGAATAAATATGTTACATTGATTAAAAACACTTCTTATTAGCATTTTCTCAGTCCATCACATGTCAATATAAAAATTCTCTTTTTGTTTGATAAAAAGAATAAACAGTTAATAGATACAACAAAAAAGTCCATTAAGTTCAACAAACTAAACTCTTTTATTTATAATAAAACTCTTCGACAGTTTAAATGCTTTCAAAATCCTATGTAAGTATATCGTTTTTACTGTACACAGATTCGAAAAAGTTGTCATCAAACAAATATATGACAGAGTTGAATAAATATGTTACATTGATTAAAAACACTTCTTATTAGCATTTTCTTTTTATATGACAACGTTAATGTTCATGAATCTCTCTTTTAATCATTTTTATCGACTATCAGCCAAATAACCGGGGTCTAAAATTTGGGAAATTATTTTTCTATTCATTTAAAGAATATGCTATTAAAAAAGAAAAAGTCGATAAAAGTTAGACATAAACAGTAAAAAAATAGAAGATATTATTATTAAATAACAATAATTATTAAAAATAAATATTAACATTTACAATAATAAAATGAGTTAGTATTAAAAATAATTATTAAAATAAAAATGAGTTTATTATTAAAAATACATATTAATATTCAAATAAAATTGTTTTTATTATTAAAAATAAATATTAATATTTAAAGTAGAATAAAATGTGTTTATTATTATAAATAAATATTAATATTTAAAATAATATGTGTTTATTATTAAAAATAAATATTAATATTTAAAATAATATAATGTGTTTATTATTACAAATAAATATTAATATTAAAATAAAATGTGTTTATTATTAAAAATAAATATTAAGGAAGGTCAACAGGTGGAGGAAAAATAGTCAATGCAGGTCATACCACCTGACCAGCTAAAATCGCCTTTTTATATAAGGCAGACAGTCAGACTATTTGCCTTGAGGGCGGGCTAAGCCCTCCTACCACCCCACCCCACCCCACCCCAAAGCTGAGAGCTGGGGAAACTTCTCTCAGAAGGGGTATGGGAGGACAGGGAGACCTTCCCTCTTTCAACTAAGAGATAGATATCCTTTTGACCCCCCCCCCTGTCGGTTCCGCTTACTCCATTCAGAAAGAGATCAACCTTACATAAAAAAAAAAAAAAATATGGGGACAGGGAAGCCTTCCCGGGCCCCCTTTCTGGGAGGAGAAGTTCCCCGGCTCCTACCTTTTTGGGAGTGCTCAGCCCGCCCTCCAGTCAACAACAATATTTGAAGAATAAAGATATTTTTGTTTTTGTGTTTTAGGTGGTGAAGGTGATCTGGGGAGTGTTTTTTTTTTCACAAAAAAGGTACTTTTTACGAATGGGTATCCAAGAAAATTACAGTATTTTGTCAGAAATTAAGGTTTTCATTGACCACTCTCAATACTATCAGAAATGAACAAAGTTAATTAAACAGTCTACACAATATAAACTAACTGTTTTGTTGGCTTTTTATTCTAACTCCAAACTAACCCATAACTACATTTTTCTTTTATTTTGCAAATTTTATTTCCTTTAATTTATATTGTGTAGCTGAATCAGAAATTGATTTATCTTTTGTCATTTGTAGTTAACATGCTATCAGCGCAATTACTACAGTGTAATCACACATGATCTACCAAAATAAAAACACTTCAGATAAAGTCTTAAATAGAATTCAGTTCCTTACATGACATCTGATGAAGTCAGTACAAACGTTACAAACTAATACTTGAAAAACAATTTGACATTTACTGTACTACAATATCACATTTGTATAGAAGTAGAAATCTGGATACCTATTCTGATACCTAATAAAAGAAAGGACACTCTTTGGGGCGGATTTTGATGATAACAAGTCACTAATTAGAAATTATAATAAACATTGAAATAATTGAAGAATTTTACCAAAATAAAATTACTTGGTAATCACCCAATTTCTGCCACAAAATTTTAATTGGCAAAACTCATAAGCATAAAATATATATTTTCTAATTTCATCTTTTTTTTTTTACATAATCTGGTTTGATGTTTTCCTAAATATTCAAATCACTATATTTTGCTGCTTAATATTAAATACAGCAAATGAGTTATTTTTATGCATCAAACAATTACATTTTCTCATTCATCCAAACTAATCACTGAACATCAATTTCATATTTTCTTCACTAAAATATTACTATGCTTGATGTCATCAAGTAGAGCGGATCATTTTTTTTTACATTTGTTTACACATTTTTTACAAATGTTTTTGAGAGTCCATACAAAGTTATAAGTGTTCAACATTTTTTTTCATTTGAATATATTTTGTCTAAGATTCTTAGCCTATGTCATTGCATACCAATTTGTTTCTTGAAAGTTAAGTTCACTGTAAAAACATCTGATACACCAAAATCCCTGATACCTGTTTCTTATAAGCGCCAAATAACTATCACTATTTCGATTTGTGTTTCATGAGAACAATTCAATATTGATACATTATAAGAAACATTTCCAGTGCTTTTCTCTTTTTAGCAATAGTTGGTTGATAATTAGAGGACACAACTAACCCTATACTATGCTTTACTTTGTTTTGTATATATATTTTGTATTGTGTGAAATTAACAAAGATTCATATGCAGGAATCTGTTGATACATTCCAAGAATCCCAATGCGACCAACAAACTTGAAAGACTACAATTTTTTTTTACTATGACCAATAAGAAAGCTCAAGGACTAAGTTGTTGGACTCATCCTGATCACCATTTTAAATTATTGTTAACAGTAAGTTTAACATTTTAAGTACAGAATAATATTCCTTTTGATATTTATAAATTACTATTTTCTGTGACAGATGTTACTTTTTCAATATTGATTGTACCCTCTTTTGTGTTTTTAAATTTTGCATACAATAATATTAAGCACACCATACCAAGACCACTATTTGAGCATCTAATAAACTGCCTACCAAGACCAATGTTTTCAAGTGACAATGGAGAGTATTCATGTTATGTTTCACATTTTTATGTTTTGAAATATTTTGCTGCTTAATATCAAATTCAGCAGATGTTTACTTTGTTTTGTGTATATACTTTATATTAGGTAGAATAAACAAAACTTAATTTCGCTACCATCATTATTTGTAGTGACATGCACTGTTAACATAAATAAAATCACTGGTGACAATCCCTGATACCTGTTTCGTATAAGCACCAAATAACTATGATAATGTGTTATTGTTGATACATTATAATAAACATTTCCATTGACTGGTCGTTTGCTTAGCTTAGGTTTACATCATTTTTTCACAATGTTTCTCTACTTGCTTTCAGCATGAGAGCAGATCATATTCTGCACATGTTTCATGCATATCACAAAAACTTATAATATTTGATCAACATTTGACTAACAATTTTACAAAAAAGACCTACCACCTTAAGGGGGTAAAGGTAAGGCTCCCCACATAACCATAAAAGAAAGCCGCCCCCCCCCATACAGTGGGAAAGAGCTCCCTTCCCATTCTGGGGCAGAGAAGGGGCAAGGAAAACTCTTAAACATAAATGGTCAACGGAGGGTATACACCCTGGGAAACTAAAAGTCTATATGGAATCTGCATAAATTAAAATATTCTGTTTAAGCGTATTGTATGACAGGGAGGGAAGGTCAACAGGTGGAAGAAAAATGGTCTACGCAGAGCATACCGCCTGACAAGCTAAAATCGCCTTTTTATATACGGCAGACAATCAGACTCTGATTGCCTGGACGGCGGGCTGAGCAATGAATGTGGAAGCCGGGGAACTTCTCTCAGAAGGAGGATGGGAGGCCCAGGGAGCCTTCGCTCTCCTCCTAAGAGAGGGATATCCTCTTACTCCCTTTGGAAAGAGATCAACCTTACACAAAACAAAAAATATGGGAAGAGAAGCCTTCTCGGGCCCCCCTCCCCCTTCTGGGAGGAGAAGTTCCCTGGCTCCAACCTTTTTTTTGGGGGGGGGGCCTAAGCCTGTCCTCCAGGCAACCAAATGAAAAAGAAATTTACCCATCCCACCTTTGTAGGAAGTGTGCTCAGCCCACCTTCTGAGCCACTGTGAAAGTTTCCTTCCACCAAAAGGGAAGGGAACGAGGAAGGAAAAGTCTCTGAGAATCTTCATGCAATTTCTTTGACAAAGAAACTGTTTTCACTTGATTCCACACAAAATTTTTATTGCTTTTTCATCTATTGTCTTATATTAGGATTTCTTTATGCATGTTATTTTATTTAAGAGTACTAAATAGCTTTTCAGTTTCTTGAGACTCTTTCAACTGTCTGGATTCTGCAGCAACGTTGTGGAGTGATATGTAAAACATAAATTGGTACTTTATAACAATAGGTATGTAGAATTCTAACTCGCCAGTGTTGATCGTTTCAATTATTTACAAATTCACCAGGTCCTGGATATGACCATAAACTGTATCCAAACATGGGGCTTTGTGAAGTGTGAAGCCACCATTTAATTGCTATTGCTACCAGGTCCACTCTGATCTGGAGTAGTAGTACCTGTTAGGGTCCCAATTATGAGTTAAATAGAAACCAACATTAAATAAACAAATATATTCTAGGAAAAAAAAATGTCACTAGATTGGGCATGAAATAACCTGATATAGTGTTGATATGTCATAAAACAAAATGAACCAACAAATTCACCAATCGACACAATATCAACAAATGTATCTTTCTTTTCCTTATTCTGTGCTTATTTCTTGGTACTAAGCTTATCATTAACTAACCCTGACATTTCTTTTACTTTGTTTTGTGTATATATTTTATTTTGTGTAGAATAACCAAAAAGACATTTAGCTACCACATTTGCAGCGAAATGTTAGCATACATAAAATCACTGGTGACAACCCATGATGTTTTTTCTTATGAACACGAAATAACCAACACGCTTTCCATTGGTTTTTCATGATAACAATTTAATATTGATAAATTATAATAAACATGTCCATTACTTTTCTTTTTTTATCAATAAATATACTTGGTTGATAATTAGAGAACACAATGTTTATTGTAATAAAACTTGTGATCTATAACATCCAATTCTAAAAATTAAACTTTCCTTTCTCAATTGAAACAAACAACATACCCCACACTATGTTCCTAAAAATGAGGATTTTACTATTGCGTTTACATAATTTTTTAGCTATGTTTCTCTTACTTTCAGCATGAGATCATTTTCTACACGTGTTTCATGCATACCACACAAACATTTTACCTCTGACATTTTTAATTTTTTTCCAATTTCCTTTCACCATGAACATTATCATTAGTACAGTTTTCATTTAAAATGAAGCTGTACATGGTTACTATTACTTGGAAAGCAGATCTAAAAATAAAAAAAAATAACTGTTTTCACTTTGAAAATTTACGATTTATAGATCTCGGATTTGGCCCTTCTTCACCTTTTATCTTACATTTGTAAATATTGTATATATAAACTTTTTTCTTATTTCTCCAATGTTATTTCATTCATGCAATTTCATAATCCACCAACATTGTATAAGATTCAATTCCATTTGACACTTGAAAACAACTTTTTATATAGTAAACAGCATTTATTTCTTTTCAGACATATTCTTATTTTATTTTATTTCCAGTACTATGTTTTATTTCATTTTGTGGACACTCATTTAACTCTCTGGGATGCTGCAGGGAACATGTAAAGTGATATATCAAACAAGAAGTGGTACTTTATGACAATAGGTATCTAGGATTTACACATACCAGTGTTAATAGTTTGAAATATTTACAGACTAACATTTTACACAATATAAACACATGTACCTTTTTTTTCTTTTCCTTTGCTTATTTCTCGAACCTAAACTTATCATTAACTAACCCGTAACTTTGTTTACTTTGTTTTGCGTATATATTTTATATTGGGTAGAATTAACAAAACTTAATTTCGCTACCATCATTATTTTTAGTGACATGCACTGTTAACATCAATAAAATCACTGGTGACAATACTTGATACCTGTTTCGTATAAGCACCAAATAACTATCACTATTTCGATTTGCTTTTTCATGATAATATTTTCATCTTGATACATTATAATAAACATTTCCATTCACTGGTCGTTTGCTTAGCTTAGCTTTACATCATTTTTTCACAATGTTTCTCTACTTGCTTTCAGCATGAGAGCAGATCATATTCTAAACGTTTCATGCATATCACACAAACTTATAATATTTGATCAACATTTGACTAACAATTTTTTGCCAATTTCCTTCAACATTCTCATTACCATTACTACAGTTTACATTTTGTCGTTAAAATGAAGCTGTACATGTTTCCTATTACTTGGAAACCAGATTTGTAAAAATCCCATTTTTTTTTCACTCTGAGAATTTTCATTATATTTCTTTGACAAACGATTTATTTTCAATGAACTTCAGCACATGATTGTTACTGCTTTTTCCCCTTTTGTCTTATATTTGTTTTTCTTCATGCCAAATATTTTATATATCAATTTTTTGCTAATTTCTTAAATTTTATTTCTTTAATTCTTAGTCCACCAATATAGTATAAGTTTCAATTGCATTGAACGCAATGTTTTAGATAGTAAACATCAGCATATTTCACTTTTCAAGCACTTTTTCATTTTATTTCAAATACTATGTTTTATTTCATTTTGTTGACACTCATTTACCCCTCTGGGGTGCTACAAGGAACATGTAGATTGATATACCAAACATGAATTGGTGCTTTATAACAATAGGTATCTATAATTTTGCTTAATTCTCTAACCTAAACTTATCATTAACTAACCGTAAATTATGTTTTAGTTTTGTGTATATATTTTATATTGTGAAGAATAAACAAAAATTCATTTCACCACCACATTTGCACTGTTAGCATACACAAATATCACTGGTTACAATCATTGGTAGCTGTTTTTTAAAAACACCAAATAACATTCACGCTTTCCATTGGTTTTTCATGATAACAATTTAATATTGATAAATTATAATAAACATGTCCATTACATTCTCTTTTTATCAATAAATATACTTGGTTGATAATTAAAGAACACAATGTTTATTGTAATAAAACTTGTGATCTATAACATCAAATTGTATAAATTAAAGTTTCCTTTCTCAATTGAAACAAACAACATATCCCACACTAAAAATGAGGATTTTACTATTGCCTTTTAGATCATTTTTTAACAATGTTTCTCTTCTTACTTTCAGCATCAGAAAATATAATTTTCTACACGTGTTTCATGCATACCACACAAACGTATATGTGACCAACATTTTACCTCTGATACATTTTTTTCCAATTTCCTTTCACCATTGTCATTATCATTAGTACAGTTTTCGTTTTGTCTTTAAAATGAAGTTGTACATGTTTCTTAATACTTCGAAACCAAATATATCAAAAAATAATTTTTTTCACTTACAAAATTTTCATGATATTTCTTTGACAATCATATTTGTTTTTAATTGAATTCAGCATATGATTCTTACTGCTTTATCACCTTTTATCTTATATTTCTTTTTCTTCATGCCAAATATTTTAAATATCAAATTTTTGCTCATTTCTTAAATTGAATTAAAAAAATGGATTTTTTTATTCCACCAATATTGTATAAGGCTCAATTCCATTGAACACAGTGTTTTATATAGTAAACATCAGCATTTGTTTCTATTTTATTTCAAATACTGTTTCATTTCACTTTCTCGATAATCATTTACATCTTTGGGGTGCAACAGGGAACATGTAGAGTGATATATCAAACATGAATTGAAACTTTATAACAATAGGTATCTAGAATTTCCACATACCAGTGTGGATAGTTTTAAATATTTACAAACTTACAATTTACACACTATAAACAAATGTATCTTTTTTTCTTTTCTTTGCTTATTTCTCGAACCTAAACTTATCATTAACTAAACCTAAACTTTGTTTACTGCATTTTGTGTATATATTTTATAATGGGTGAAATAAACAAAACTTAATTTGGCTAATATCATTTGTAGTGGCATGCACTATTGACATATATAAAATCACAGGTGACAATCCTTGATTCCAGTTTCGTATAAGCACAAAATATCTATCATTATTTCGATTTGTTGTTCATGATAAAAATTTAATATTGATACATTGTAATAAACATTTCCATTGCTTTTATCTTTTTATCAATACATATACTTGGTTGATAATTAGAGGACACAACTAACCCTATACTTTGCTTTACTTTGTTTTGTATATATATTTTGTATTGTGTGGAATTAACAAAGATTCATATGCAGGAATCTGTTGATACATTCCAAGAATCCCAATGCGACCAACAAACTTGAAAGACTACAATTTCTTTTTACTATGACCAATAAGAAAGCTCAAGGACTAAGTTGTTGGACTCATCCTGATCACCATTTTAAATTATTGTTAACAGTAAGTTTAACATTTTAAGTACAGAATAATATTTCTTTTGACATTTATAAATTACTATTTTCTGTGACAGATGTTACTTTTTCAATATTGATTGTACCCTCTTTTGTGTTTTTAAATTTTGCATACAATAATATTAAGCACACCATACCAAGACCACAATTTCAGTATCTAATAAACTTCCTACCAAGGTCAATGTTTTCAAGTGACAACGGAGAGTATTCATGTTCTGTTTCACATTTTTATGTTTTGAAATATTTTGCTGCTTAATATCAAATTCAGCAGATGAGTTCTTTCTTATGCATCAAACAATTACATTTTCTGATATTCATTCAAACTAATTATTGAAAATCAATTTCATATTTTCTTTACTAAAATATTACTATGCTTGATTTCATCAAGTGGTGCGAATCTGTTTTTTACACTAACAATGTGCACATTTTTTGAAGAATAAAGTTGTTTTTTTTTAAGGTGGTGAAGGTGATCCGGGGAGTGTTTTTTTTTTTTTTTTTTTCCAAAAAAGGTACTTTTTACGAATGGGTATCCAAGAAACATTCAGTATTTTGTCAGAAATTAAGATTTTCATTGACGACTCTCAATACTATCAGAAATGACCAATCTACACAATACAAACTAACTGTTTTGTTGGCGTTTTATTCTAACTCCAAACTAACCCATAACTACATATTGCTTTTATTTTGCAAATTTGATTTCCTTTAGTTTATATTGTGTAGCTGAATCAGAAATTGATTTAACTTTTGTCATTTGTAATTAACATGCTTTCAGCGCAATTACTACAGTGTAATCACACATGATATACCAAAATAAAAACACTTCAGATAAAGTCTTCTTACATAGAATTCAGTTTCTTACATGACATCTGATGAAGTCAGTACAAACGTTACAAACTAATACTTGAAAAACAATTTGACATTTACTGTACTACAATATCATATTTGTATAGAAGTAGAAATCTGGATACCTATTCTGATACCTAATAAAAGAAAGGACACTCTTTGGGGCGGATTTTGATGATAACAAGTCACTAATAAGAAATTATAATAAACATTGAAATAATTTAAGAATTTTACCAAAATAAAATTGCATGGTAATCACCCAATTTCTGCCACAAAATTTTAATTGGCAAAACTCATAAACAGAAAATATATATTTTCTAATTTCATCTTTTTTTTTTACATAATCTGATTTGATGTTTTCCTAAATATTCAAATCACTATTTTTTTGCTGCTTAATATCAAATACAGCAAATGAGTTATTTTTTATGCATCAAACAATTACATTTTCTCATTCATCCAAACTAATCACTGAACATCAATTTCATATTTTCTTCACTAAAATATTACTGTGCTTGATGTCATCAAGTAGAGCGGATCATTTTTTTTTCATTTGTTCACACATTTTTCCAATTTATATATATTTTGTCTAAGATTCCTAGCCTATGTCATTGCATACCAATCTGTTTATTAAAAGTTAAGGTTCACTGTAAACACATACGTTACACCAAAATAAAAACGCTTCAGATAATGTCTTGATATTCAATTAAGTTTCTCACATGACATCTTATGAAGTTAGTAGAAATGTTACAGACTTTTGAATCTCAAACACTTTCAATACTGTGCACTGATATTTTCTTTTTTGGAATATAAGCACATTCATGATTTTTTTTACAAACGCCAACAAATGTCACATTTTGTAGCAATGTACTGAAACAATTATAAAAATAGGTATCTAGGAAAAGGCCACTACATATGTTATAAATTCCAAATTTCCACAACCTGGCAAATACTGGTACACGCTAGCAAATTTAGATTTGTAATTACAGAATATGATTCTAATTTTTTCCTTTGCTCTTTATTCTAACACTACACTAAGTTTACTGTTTTATTTCGCTACAGTTGATATTGTGTAGAACAATAAGAAAATCATAGTGAACAATGCATTCAACAAAATTTCACACACATTTCTAGATACCTATATCTAATAAGTTCAAAAGAAAGGACACACTTAGGGAGGTATTTTGGTGGTCAAGTCACTAAATAGAGATTAGCTGGTTTCCCGGCATAGCCCAAGATGTAATAAAGATTGACTGAAATACATGTTCTAGCTGGTTTCTAGGCGTTGCCAGGGATGTAATATAGACACATTATGTTGTATATTACCTGTTCTCTTCTCCCTAAGGTAAAACAATTTCATGTACATGCTGTAAATTACCTACACTAGGGATAAAACATGAACAATACCAGTCCTAGGGTAGATAAAACAAATAATACATAGAGATGAAAGATTCCTCTCCCCTAAGAATAAAACATATATTCAATATCTGCTTTTGTTTTTTCATTGTTTATACGGTCCCGAGCAACGCCGGGTAGCCCTGCTAGTATAAAATAAAAAATAAATTATAAAAAAAATAATTTATAAAAAAAATAAATTATAAAAAAAATAAATTATAAAAAAATGTATATATTTATAAATATTTTTAACCTTTATATATTTTTAATTTTCAATAAATAAGAATGTAAATATATAAAATAATAATCATAGTGATAAGTAGTCAAATGGATTAATTCTAATCTTGTAAATACAAGACTGGTAAATTAAAAAATATATTCATTTTTAATTTGGAAAGGGACGGGTCTCACTGTTACATGATAAGGGCTGTCCCCTTTTCATGTAAGTATAAAAATGGAGAATTTAGTTTAAAATGAAAATGAAAGAGCATAGGCGAAATTCGAACCTCGTAATCTAGTTTAGAAATAGATTACGTGTGAGAATTTAAAAATGTAAAACAAAACATTTGTTTAGAAATAGATAAATATTTCAAGAAAAGAATGTGAGCTGTCAAGTTTATTATGAAATTTTAAATTGAAAGAATGCAGCTTATAAGATAATGTTTTAACATATTGAATATAGGTTAAAATTCCTTTTGTAGAAATAGGAAAAGTTTGGACACGTATGTCCAGGAAACGTGAAAGAATGCACATGTTTTAACATGTGTATGACGTCACGGAAAATAGAAAGTTCTAGAATAGAGAAAAACTTTAGTGAGAGTTAGACAGTCAGTGAAGAGACTCAGAGACAGTCAGACGTCTGGAAGCGAGTCGTCACTTCAAGGAAAAATGTGAGACTTTGAATTCTTGGTGATGGAACACGGCCGTGTGAAGAATAAACCATTATGTGTTTTGTAAAGCTCGTCTTGTGTCTTATGTTTCTTATACAAAGGTAAAGTCCAATTGTATTATATATTTGTGTTATATGTATTTACATACACGTCTCAACATCATTCATGTCTACAAAATGTCCGAACTGTCTGAACACTATATCCCTTCACTCTAAGAGCTTTCTCCTTCTTCCATCAGCAAGATCTAAGAAAGAACATTTAATAAATATAAGAATCTCTCCTAATATAAACAATCTCTCAAAGTCTCTCGTACAACAACTTATACAACTTCTCTCTCTCTCTCTCTCTAAGATACAACATCATATGTAATAAGACAAGAACTCTCACTAAGAACTCACGTAACATACGCGCACAAGTGGTATCGTCTAATAATAATAATAATAATAACTATATAACAACTCTCAATTTGGTGTTCGTGAACCTTTTGCATCAGCGATGCAGAAACCGAACCTGGGGTCGATACCACGAAAAAAAAAGAAAAAAAAAGAAACACAACGTTTTAAAGGGGTCCAACATAATTTAAAAAAATAAATAAATAATACCATGGAAAAAGAAAAAAATCACACGATCACAGAATTCGAAAAAGAAAAAGAAACACAACGTTTTAAAGGGTCCAACATAATTAAAAAATAAATAAATAAATAAATAATACCACGAAAAAAGAAAAAAAAATTACACGATCACAGAAATGCGAAGAAAAAAAAATGATGAAAAAAAAATTTGAACATACACGCACACAGAGAACAAAAGATACAAGAAATATTAAAAAGAAAAAGAAGAAAAGGCCGATATGCCGTAAAAAGAAATTCGTAGTAATGGAAAAAAATAGTAAACAAGTCACCATGCGTAATTCATTGATAAATGAATTGGTCTGTTAAAAAAACACACACACACATACACGCGAAGGCAGAGATTGTGTCATCCATTATTACTATTTTGAAATTTGTAGAAGTGTCATTAGAAAATCTGTGTCAATATGAAATCGTTTGGACGAATTGTTGAATTTAATCTGTCAATCAAAACAGGAATTTCAAAGGTCGCATGTACTCAGTGAACTTTTCGGCTTTTGCGTGTTCAATTATTTTGTTTTTGAAAAAAAAAGGGACAATTGTTTTGGACAGACTGTTGAATTGTTGTTTGTTACAGATGATTTTTTTTTTGTTGTTAAAAAAAAAAGTTATAACTGTTGCAAAATGTTTAAATGTATTAAGGTATTTTTCTTTTTTTGAAAATGTTTTTATGATGTTGAACAAATATTGTAAATTGTCTTATGTATGTAATGTTATGATTTTCACAGCAAGAATTCAAAGTTATCCGTAAATATACATTAGATTAAAATGATCGAGTAGAAAATAAGTTAAGACGTATGGTTGGCTTACAGATTCAGTTAGAATTTTAGAAGGGGGACAAGAATTAAAATTACGTAAACGGGTATTTGGAGAGTGTTTAGATGTGATAAGCCGTAAGAAAGATGTTTTGTTTTAGTATTTGGTTTTGTTGTTTTTTTTTTTAGAGATCCTAAAAATTTTTCTCCAAGAAAAGTTACTTGGTAGGGATTGATAAGCACAAGAAGTGCCCCTATACGAAAAATTTGGGAACCTGGTTAATTAAGTGCTTAAAATAAGCTGGTTGCACGTTAACGACTCCAAGCAAAGTAGTAAGTCTTGGCTTAATTAATAAACAGGCGTTGGAAAGAATACGAAAATTCTTAAGGGGACCAGTAAACCGATGAGAGGTAGTCCCGAGGCAATCACATATAGCTTAATGAAGTAAGAGACAGGCAAAAATATGCCGTAGATTACGTAAGAAAGATATAACCTTGTATTTTTTTTTAGAGAAGCATGAATGTGGGATATATCTGCTGGATCTTGGAAGCCCTGGTGAGAGAAAAGAAAAATCACAAAAAAAATCGGGCAATTAGATAGAATTTAGGCGCAATTAAGTTGTTGGTCGCAGGAAACGTGTTAGTTAGTTAGGGGTGATATTTCTAAATCCTCGTCGAAGTTTCAAGAATCCAAGCAAGGAAATCCGAGTGAATCCGTATGAGAGAAAAAAAGGTATATCTTAAACTTCTGAAGCCAACCACAAATATTTAAGTATATGAGCTTTGATATGTCCCGTATGAGATAGTTATAGAATAAAAAAAAAACAAAGCCATACTTGATAAGACTAACCATGCGGAAAGAGAGATCAGAACACTTTTGAGACGAAGGAAGTCGTCCATTTCGAGAAAGGTGAAAACCTCTAGTCTGCGGCATATGGGTGGCTGGAAAATAGCTGATGTGTATCATAGGTAAATATCCTACACCCAAAAAGTAAATGCCACAAAGATCAGAAAGGTCCTGATCTTATAAAAAAAATAAATAAATAATTGTGAAGTCGGCCGTGAAGGGCTGACTGAAAGAGATTTTTTTTGTGTTTTTTTTAGCCTGATCTTTCTAGCCGTGTGGTTGTGTAGATGTAAAAACAAAAAAAAAATGTACTAAATTTAAAAATCCATACATTTTTTTTGTGAAATATGGAAGGGAGGGATGTTACATGATAAGGGCTGTCCCCTTTTCATGTAAGTATAAAAATGGAGAATTTAGTTTAAAATGAAAATGAAAGAGCATAGGCGAAATTCGAACCTCGTAATCTAGTTTAGAAATAGATTACGTGTGAGAATTTAAAAATGTAGAACAAAACATTTGTTTAGAAATAGATAAATATTTCAAGAAAAGAATGTGAGCTGTCAAGTTTATTATGAAATTTTAAATTGAAAGAATGCAGCTTATAAGATAATGTTTTAACATATTGAATATAGGTTAAAATTCCTTTTGTAGAAATAGGAAAAGTTTGGACACGTATGTCCAGGAAACGTGAAAGAATGCACATGTTTTAACATGTGTATGACGTCACGGAAAATAGAAAGTTCTAGAATAGAGAAAAACTTTAGTGAGAGTTAGACAGTCAGTGA